>NW_022900947.1:55532697-55536725 GCF_012274545.1 Fukomys damarensis
GGTCGGTTCCACCTCTCGGGATCCGGGAGCTGTCCGAGTGGGTGGAGGCTGCGGGGAGGGCGGGAGAGCGGGCGCGCGGAGGTACCTCGGGCCTCCCGGGGGGCGGGGGCTCCGTCCGGAGGAGAAACTTCCTGACGCACTCCTGGGTTTAGAGAGCGCCAAAAACTTGGAGGCTGAGAACCACCGCATACTCTCCTTTCTTTACTCACGTGAAGAATGCAGCATTTGAAGATTGTTTTCTGTTCTGACGTCCTTCCCCACCTCCGTAATGTTTAGTCATTATATCGGCCTCTGAAGCTTCAGAATTTAATTCTTATTTTCATCTCATATCTAGAATATTAATTCTTTTTTAAAGTGTTTAAGCAAAGCATAGCTATCACAGAAAACAAACTGCCAGCAGACTGTGAGTTTCCAGTATGCTTGCACGGGTGTGTGTGTGTGTGTGTGTGTGTGGCGGGGGCTGGCTGGCCTTGACCTGCTTGAAGTATTTGAGCTGTTCTTCGGTTCATCCTGTCAATTTGATATAGTCCTAGATGAGAGTTCTGGATGACTTTCACGTCTGTTCTACATTTTAATTCTCGTGTGTATCCGAGTATCTCAACCTATGACTTCTCATCTTTCATTGCTCCTGTTGTATTGTCAAGAATTAGAAAGCTGTCTTTGAAGTAGCAGTGTAGATAGTGACCATGACTGCTACTGATGGGCTTTTGTCTCTTGGAACTCAAACTCATGTTGGCCCAAGCAGGAAAGAGCCATATTTGGCTGAAGCTACGGGATGGGGAAGGTTCAGGTGCTATTTTCTGAGTACAAATACAGTCGTGTGGGGTACTGGGACTCGAACTCAGGACCTTGTGACTTGCGAGGCCGGCGGCGGTACCACTGAGCTAAATCCCGGCCCATGTCCTGTTTTTAAAAATATGGTTCAGTTAACAGGTTCAGAAATGTGGCAGATCAGGTCACTTCTGAAGGATATTACATCGTTCTGTAACATCTGATATTACATCTTGCTGTAACTAATGTAGATAGCACCTTAGAGGTTTTGCACTATTTTTCACAATGTTTCCAGCCAGGCCACACATAGGAGTTAATACATTGTCAACGCATTAAGCCCATGTGTGTGACAGTGCAAAAAAAATTAATTCAATACTTTTTGTTTTGGTCTGTGTCCATGAGTCGTTTAGAATCCAAAGTGAAGACTACATGGAAATAATCATTATCAAAGTGAAATAACAAAGTTTTGTTTATATATATATTTTTTATTTGTTTAGTTTCTGAGTATTATTCTGAACTAATAGCAAAGAAAGTAAGTTTAAGATATATGAACAAATACTTCTAGTTCTTGGAAGTTTATGGGGAGGGCTACTCTTAAGTGGGTAAGAGCAGAGGAAACAGGGTAGTGAGGAATAGGGTAGCAAAGTGATGAGTCATGACTGTTTAGAAGATAGAAGAAAATAATTATTGATTAAAACTTTCACTGTACCAGGCACTAACGCAGACACTGGGTATCGTTTTGATGTCAGACAAAAATCCCTTCTTTAGTAGAGCTTTTCTAAAGATCAGTAAGTTATGCAGTGTGGAAGATCCATAAGTGCCCTGAAACAAGAGTTGAGCAAGGAAATTTTTCAATGGGGAGTCATCATAGCTTCGGGTGATCCTCATGGGTGCCCAGGTCATCTGACTGACATCTTTGTGTAGCTTTTGTACAGAGGTTCAGGATAAATTTACACTGCATATGTGGGTATTGCTGAGACGAAGCTTGGGCTGTGCTGGACACTGGCCTCTGTATCCTCAGTGAGACTCACAGATGGTGGGTAAACTTCATAGGAACCTCACTCAACTTTGCACACTCAAGTCTCTAAACATATCCTCAGCATCTACTGTGTGTCAGGTGCTGTGCAAGATGTGGGGACGCCAGAGAGGGGAGACAGTGTGTCAAAGGCATCTATAATGACGTGTTACAATTCTAGGGAGCAATTTAAGTTGTAGGAAGTTTTTTTTAAAAAAAATCACAGAAACAGGTGATATTTAGTGAAAGGTGAATAAGAATTCTCTAAGAGCAAGGGGAAATAGAGTTCAGGCAAAGGAAACATTGAGGCCTGAAATTAAATGTGAATTGTCCCTTTTCAAGTTTGTGCAAGAAGCTGTAGAATTTTGGAGCTAGGTTGGAACTAGCAATAACAGCCTATTTACCTTTTTGCTGAAGAGAAAACCACCAACTTCATGTTGCTAGTCTACTGCTGGCCTGATTATTGGGTTTGGCTACAACTGCAACTTAGGTCCCTCAACTTGGTGGTTATCCTCTTCTGAGTATTTTATGTATAGAAAATTTAGGCAGAGAAATTGAGGATAAAAGTGATTTTCAATAATCAAAATGTATATTGAGTGTTCTCCTTGCTTCTGTTACTTTTAAATTCTCTTCTGACTGATGGGATCTACAAAAACAATTGACTTGGAAAAGAACACTTTATAAATGTAAGGTTACTTGGTTTTCTGATGTAATTTCCTAGTGTAAGGCTACTTGGATGGATTAAGGTAAAATAAATGCAGTTAACTTAAATGGAGTCTTTTAAAAAAAGTAGGGTAAGAATGTGAGTGAATATAAACCAGGCCTTTGGAAAGGAAGGAAATACTTACTGAGCACTATTTGAAGTACCTTCCATTTGTCTTTCATAGCAATGGCAACGTGGGAAACTAGACTGAGGATTCCAGCCATGTTCACGTCTGTCTTCCTTCCTCTGTACTCTGCCCCCAACCAACATATTTGTTTTCAAGCAAATGATTTAACTCAGTTTAGTGCTTTAGCATCTTCATCTGTAAAATAAGTTAATAATAAATAATAAAATAATAGCTTCCTGAGTGCTTAATGACAGACACTAATTTTTTGGTATAGTGGATCGAACTCAGGACCTTGCGCTTATGAGATAGGTGGTGGAACCACTGAGCTAAATCCCCAGTCCACTAAGCGCTTCAAACAACTCAGTTCAATAACCAGTAGGAACACCATATTACAGGCAGGGAAACTGGCAAAGAAGTTGCATAATTTGCTCAAAGTTATGTAGCCAGTAAATGGTATAGCTTATTTGAACTCTAGACATCTAGATCCTGCTTTATGTTGCCTTGTCTATAACTGATAAACACGTGTGTGTATTATTATTATTATTATTGTTATTATTATTATTATTATTATTTGTACCAGGGGTCGAATTTCAATCCTTGTACTTGAAAGGCAGGTGGCAGAACCACTGAGCTAAATCCCCAGCCCCTAGACCTGTATATTTTTAAAAGGTGTTATTCAGTAGGCTTTGTTTATTTGCTTTTTGGCAGTCCTGAGGATTTAACCCTAAGCTACATTCCCCAGTTCTTTTATTTTGAGGGTGCTTGTTAGTCCCTTTCCCTTGGACCTAAGAAGACGCCACCATCTCACTGGACACCAGATCTGCTGATGCTTTGGTCTTTGCCTGCTCTCTCTGCCACCGTGAACAACAAATTTCAGTTTATTATTAGTTTCCCAGCTGGAGGTGTTATGGCATAGCAGTCCAGACTGATTAAGACAGTGTAGACACATGGGTTCCTATCTGTAACTGGTATTTACTTTGGTTCTCAAATTGCCCGTTTTGGCTGGTAGGAACCCTTTCATACTGGTTTGTGCATTCTCCCATCCAAATAATAACCAGGACTGACCCTGCTTAGCTTCCAAGATTCAGGGTGGTTTGGCCATCAGCTGGCCTGTATGTTGTCTTGATTTCTTCCCATCTTTTTCTGTGTACATTTTTTTTCTGTCACAAGATGTTCCGGATTGATCTTAAACTTTCTGCCTTGGTCCAGGGGCTGGCCATTTCCCTCAGGTCCTTGGTTCCATTCAGTGGAAAATGTTATTTAGAAACCAAACTCTAAGATGAGTGACATGGTGGATATCTGTAATCCTAGTACTCTCAAAGGCTGAAGCAAAAGGCTTGGAAGGTCAGTCCCAGCCGGGGCAGTTTAGCAACTGAGACCTTGTCTCAAAAAAAAAAAAAAAAAAAAAAAAA
>NW_022900947.1:55536909-55547184 GCF_012274545.1 Fukomys damarensis
GGACTGCTGCGTTTCAGGGTGGTCTGGGTAAAATTCGGGCCCACAGCCTGTCATCTCAGCACTCAGCAGGGAAGCTGAGGCAGGAGGATCCCAAGTTCCAGCCCAGCCTGCATGTACAACTTAGTAACTTAGTGAGTCTCCAAAGAAAAAGCCGACACAAAGGACTGGGGATGTAGCTCAGTGAGAAGGCCTCAGTTCAGTTCTTATTATCTAACAAAACAAAAAACCCCATGAAAATCTTGATCGGTGTGCTTGTCATTACAGATGTGTTACCCCTAGACCATCTCATTGAATACTTTTCCTAGTCACTTTCCTGATCCTTGGGACAAAATGGCCAATATCCACAACTTAAAGGCCTAGAGGTTTATTTGTAGTTAAGAGTCCATGCTCTGCTGGCTTCAAGCCAGAACCTCAGGGCCGAGGGGCCTGGGCTGAGGAAAGCTGTTCGCATCTTGGCAGCCAGGAAGCTGAGAGAGAAGGGAGGAGCTCTGGAGGGACATTGCCCTTCCAGGTCATGCCCCAGTGCTGCCTTTTCAAGTCAGCCATGCCACCCCCATTATTCATTTGGTCACCTTCTCCAAGCCTTGCTAATGAGCATATGAAGCCTTTCGGAGACATTCTGCACCTAATATGTGGCAACAGTGGTAGAAAATAAGATACCCACACATTTACATCCAGGTTTTAAATCTACCAACTTCATATGTTAAGTAAATTCAAACCACGCCCACCAATTTTAAGCCAACAGCATGGCATTCATTCTAGACTTCTTTTCCCCTTACTATATTTTTTGAAATTCTTTCATTGTTTTTGTTCTATCTTTCTACCTAAGTCCTTTTTTTTTTTTGAGACTGGGCCTTGCTATATATATTCCAGGCTGGCCTTGATCTCAATAGGCTAGCATGGACTGGCCTCAGACTTGTAGCAATCCTCCTTCCTCAGCTTCCTGAGTGTTGGGATTACAGGTGTGTGCCACCACATCAGACCTAAAATCCTTTTGTTGTTCTCTAATGGAATTTGATGAGAATAGTTCAATAGTTGTAGTTTTTTTCCAGTTTTGTTGTGTTTTTTGTGGTACCAGGTATTGAACTCAGGATCTTGCGCTTGGCAAGGCAGGCAGTGGCACCACTGAGCTAAAATTTCCAGCCCTGTAGAAATGGATAATGATACAATTTAGCGTAAATATATAACTCAGTGTGAGTGAAGAATAATTAAGTAGAAATAGTAGGAGGAAAGTATTTTAACGTAGTTATTCTGGTATGTTGGTTTTTTGGCTCATGTTTCAGACAGATGAGCGGAAGCACGACCCACTTGCCCTTTAGAGAATCCATTTGTTTTCCAGAACCTTGAAGCATTAAAAAAAAATTTTTTTTTTGGGTGTTACCAGGGATCGAACTCAGGACCTTGCGGGGCAGATGGCTTTCAAGACAAGCGGCAGAACCACTGAGCCAAATCTCTGGCCCCCTGAAGCATTACATTTAACTATTGAAATAGCTCTGTTTAAACGTGGTTATAGCTGGGTGTGGTAGTCCATGCCTGTAATCCCAGCACTTGGGAGGCTGAGGCAGGAGGATAGGCAGGAGTTTAAGGCAAGCCTGGCTACACAGTGAGTTCAAGACCAGCCTGAACTACGTATCGAGACCCTGTCTATAAAAAAATATATTAAAAATGAAAATGCTAACTTGTTCACATATGGCTAGGGTCATTCCTCACATCCTGCCACATATTCACTGGGTTTCTTAAACTCTTAGTATGCTACATTTCAATCAGTGAACAGCAAACAGATTGTACAGTTTTTTTCTTTTTTACAGGTATTCAGGCTTTACATTTATTAAAGGTATGAAAAGAAAAGAAACAGTCTGGAGAATGAGTGTGGGCCCCTTAAAAATAGGAAATGTGGTGTGCTCCTCAGGGTGACAGTAGTCTCTCACAGTGTTACTCTAAGGTCTGTTGTTGCTTATGTCTGTGGTCTATTGTTAAGGACTCAGAAGGGCCAAAGTTATTCAAGCCTTGACTTAAGTCTTAGTTTTTGGTCACCCTTGTCTGGTGGTGCCCTGAGAGTCTCTTTTCCACCCTATTGGCTCTGGCTTTGTTTCCCAAGCTGGCCTAAAGTTCTGGGCTCCAATAATCCTGCCTCAGCCTCAAATATGCACCACCGTGCCCAGTGAACTTTTTTTTTCTTTTTAATTGAGTTTATTGGTACATTTTAGGGATACACTACAGTTACATTCATTGTTAGGATCTTGTACCTCTACATGACAGGTCTTGGTTCTCATTTTTTCCCCTTGTCCCTGCCCTCCCTTCACCCCTCCTCCCCTCCCCATTTACAAGCACTTTATTTCCATCTTTTCATTTTCTCATTTTTTTTCTTTTCCCTTATTATCCTTCCCCTACCCATCCCACTTTCCCTACACCTTTAGACCCTTTCTTCCCATTTCACAATGTCAGTTATCTCATTAGGATCTTATGTACTATTACAGTTTATTCACACCAGAGAAACTATTTACACATGTGTGACTTATTTATTTAACTTAGGAGTATATCCTCAATATGTATCCATTTTCCTATGAATGATTCTAATTTCTCATTCTTTATGGCTGAGTAGTATTACATTTATAGAAAAACCACATCTTCTTTATCCAGTTTCCAACAGATGGGCAGATGGGTTGTTTCCAAGTTTTAACTATTACAAACTGTGCTGCTATAAACATGGATGCACATACATCACTGTGATATGATTCTTTTAGTTCTTTTGGAAAGATATCCAGCAGAGGGATGGTTGGGTCAAATGGAACCTCTAGTCTCAGCTCTTTGAGGTATCTCCATATTGGGTGTGTGTATGTGCATGTGTATGTATTACTGGGATTTAACTCAGGTACTTAACCCTGAAGCTGTATCCCAAGACCTTTTATTTATTTATTTATTTATTTATTTATTTATTTATTTATTTATTTATTTATTTTTATGGTACTGGGGATTGAATCCAGGGCCTTTGCAGTGAGCACCCCTTCTTTTATTTATTTTTGTTTTTTTATTTTGAGGCAGGGTCTTCCAAATCATTAAGTTGCCCAAGCTGGCCCAGAACCTGTGATGTTCGAGCTGCAGGTTGACATAGTGCTGGGATTGTAGACATGCACACACATCCAACTCTTTTTTTATGTTGCATTTTGAGTCAAGGTCTTGCTGAGTTATATTAGTTATACAAGCTGTTCTTCAATTTGTAATCCTCCTGCCTCAGCCTCCTGAATATCTGGGATTGCAGGCATGCACCAATGTGTCTAGCCCTTTCTTAGTTTTTTATTTGGAAAATGACATGTCATTCAACATTGAGAAAAAAAATTCTTGTGCTTTTTTATAGAGCAGAAAAAAGCTCCTTTTGGCCCTCCGGCAATAGAAAGTACTTTTGGGACGAAGAGGATTCCTATCTCTAAGTAATTATAACCCTTAAGAGTCTGCCTTGGGTTCTTAAAATGTGGAGCTTCTGTTTCACCTAGGAGCATGTTAGAAATGAAATAGTTCAGGTCTCAACTCTTGGATTAGAATATATTTTAATTAGATCTTGAGTTGATTTGAAAGCACTTTCCAGTTTCAGATCCTTTACCCAACAGTAAATGGGTTGCAACCTGGATATTGATTTAAATGATCTGAAACAAGGTAAAGAAGAAAAACTTTTGAGATATGATATAAAGCTAACTCTGTTCTTGAGAGATTGTTTGAAGCCTCTTTCTGGGCCTCTATTGTCTTTGTATATTTGTAAATACTTGTGGTTGCTCTTTTTGGACAGTAAGTTTTTGAATTTGTTTACTGTTATATTTCCCAGCATGTTAGTACTGAATACTTCATGGTGAATACATTTTATATGTGTGTATGATATATCCATATACAGATTAACAGAAGGTTGTCCTTGGGAGAACAGTGGCCAGGAGTGAGGAGATTTCAGGTTCTTTGATTTGTTACCAGTGATACGACCTTAGGCAAATGACAGTGAAGTTTCTTATCCTGTTTCTCTGTCTCCTGGGAGAATGGAATGCTTATTTCACTGGATTAATGTGACAGCTGAATGATGGAATGTACATAAACCAGGGAGTCCTGTATAAACACTGTTATTATCCTCGTTTGTGAAATTTCCAAGCTCAGTGTCTGAACTTTTTCCACATTCCGGATCTAGTTTAGCCATCTTATAAATGTATGGTATTATTGCATAATACAGGAAACATTTATTGGACAACTCTTACAGTATTAGGCACTGGCATTTGAGGAAGAAAAATGGGGCTTCAGAAATAATTAGGGTGTGCTCTCCCCTCAAGAAAGTTAAAACTGAAGACCCTCATGTTTCATAGATGAACTCCTTAATGTTTTTAACTCATTAGATCTAAATCCATTAACTTATGACGGTTAAAGATCCTTGATGTTGACTGGACATGGTGGCACACACCTGTCATCTCAGCACTTGAAAGTGTGAGCCAGGGAGGATTAGTGTGAGTTCAAGGCCCGCCTTGAATTGTCTCAAAAAGAGATCCTTAATGGGAAGAAAGGAGCTAAAGGTGTAGGGAAGGTGGGATGGGTAGGGGAAGGGTAATAAGGGAAAAGAAAAAAATGTGAGATAATGAAAAGATGCAAATAAAGTGTTTGTAGATGGGGAGGGGAGGAGGGGGTGAAGGGAGGGCAGGGGTAAGGGGAAAAAATGAGAATCAAGACTTGTCATGTAGAGGTACAAGATCCCAACAATGAATGTAACTGTACTGTATCCCTAAAATGTACCAATAAACTCCATTAAAGCTGAAAAAAAAAAAGAGATCCTTAATACTGCTTTGAGTATACAAACTTACTTGGATGTAGATGTGAAAGTCATAGCCAATATTTATAACTTATAAAAATGTGTTTGCTGTATTTATGTATTCATTTATTTAAAACAGCAGGAACTTTGCACATTAGTGCTTCTGTGTTTTTTAGGCAGAAGCCGTTTTTTGTTGGATGGATTAGGGACCTGCCTTGCTTGTTCTTGTTCTTGGTGTTGCTCCCTCTGCTGATCAGCTGTAGCATCATATCTTTAATACAGAGAGGAAGTGGCTGGGAGCTTGTCCTCCCCCTTCCTTGTGGTTCACTTGGGCTTTTGTAATGGAGATTGGAATGTGCTGGCAGTGGCTGAGGAGATTCCACAGCAGAGAAGGTCTCAGGGAGATGTGTTTCCTCACCACCCCACAGCCTCAGTTATGCCTTTCTTCCGTGACCACTTCCCCTGCCACAGGACTTGGCCATTTCACTTGCTTTTCTTTCAACCTGCGTTTCTCCCTGCAGGTTGGTCTGCCATTTTAAGTGCTATTCCTGATAACTCTGGCTGAACATCTCTTCTCCCCACTCCCATTTCTTTAGCCCAGGATCTAACACATTCCCCTTTGTCTGTGTCACCTTCATAGTTTGTTAGATGCTATTTCAGAGTCCTTTATAGTCCTTATTATACATACTCCTTTTTCGAAAGTATGACTTTGAAGATGGGGCAATTAAAAAAAAACTTTGTTTTTAATCTCTACCACTTAGCCTGGTGTCTAGTTTATATTAATATTCAGTAATCAAAAAAATTTAAATCAGTGATATTTTTAAGTATTTTCATGGAAGGAGGTGGGGTGTAAATGATTCCCCTTACCCTACTCTGATTTTTCCCTTCTAAAACTTTTAGAGAAAATATGAAAGGTTACTGTGCATGGAAAGGTTAGGTGTATTTTTTTTGTTGGATCTGTATCACAGTTTTGTGGATACCTTGTAGAGATTTTCTCTGAAGCACTGGCTTGTGCCAGGCATGTGTTCCTCCCTGCCTTGCACACTGTGTCCCAACACCAGCGAGAGACTGCTACCTTCCTTGGATCCCCATCAGCATTGAATCTCTAAGAACAATCATGGAAGTGTCTTGGCTTCTTTTTTTTTTTTGGTACCAGGAATTGAATCAGGACCTTTCACTTGCAAGTCAGGGACAGTGCCCTGAGCCAAGTCCCTAGCCCTCTTGGCTTCTTATATCAATGCCAAGTTAATATTCTTCCAGAGGATTTCTCTTCCCTATATTTCTAATGGCATAATTTAGGCAGTTGCATCTTCATCTTTTATTGTGCTTTGCTTTTGTAATTGTGATGATGATTTTTATTGCAGCAGTCAGGATCAAACCCAAGGTCTGTGCATGCTATGTAAGCACTCAGAGACCACTGAGCTACATCCCCAGTCCCTCTTGTATTTTAAAGGGAGAAAATATCTTTTTTTTTCCTTTTTCTTTTGCACTACTGGGAATTGAACACAGAGCCTTTATAATTAACTACATTCCTAGACCTTTTGTTATTTTTTATTTTGAAAAAGGGTCTCTGCAAATCACAAAGTTGCCCAAGGGGACCCTATGATCCTATCTCACCCTCCCAAAGTGCTGGGATTATAGTTAAGTCCCAACTGATGAACATTCTAGTTGGCAACTTTCATTTTGTTTTGTTTTGTTTTTTTCCCTGGTACCGGGGATCAAACTCGGATCCTTGCACTTGCAAAGTAGGCGCCGGAACTACGGAGCTAAATCCCCGGCCCCTGTAAAGTTTTTTTTGTTGTTGTTTTTGTTTTTTTTTTTCAAGTTGGTAACTTTCACAGATTCGAACAGACCCCCAACTTTTTTTTTTTTTATGCCTTACATTGTATATTTGTGTCAAAGATGTATAAGGCTCACTTTGTTGGATTTAGGAACAAATTAAACTTAATCCTGGAATGGAACTTGTTCATAAATGGGGAACTCACTGTACAGGTATATGCCATCATGCCTGGCCAGGAGAAAATATCTTTTGTGTTAGAGTTTGAAGTGGAGCTTTTTAATAAATGAATTTAAAAAAATGAAGTGATGTGAAAAGTAATGGTAAATTGGGCTGGGGAGATGTAGCTCTGTGATGGAGTGCTTGTCTAGCATGCTTGATCCCCAGAACTGGGAAAAAAAGTAATGGTAACATTTAATTTAAAAATCCTTTGTTTATATGTTTTCCAGTTACTGAAAAGTTTTAAAATAGGGGCTGGGGATTTAGCTCAGAGGCACTGCGCCTGCCTCGCAAGTGCAAGGTCCTGAGTTCAATCTCTGGTACTCCCCAAAAAGTTTTAAAATATTAATATTTTACTAGGAAACTTTGATTTTTCAAGATCAGCAAATATAGTTTGGGATTTTTCTGCCTTTTTTTTTTTTCATGTCAGGGATTTAACTCAGGGCACCAAACATGCTATGCACACACCCTGTCTCCTGCTAGTTTAAGTAGAATTTATTTTTATTTTTATTTAAATGCAAAAAACCTTTTAGTATAATGCAAATAATAAACATGTTTGGGAGGCAGGTGACAGTTGGAGCTGTAAAATTGACTTAAGAGATTTTGTGGTAGGTTTAAAGCTGCTTTTCACCCATTGTTTTTGTGTTTATTGCTTTTCTCATGGGACTGATAGCTGTGCCAGGATGTTTTCTTTCTGTATTATTTTAAGATAGAGGGTTTTTTCCTTTTAGTACTTCTTTTCTTCAGAGTATGAGTAACTGTGGTGTCCAGTTACTGGAGCATGTAAAGAGTAGGCTTTATAGTATGCTTGCTGTTTTTGAACACAGGTTGAACTGTTACAAGCATAAATTTTACGTTGGATAAACTCAAAATCCATTTTACCATTTCATCTTTTTGACAATACCAGGGGTTGAATCCAGAACTTCACTCATGTGAGCCACACCCCAGCTCTCATTTTACCATTTCATCAGCAAATACTTTGCATAATTCTGTGTGTAAAACAACACCAACCTAATGAATTTATTCCATATTTGACCCGGTCCCTGAGCTTGTGTTCTCTCAACTGAACTATACTCCCACTGGCTGGCCCCTGCTGCTTTTTTTTAAATGGCAGTTTTGAAATTTGCAATTCAGTTAAAAGAAAATGAGAGAAGCAGTGAAGGATTTTTTACATTTAGTTCTATGCTCTTTTCCCCAAGGCTTTTACTTATTTATATGATCCCCCCCCCTTTTTTTTGTTATACTTGTATTGAACTCAGGGCCTTGCACTGAGCTACATCCCCAACCCATTTTAAAATTTTTTATTGAGAGGCAGGATCTTACTAAGTTGTCCAGGTTGAGCTCGAACTTAACTATTGTCCTACTTCAGCCTCCCAGAGAGCTGGGATTTACAAGCCTGAACCACCATTCCTCACTGAAGCCATCTTTAATGAAAGAACTACTTTACCTCACTCAGTCTCTCTGTAGAGGATTTCAGGTATTAACATTTGGGTTTGTCCTCTGAAAGTGTATGTGTGGAACCTGCAGAGGCTCCTGTATGCCTTGGGGAGGTGGGAAAGCTTAGAATTTACGTAGTGGTAATACAGAATTTCTGTTATTCGGGTAAAATCTTTGTACTTCTGTGCCTCTTTTTCTTATTTATTTATTTTTTTTGGTACCGGTTTCTAACTCGAGTTCTTGCACTTGTGAGATAGGCGGTGGAACCACGGAGCAAATCCCCGGCCCCTTCTTTTACTTATTTATAGATCAACAGTTATTATTTGGTAACATCACTCTACCTTCCTATTGCTGAAATTTATGGTGAGAAAGTTACGGTAACTTGTGGGATTTGTAAGAATGAGATCAAACCCCTAGATAATTTAGGCATTTTTGGGTTTTGAAAAGTTCTAGTCCAACCTTTTTGTTTTTTAAAACATTTTTAAAATTTATGTATGTGTGTGTGTGTATGTGGTGTGATATGTATGTATGTATTTATTGGTACCAGGGTTCAAACTTAGGGCCTTGTGCTAGGTGTGGTGCCACTGAGCTAAATCCCTGGCCCAACCCTCTTTTAAAATGAATCAGTTGAGGCTCTGGGATCTTGTGATTTTAACAGATCATACTTTGTCTTGTCAGTTGTATACAATTCTGACTAATCTTGATTATTATTATTATTTTACTTTTTAGATTTTTGATACAGAGTCTTGCTGTGTAGTCCAGGCTAGCCTTGAATTCAGTATGAAGCACAGACTGGCCTATAACTTGTAACAATCCTCCTGCCTCAGCCTCTCCAGCACTAGGATTATAGTTGTGTACTACCATGCCCAGCTTTCTAAATATTTTTGAAGACTTTTGTGACATTAGATGATTTTCTCCTTTGTATTCCTTCCTTTCTTCTTTCTGACCATGAAAGATAAATGTTTTAAATCCATTCAGGACATTGAGGCAGCCAGGACAGTACAATTAAAGGCATTCATGAAAGAGGTCTGCCAGAACTGCTTCAGAAAGTAGAAAGAATGTAGACTAAGCGTGTTTGAATTGAGGGAGGGTATTAATAGCAATGTATCAGTTATTATAATAAAATTTAAAAAAATTTACCATATGTTTTAATTATACTGCATATATAAACTTGGATAGTTGAGCCAAGTACTGTTATAATTTTATTTTCCTTTTACTGAACAATGTTATTCTATCTTTAGAATATTGTTTCTTAATTTAATGAGTACTTATTTTTCTTTCATTTCCATATGCCTTCACACACATTCACATTCTTTCACTTAATCATCTTGATCAAGTTTCTGTTGGAGCTCTCTGACCTGCTCCAGTGTGTATTGGGTGATATTACATAGTGGAGCTGCATAGCTGTCATATTTGAAATCTCCTTTGAATTCATCCTAAGGTTTCCCCTTGTTCCAGACCTTTTTGTTTTCTAGATCCTATGTTTTTTTTCTTGAAGTTCTCTAGAAGAGTGTGAATATTTTGAGACTTCATGTATCTGAAAATATATTCTCTTATATTTTCTTGATATTATGGTAGAGGACAGTAGATTTCTAGATTTGAAATAATTTTCCCACAGATTTTAGTTTTCTTTTTCTAGAGCCCTTAATTTTCTGGTTTTCTTTTTTTGTTTTTTTTGAGACAGGGTCTCACTATGTAGTTCAGACTTTCCTTGAACTCACTATGTAGCCTAGGCTGGCCTTGAACTTGCAGTGATCCTCCTACCTCAGCCTTTTTCTATTTGATTTTATGCCTTATGTTGTGGGAGATTAGTTTTATTTTCTATTCCTTATATTTTTCATTTAGAGAATACTTTATTAGTTTCTGTAATCAAACCCACGTAGATAATGACCTTACATATTTAGTACGATGTGTTACGCCTGTACACATGGAAAAAATAAAAATAAATTAACATTTCTAGACCAATATGGTTGTCCACTTCTGTACAATGCCAACTCAGCACAGTAAATTGGGATGAGTTTTTCCAAAGTTGGCAGCACCATTAAAGTTTCCCAAAATTCAATTTATA
>NW_022900947.1:55547889-55558869 GCF_012274545.1 Fukomys damarensis
GCTCTGTTGGGCCTCATGGTGTTGTTGCCTTCATTGTCTTTTTCTAGGATCTTGTTTAGAATTCCTTGTAGTGCTGGTTTGGTATTCATGTAGTTTCTCAGGTGTTCTTTGTCATGGAAGTGTCTTATTTCCCCCTCCATTTTGAAAGAGAGTTTTGCTGGATACATCAGTCTAGGTTGGAGGTTGTTCTCTTTCAGTACTTGAAATATCTCATTCCAGACTCTCCTTGCCCCAAGGGTTTGTGATGAAAAGTCTGCTGTGATTCTGATGGGCTTTCCTTTATATGTTATTTGTTTCTTTTCTCTTACTGCTTGTAGTATTTTGTTCTTC
This sequence comes from Fukomys damarensis, assembly GCF_012274545.1. Lineage (NCBI taxonomy): Eukaryota > Metazoa > Chordata > Mammalia > Rodentia > Bathyergidae > Fukomys > Fukomys damarensis. The sequence goes on from NW_022900947.1 coordinate 55,548,220, forward strand.
TGTTGGGTTTCTGGGATCTTGATTATTATATGTCTAGGTGTAGATTTTTTTTTATTGTAACTAGTTGGAGTCTATGTTGGGCGTTTATTTTTTGCATTTCTTTTTTATGTTGGGCCTTCATGGCTTCTATCATGGTCCTGAGCTTATCTATTTTTTTTTCAGTTTCTGCTCTAGAGTCTCGAATCACAACTTCTATTTTGCTCACTATCTCTATAGTTATCTGGGAAATTATTTCTGTTTTGAATTTTTCTAGAGCCTGATCCATCTGTTTTGTTACTTCCTGTGCTTTGAATTCAGGGTGTCCTGGTGGTTCACTATTGGCCTTTTCATCCTCCTTTGCCCTACTGTTTGCCATTGGTGAACTGGAAGTCTGACCTTGTGTCTTGCTTAAGTGTTTTCTCATTTTAATTTTTGTTATCGGACTGTCCTTGGTTTAATCTCTGGATTATCACCCAAATCTTCCTGTTGTAGTTGCGCCCTAGCTTCTGTGTCTCTAACGACTCACAGACATTCTCATCTTTATAACATCAGAGAAAACAGCTCATCAAATCAATGGCAATGCTTTACCCCAACTGATACAATCAGCGACACATTAAGATCAAGCACAACTTGGACCCTGACCTCCCGTGGTAGTCACTAGTCTATCACCCTTAAATCATTTGAATTTGTAGTTGCGCCCTAGCTTCTGTGTCTCTAACGACTCACAGACATTCTCATCTTTATAACATCAGAGAAAACAGCTCATCAAATCAATGGCAATGCTTTACCCCAACTGATACAATCAGCGACACATTAAGATCAAGCACAACTTGGACCCTGACCTCCCGTGGTAGTCACTAGTCTATCACCCTTAAATCATTTGAATTAAATTGAAATCAAGAAGCAGTAAAGAACATGTCTGCAGTGAACAAAATTTCAATAGAGTGTATTTACCATTTAATGGCTTAGAAAGAGCTAGGATGCAAGACCCTTGATCTCAGTTAGCCGATGGCTAAACCCCATGGCGCTGACTGACCTTGGGCTGCAAGGCCCAGATTGAGTTCCCCAACCTTCTGAATGGTTGCACTCCACAACGTTCTATTACAGGTTTCCCATGCCCTTTCTTTAAAGATGTTCAAAGTTGGGAACTTAGAAAAATACCCTTGATGACCACCTCTGTCTTTGCAGAGCAGGTCCAAAGACTGGCACAGTCAGGAGGTCTGAGAGTGCGGGGGGGGATTATGGGGGTTCAGGGGCGCCTTCCTGGCGCTTGAGTGATAGCTGCTGGGTCGGGAGCAGGTGTGGTTCCCCTTCCCGCGGTAGATCGGGGCCCAGACTACCTCCCGGCGCTTGAGCGATGGCTCTCCTTATATTTTTCATATCTGCTACTGTTTCAGAAATTTTAGGAGTCTTGGGCTGGGGGTTTAGCTCAGTGGTGCCACTGCCTGCCTCTCAAACCCAAGGCCCTGCGTTCACTCCCTAGTACCAAAAAAACAATTTTAGGAGTGTTATTCAAATTCTGTCTTTTTTGTAAGGTCATATTCCTATTTCATGAAGCATTGTATTTTGTATTGTTGAGAATATTGTTAGATTTGTTTGTTTATTTGCTTTACATTTGATTTTGCAGTTTGTCCTCTAAATTGCTTTTCTGTTTATATGTTTTACATTAGCAACTTGTTCATGTGTCTAGTAATGCTTTTGCTTTCTGCTTTTGTTTACACTTAGAACAACAGAACAACTGAAAAAAGAGTTGTGCTACCCTCCTGTATAAGGAGCTTTTAGGTCTTTGTATCTGGTGTGGTCTGATTTGCTAGAGGAACTTTGGTGTTTGCTTGTATGTTGTTATCCTTGCTGAAGGTTTTTGGAATCCTGATTGGGGTAAGAGAAAAGGGGTCTCAACAATGGTTACTCAAATTCACCTTGTAGCAGCAAATTTTCAGCCAGAACATACAGACAGGTAGTCTAGGAAAATGGAAGATGTACCCAGAAGTTGTGGAGGCAAAGTGTACGGTTTTATTCTTAATGCCAGTGGGTCAGTCTGGGACTTCTCCACAAAGAGACCAACCCCCCCCAATGCCCCTCTTGAGCTCAAGTAGGGCAGGTTATACTCTCAGGAGGAATCAGGCTTGCAGGAGTTAAGCACTTTGTATTGATTACACAGATCACAAGTCATTTGGGCCCACCAGTTTCACTGGTTATCAGAAATTACAGACAGCAAGCTCAGTGCACAGAGCCACATCCCATTTACATTTGGCTGGGAGATAGAAGTAATAAAACTGAGAACCATAAAACTGAGAACAAAGAAAATTCCTGAGATGCTTTAGAAAAAGTGTCTTGAAGCTCGGACACATTGAGGGAATTTTCCACCAGTAAGTTTGGCTTTAAATGCAGAGAAACACATGTTCCCCTTTCAACCTTATCATCTGTGTTCATCAAGCCAAAGACGTTGTATTTTGCTTTTTTTCACAGAATATGTTTTCAGCTTCTAGTTTATTTTCAGGGTAGGGCAGTACAGATGCCATCTGTGTATATTGTAGAGGGGGTTTGGGGTTACAACTGCTTCTTAAAACTATAGGCCATAATACTGGGTTACAACAACCCATCCATAATTTTCTATTATAAACTTGTACTTTAGCATAATAGTAGCCGGCTGTGCATCTTCAGTAGCTGTGCCTGGGGGATATGGGTAGCAATCTTTGTGTTTACCCACTTGTTAGAACAAATGGCAAGTTGTGTGTATGTGTGCAAATGTGGCAAACTAGGATTTTTACCCACATAATGCTCTGCTAGTGGGTTTTGCATATGTTTACCTGAGCATCACAGGGGGTAAAATACACCCACACCACTCATCTGTTATATAAATATGTATTTTACCATAAAGGAATGTAGATGTGATTCACAGTAGCTGTGTCTGGGGAAAACAAAAATCCATCTGTGCATTCACCCACTTGGCAGAGGCAGATGAACAGCAAGGAATATATAGGAGCTCCTAAGTAGCAACAAGTTTTACCCATGAAATGCTCATTGCTAAATTTCTGTTCATTTAGAATTTATTTTTAAAAAGTTTTCTTTTGATTTTTCTGGTAGAAGTAGCCCAGTTTAGTACAATGGCACATGAAAAACCAGGTTTAAAAGTTTTGGAGATGGAAAGTGAGGCATCAGGTTACTCTTGCATGGATGATAAAGATGAAATGACTTTGACTTGGGCGGTATGAACTGAAGTTCCTGTGACATTGAAATGGAGCAAGAATCGATTGATACAGACACAGGGACTACAGACCTCCTTGATTCAGATGATGAAGAACAGCAATGTTGAGTACATATTTGATTAGTTGATATTGTACAAAATGGTTACACAACCAAATGAAATGATCCAATGTTAGAACTAGGTCTGACAACCTAGTGAGGATCTTGACCAGGTTGAAACCTATTGGGCAGAATATCAGCGCTGCCATTCATTGTCAGAAATTGTGACAGATGAAATGCTACAAGATGTGAAATATACAAATGATGAAATAGAAATAAAATGTTCTACATGCACCAATAGCTGTACTCAGAAATGCATTTATTATGACACCTCTCTAGCTGAACTGAAAGCATTTCATAGTTCAGCTGTATTTAGGGATTTCTCATGGTAATCACATTAATATAGAAGCAATGGTGTGGGCATGAGAATAACCATGACAATGAGATTTGGTTTCCTTCAGAATTGCTTGAGGCTTGATGACAAAACCACCCTTCAAAAATGAAAAAAACCTGCGGGGGGCGTGGTGGCGCACGCCTGTAATCCTAGTACTTGGGAGGCTGAGGCAGGAGGATCACTGAGTTCGAGACTAGCCTGGGCTACACAGTGGGCTACACAGTGAGTTCCAGTTCCAGGTCAGTCTCACTACATAGTGAGACCCTGTCTCAAAAAAAAAAAAAAGAATGAAAAAGACCAGATAGAAATTTAACATTTAACATGAAACTCAGCCATCAGGTCCTTATTCATATATTAATAAAAGAAATGATTTTGTGAATAGACTTGTTGCTCCTATCTCCCAAACTAAATGGAAATGAGACATTAAACAATTGATTTACCAGTTTCCAATCAGAGTCATATTTCCTTACAGCACAAGTTAGCCAGCTAGAACTGTACACAGGAATAAAGCAGAAATTCCAAATGAAATGTTGCAATTTTAAAACAGAATTGTATAGTACAATCTTTGGATTTCGGAAAGATAGAATATTGACCTCATACATGGCAAAAAAAACCAAACTGGTACTACTGATGTCAGCATTGCACCATGTTGGAAGTACTGATAGAGAAACTTCAAAACAGAAGCCTGAGATGGAAACTTTCTATAACAAAACTAAAGGCTGAGTAGATGTTGCGGATGAATTATGCAGCAACTATGATGTCACTTGAAACAGTGTCGGCCAACGGTTATGTTTTACTTGATACTAAACATTTGTGGCTTAAATAGTTTACAAAGAAAATAATAAGTGCAAAGTACTATGGAGAAATTTTCTTAGCAGATTGGAATTGGAGCACATAAGAGATCATTTACAGCAGAGGAAAACCAAAATGTTTCTGTCCTGGGAACGACACAAAAATATTGTGGAGCACACTGGTGAGCTGACAGGTGAACAGGCAGGTATGGCATCACAAAGACCTACAAAAACAGGAAAATGAGAAAGACGTTAACTGTGCCCTACAAAAAAGGACAGGAAAACAAAACATATGTACTATCAGTGTAAGCAATACTTGTGTGGAACACGCATATTTCATGTGTGAAAACTGCCTTGGGTGTGACAGTTGAAGCAAAGATTATTTCTGTGATAAACTTTTATATGTATTTACATTGTAGTTCACATAGGTTTTTATTTGTATGTTTCAGGTTTTGTAAGCAAGTAAACAGCTGATGTGAAAATGTTGATGTCTGTTCTAAGCATTTATTACATATTTGATATTTTATTAATATCTTATTTTCCTGCTAAGTACACATTATACAATATAGTAGGAATCTCCTGACAAAACAGAATGACAAGAGGTGTCAGGAACGGCCTGCCACACAGGAGAGGAAAATAAGCACATATGCTGTCAATGTTAGTGAGATGTGTGCATGGGACATGTAGGTGTTATGTGTGAAGATTGCCTTAGGTGTGATAATTGCAGTAAAGATTATTTTTTTGTAGAGTTCTATTGGTATTTTCATTGTAGTCCATATAGGACTTTATTTCTGTTATTTTTTAGACTTTGTACACCAAAAAGTCAATGTTGAAAATTCTGACGCTTTTTTAATATACAATAATTAAAAATTCAGTATTTTAATTTTTTATTTTCCCTGTTAAGTACTCATTGTTTAATATAGTAAAACTCATAAAATTAAAATTAATAGTTCATCAAAATATCCTAAAGAAGAAATGTGGGTATTATACACCCACAGTACTGTGCGTTTAGGACAGAATTGGTGTTATGCTCTGATTAGGCAGACTGGTAGAAGTCATTTTATCTTTGCACCCAGTTCCAGAATAGTCTATGTCTGTAAGTGAATAATTTTTGTTTCCAGATTAATAAAAAAGGTCAGGGCATTGCAGTAGCATTAAGTGGCCTTTAAAAGTATCTGAGCTTTGAATTTGGTTAACTAAATAGAACTATTTTGTTTTATTTCGCTCTGCAGTAGTAGACGTTTATTACCACATGTATGTTGTTTAACTTTCTGATTGATAACTGATTATCAAATTCTAACCATTTTTTTCTGTAGGGTGGAACACTGTAAACATCCACTAAGTCCATTTGTTCAAAAGTTTTGTTCAATTCTGAATTTCTTTGTTGATATTTTGCCTAGTCAACCTATTTGTGACAGGTTATTGAGGTCCCCATTACAATTGTATTAGTACTATTTGGTTTTTCATGGTTTATGATTTTTCATGTGTAATATTTTATATAGTTGAATATGCTGGTACTTGCTGCATATGTTTATCATTGTTATCTCTTCCTCTTGGGTTATTCTCTTTTCAAGCATATAGTGATTTTCTTACTCTCTCAGTCAGTTTTGGCTTAAAATCCGTTTAGTCTGCAAATAGCTACTCCTGTATTTTTCTGGGTTCCTGATGCATGAAGTATTGCTTTCCATCCTTTGACTTTCAGTCTGTGAATTTCTTTTTGAATCATATTTGTTTCTTATATGCAGCATATTGTTGTGTCTTGCTTTCTGATCCATTCTGCCAGTTTGTTTCTTTTGATTGGTGAATTGAGACCATTTACATTGATGGTTATAACTGATATGTATTGATTTATCCTTGTCATTTTATTTTCTTGTTGTTGGTTCTATTCTATTAAGATTCTTAGAGTTCTTCTCTTCATTGTCTTTTTCTTAGAATATCCTTTGGAACTTTTTGGAGTGCTAGTTTGGCAGTCATGAATTTCTTTAGCTGTTCTTTATCATGGAAGTGTCTTGTTTCTCTATCAATTTAAAAAGATAATTTTGCAGAGTACATCAATCTGGGTTGGAAGTTTATGGCTTTTTTGGGGGTGGGCTCAAAATAATTTACTCCAAGCTCTCCTTGTCTTCATGGTTTTTGTTGAGAAGTCTGCTGTGATTCTGATGGGTTTTCATTCATAGGTGATTTGTTTCTTTTTTCTAATAGCTTTTAATAATCTGTTCTTGTGCTGAATTTCTGGAATCTTTATTATTATAAACTTTGGTGTAGTTTGTTTTGTTTTTTTTTCTGATCATGACTATTTGGAATTCCACATGTCTCACTTATCTGTATCTCAAGTTCTTTTTCTATGCTTGGAAAGTATTCTGCTACTACTTCTGTGAACAGGTTTTTTAATGCTCTTTGAGCTATCTTCTGATTCTTCACTGATTATAGGTAGTCTTATATTAGTCTTCTTTGTATCATCTAGCAGCTGTTGGATTAATTTTTTTTTTTTTGTGGTCCCTTACTATTTCTAGGAGGTCTTTCATTTGATGATCACCAGCCACAACTGTTTCCTAGATCTGATATTTAGTCTTCACATTAGTTGACTCTTCTATGTATACTTTCAGTAGAAATTTTAATCTCTGGGATTTCTTTTTAAAATTATTTTATTATATTTTATTATTTGATATTGGGAATCAGACTTGGGACCTTGTGCTTACGAGGCAGAACCACTGAGCTAAATCCCTGGCCAATTGCTTGAGTCTGCTTTACGGAATCAAGTTCTTTTCTATGTTGAGCATTCATGGTTTCATGTCTTTCCTAAATTACCATATTTTTAAAACCTGTATCTACTCTAGATTCACTAATCATTTCCTTCATAATGGTCATCATCTCTCTCTCTCTCTCTTTTTTTTTTTTTGGTTTTTGAGTCAGGGTCTCACTATGTAGTTGAGACTGACCTGGAACTCACTATGTAGCCCAGGCTGGTCTCAAACTCACAGCAGTACTCCTGCCTCAGCCTCCCCAGTGCTGGGATTACAGGCATGCACTATCGCGCCCGCCTGGTCATCATCTCTTTATCTGTTTTGTTTTTGCCAAGAAACTTATTGATCTGTTTTGTTACTTCCATGGCCACCACTTCATAGCATTCACCTGGGAGGTTTTTTATTTCTTCCATCTCAATGCCACCTTAATTTGCCTCTTGCAAATTGAGGTTTATAGGTTATATCTTCTTTCAGTGTTTTCTCATTTTTTATTGTTTGTTTGTTTTCTGAGATGAGGCTTGTAAATTGCTTATGGTTGGTAGCATTATTACTAGTACCAAGACCTCATAGGGAAATGACTATTTTTCAGAGATGTCTTACAGGCATATCTAGCTTTTTGCTTTTGAGCCTGTCCCAAGATCCTCCTTCTTCAATTCATTAGGGATGAATGGTTGCTGCTATTTGGCCTAGCATTCACTTCTTTGGTACTAGTCTATAGTATCATTTATGATCCCCAGACAGTCAGGGTATTGGTTTACAAGAAGAATCAATTGATCACAACAACCATGTCACCTGGGCTAAAGTAGTACAGTCAGTAATAACAATAGCAACAAGCACAGAGTAGAATATGACAAAATGTGGTAACTTTAATTTGCCAGTTTTAACATAGGTACAAGATTTAAATTGTATAACAAGGTCTAAGACAAATTAGAAAATAATATACAGTAAATATTTGTTAAATATGTAACAAGATCTAAGACACATCAGGAAATTATATACAGTAAATATCCACTCAGTAGAGTGATTTTTTACCTTATGGAGAAGATTTAAAAAGGCTAAGAAGAAAAAATAGAGAAATAAAAGAAGAGATAGAGCTTAGAAGCAAAGCTGAAAGAAAAGAAAAATTACCCAAACCCCCAGAAACTGGTTAGGAAGACAGGCAGGAAAGAAAGAAGGATAAAACAAAAAACAATTATAAAAAAATAAAACTAAAAACAATGTTTACATTCATTAAAAAAACAAATCAAGCAGTAAAATAAATATTAAACCAACAGTATCACCGCCACCACCAAAACAAAGACTAAGAGAAGAATCATGACTATTATATACCTTGGTGTAGAATTTTTTTGGTGATTGCTAATTGAAGTTCTATATGTTTCACTTGTCTGCATGTCAAATTATTTTTTTCTGCTTCAGAAGTTTTGTGCCATTATTTCCGTGGACAGTTTTTTAATGTTATTTGTGCTATCTCCTTTTGTGTGACTCTGATCAACCTTATTGCTTCTTTACATTTGCATTGCACTGGCAGCTGTTGGACTGATTTTTTTGTGATCCCTTGCTACTTTTTTTTTTTTTTGGTACTGGGGATCAAATTCGGGTCCTAGTGCTTGCAAAGCAGGTGCTGGAACCACTGAGCTAAATCCCCAGCTCCCCTTGCTATTTTTAAGAAATCTTTTTTTCTCATGATTGTTAGCTGTAGTCCATTTTTTGTCTGATACTCTGTCTCTTCACATTGGTTATTCTGCTGTGTTCTTTCAGTAGATTTTTTTTTTTTTAATCTCATGGATATCTATTTGAGTCTGTTTCATGGATTCCATTTCATTGAGACTGACCTGGAACTCACTCACCATGTAGCCCAGGCTAGTCTTGAACTCCCAGCGATCCTCCTGCCTCAGCCGCCCTGAGTGCTGGAATTACAGGCATGCGCCATCATGCCTGGCCTGTATCTTTTTTTTTAAATATGTACTTTTTAATCTTTTTTTTTTTTTTGCAAGAATCCTACCTCTTCAGTGTATTGGGGGTGAGAAGTTGCTGCCTGTTTGGCTTAGCTCCTCATTCTTTGGCAGTGGCCTATAGTATTGTTTATGATTCTTGGGCAGTCTTTGTCTTGGCTTACCAGAAAGAACAATTGATTAGAATAATTATGACACCTCGACTAAAGTAGTATAGTCAGCAATAACAGTAGCATCGACCATAGACTAGAAAATGCCAAACCATGGTAACTATTAATTTGCCACCTTTAACCATATTAACTAGATTTGTGGTTATATAACAAAATCTAAAACCAGAAAATTTTATTTAAATATTAGATTATACATGTTTTTTGTATATTTGGGTAAAAATCCTTTACTATATACTATATGTGGTTTGCAAAGGTTTTTCTGCTAGTGTGTGGTTTATCTTTTGATTTCTTTAGTGTCTTTGACAGAAGTTTAAATGTAAAAATTTTTAATTTACTGATTTTCTTCCTTTCACGATGGTTTTGTATCTAAAAACTTACTATCAAATCCAGAGTTGCACAGATTTTCTCCTAGTTTTATAATGTATTTTATAATATATGTATTGTATTATAAATATGTATTTTATATATATGATTGTATTCATGTTAATTTTTGTGAGAAGTGTAAGATCTGGTCTAGATTTGTTTTCATGTTTTATTTTTGCATATTTTTATGTTTTGCATATTTCAATATTGTTTGTTGAAAAGACCACTTTCTCCAGAAAATTGCCTTTCTTCCCTTGTCAAAGATCAGTTGACCATATTTCTGTCAGTCGGTTTACCTTTCTTTTGTGCCTTATAAATAAATGCTAGTTTTATTTTCATACTCTTTAGGAAAAATACAAATCACCCATTTAAAGTATGCAATTTGCTGTTTTTTAGAATTTTTCTAGGGTTGTTCAGCCATTACTATAATCAGACATATTTGAAACTCAGTTTATTAACTGACTGAAGACAGTGTCTTTTGATTTGACCTCCTTTGTTAAAGGTGAACTTCAGTCCTTCTACGCTTCTCTGGGTTTAAACATTTTTTTCTTATTTTTTTCAGGACTGGGGATTTAACCCAAGATTGCTTTACCAGTGTTCTGTATCCCCATCCTTTTTTTTTTTTTTTTTTTTTAAAGAGTAGGAAGAATTTATTGAGAGAAAGGTAGCTTCTGTCTAAGGAAGACAGAAAGAGGACTGGAAAGTGTGTTGACCCCATCTCCATCCCTTTTAATTTTTTTTCAGACAGCATCTCAGCTGTGGAGGCTGGCCTTGAACTTGTTCTTTCCCACCCTCATCCTCCTGAAAACTTTCATTACAAGTGCGTGCCACGATGTTTCTTTTTTTTTTTTTTTTTTTGTTTTAAAAGAGGACTAAAGTGTGTTGACCCCATCTCCATCCCTTTTAATTTTTTTTCAGACAGCATCTCAGCTGTGGAGGCTGGCCTTGAACTTGTTCTTTCCCACCCTCATCCTCCTGAAAACTTTCATTACAAGTGCGTGCCACAATATG
>NW_022900947.1:55560908-55570756 GCF_012274545.1 Fukomys damarensis
CTCCCGAGTACTGGGATTACAGGTGTGCGCCACCACGCCCAGTTATTTTTGTTTCTTTTTCTGCGACAAGGTCTTGTTACATAGTTCAGGCTGGCCTTGAACTTGCTAGGTAGTCCAGGCTAGCTTTGAATTCACAGCTATCCTTCTGCCTCAGCTTTCTGACTGCTGGGATTACAGGCATGTGCCACCATACCCGGCATGCATCTCTTCTTTTATCCCCCACTAGTGTGTCTGATTTTAGGTCTCTATAAATATACTCCTCTTACCCTTCTGTCCTTAAGCTTTCTGTAGTCCAACTTAGAAAATAACTTCATTGATAGTTGGATTTAATTTTAAAATGAGTTAAAATTTCAACATTGTGTCTCTGGGCATGGTGACACATGCCTGTAATCCCAGCACTTGGGAGGCTGAGGCAGGAGGATCACTGTGAGTTCGAGACCAGCCTGGGCTACAAAGAGAGTTCCAGTTGAGTCTCAACTACATATTGAGACCCTGTTTCAAACAATAAAAATTTTTAAACATTGTGATAGGTGACATTGTTGAGATGGTAGGAAATAGTTTATGGAAATTAACCTTGGTGTTACTATGTTCTATATGATCTCAAATCAAATGATGTTGAAATTTTAAAAGGTGGAAGAATTTATAAGAGATTCGTATTCAGAGATGTCTCTAGGACTGTGTTTTACTAGAGGCTACCCTGTCTTGTTCTGAAAATTGGTTTGCTTTCAATTAGGAGAAAAAGGACCAAGGAAAACAAACCTGAATGTCTAGGATGTTTATTTGAAAAGCGATGGCCTCAGATTATACTGTGAACTATTAATACACTACCCTTTATACACTTGTGATGTGATGTTTACTTTCCAGGCAGAAAGCCCTAAATTCTCTGTGATTGGGAGCTGTGTTGGGAGCTGGAAAAATAAATTAGCAATTTAATCACTGTCTTTAAAGTTCAGCTGTTTTTATACATTGTCACAGGGATTTTAAAAGGATGTAACTTATTTGGGGAAAAATAAAAATTTTATAAAATGTGAAAGTGTACATGCCGGTTAGCAGCAGCTCTAGGAATTGATCGTTTCATATGTGCATGTACATAAAGATGCTCAGTGCAGGATGGTTTACAGTATCTAATGACTGGAGGTGACTTCTGTGTTTACTAATAGGGGCTGGTTAACTGTGTTATGATATGGGCAGAGAAGGAAATTCTATGAATTTTTAGGAGGAATATGGTAGATCTACTTAGGCCTTAATGTACAACAATCTCCTTGATGTGTTAAATGAAAAAACACTATTTAGTATACAACCGTATGTTCCTGTTGTGTGAAAAGACATGAAAGTTAAAAAAAAAAAAAAAAAGACATGAAAGTATGCCCAAACATTCTTAAGCTTGTACAGGCATAGACTCTGGGAAGAAACACAAGATTTTAGTAAGTGTGATTTCTTCTGAGAGTGGGATGAGAGGCCAGCTTTATGCTTCTGAAAAATTTTAAAGCTGTGCATTCATGTATCTTAATCACTTCCCTGCCATTATACAGACATATTTGGTATATTGTTGCTATAAGAGCTTGTCCACATCCATGAGGACTTTTCCAGGGAGCACTGAGCTATGTCTCTAGCCCTTTTTAAACATTTTTAATTGACTTTTTTGTTTTGTTTTTATTTTTATATTTGGAGGCAGGGTCTTACTATGTAGTTCAGGCTGGCCTTGAACTCACTGTATAGCCCAGACTGTACCAAGCTTAAGAATGTCTCACACTGAACTACATCCCAGAATGTACCCTGCCCTGTAGCATTTTCTCATCAAGTTGCTAAGTTGTTCCTACTTGGCCATCTTCTATCAGTCACCCAGGGTGCTGGGATACAAGCATGCTTCACCATGCCTGGCCGGATGTTCTGTTTACAGATAGAATAGAACATTATATCTCTATATTTCTTATAAGAATATAAATTTATTTGTTACTAGAATGAGAGAATAGGAGTGAAAAAGGAATATAATGATAATAATGGAAGTACTTGTCTTTAAAGTTTACAGTTAGTAGTCCTGAGTCAGTAATTTGTTGTGAAGAGCTAGATTAATTGTAGCAAAGTTATTTTTTTCTTCTGAGTTAAAGTAGTGAACGTAGAAGAAAGTTTGTAGGTCTTTTGCGTAGCAAATACATTAGTTATAGCAATTATAGTGCCAGAATTTAAGTAATCAATACAGTTTAGGTTGAATGCTGAAGGTGGCTAAAAGTATATTTGCTGTTATTTGTAGACTCTCTTTGGTGTTCTTAAAAATTGAGATGTTTTTATGTTTCTTTTTTGTTTTTAGTGGCAGTCGCTCTTCTAAAACTTTTAAACCAAAGAAAAACATCCCAGAGGGTTCTCACCAGTATGAGCTCTTGAAACATGCAGAAGCTACCCTTGGCAGTGGCAACCTCAGGATGGCTGTCATGCTTCCTGAGGGAGAAGATCTGAATGAGTGGGTTGCGGTTAACAGTAAGTAGGCTTCCTGTTTCTCTAAATTAGGTTACTGGTCTCATTTCAGGGCAATGCTAAGGAGATCTTTATTGCAGAATTTAGTAAGCAACCCAGTATTGCAATACAGTCATACATAATCCATCTTGAGTCTTTATGGTATTTTATTTTTGAAAATGAAGTGTTTTTTGGGTGTCTCTATGTATTCCTGGCTGGCCTTGAACTTGCTATGTAGCCCAGGCTGGCCTTGAACATGTGGTGATCCTCCTGTCTCAGCCTCTCAAATGCTGGGATTACAGACATTCACTACCATGTCTGGCTAAAAATGAAGTTTTAAGAAATTGTTGCTTGCTGTTACAGTGTATTACAAAGATTTATTATTTTCACCAGGGTAATACGTGGCAGGCATATCTGGCACTCTTGTGTCTTTTTTACGTGGATGATTTCATTTCATCTTTTTAACCTTATGATGTAGGTACTGTTATACTATTCTAATAGATAAAGGAAGCTCTGACAGAAAGATTAGTACCTTGCTTGTTAAACAGCTGTTGAATCCCAGGCCTCATATATAGCTAGAGATTTCAGAGTCTGTAACCATTATGTTAAATTGCCTCTTTCAGTATCATATTTATTTATCTAAATTCAACTTATTTTTTTAAAGAATTCGGTAGTGATTTTATGCAATTTGTAAAATATGAGATAATCTATAGCTCCTGGCGGGGGCGTGGGGGGAAACATGTAAGTAAAATACATTCTTGGGAATTAAGCCAAAGTAAGTTGGGGAATAAAAGGTTCAAGGTTTTAAAGTATTGGTGAAAAAATTGATAAAGAGTTTTATAACTGAAGGAAATTTATATGAATTGAATTAGAATGAGATTTAACTGAAAATATCACTAAATGTGTAGGCTTTAATTAAGGAAAAGCATAACCGTGTTTTTCTAAATCTTTATAGTATCTTGTGATTTGAAATGTCAGTAATTTATAAATTGAGCTACTACTCACTAGTAACATTTAGGAACCAGATCTTATTGATAGTTAATAAAATTCTGCTAGGACAACGTTTGCACAAGTGTTGTATTATTATAATGTAATTATCCTCCTAGACCAAAAGAGTTTAGTTATTTGAAATAAAGTGATTTGTTTGCTTTACTGATGAGTAAGATGGTTTGGTGGCACTTCAAAGATAATAATAAATTTCTAATATATGTGTATACATGTAAAACAATTTTTTACTTGTGTCTTTGTACTACTTGAGAGCTCATTTACTAATTTTGAAAATGTGTGGAGAAACTAGAGACATTTATAGCTAAATGGATGCACATTGAGGCCATATTCTTAAGTGAAATAAATATAACATGCATGTAAATATTGAAGTTTCTTTGGTGTGAGAAACTGAAAGCGTAAATAAGGATCAAAATGTATAATAGATAATGTGAAAGAGGAAGAAAAGGTCTAAAGGGTGAGGGGTAAGGGAAAGGAAAGAAGGAAAAGGAAAAAATAATGAGAAAAGGAAAAAATGGAAACAAATGTCTTTGTAAATAGGGGAGGGGTGGAAGGGTTGAGGGAGGGCAGGGGATTGGGGAAAAAATAAGAATCAAGATATATTAGAAAGGTACAAATTCCCAATGATAAATGTGATTGCCTTGTATACCTAAAATGTACCAATAAATTTAATGAATAATAAGAAAAAAATGTGAGAATGGAGCTTCTATACAAGAGATTCTCATTTTTAAGCTTAAAAGCAAGTAATCATTTTTCTGTTTGTATTGTCTCTGTCTCAGTTGCTAGATCTGAATGTATTCAATTGAAATGCCTGGAACTTTGAGATCTTTAAGAATTTTACAGGTATTTCACGGTTCTAGCTGGACAAAAATTACTTGGGACTGAATCTGTAGAACATCTACTTAGAATGTGTAATTCTGTTTTGAAAAATACTGCTTGAATAAAATGTTGGTCTCTCAAATTTTCCTTATTGATTATAATCCTTTTAAATTACATCTCATCATCTGACTAGTGTTTGAGACTACACAGTTATTTACACTCACTGACTTATTTAGGTAAACACTTTGAGTGCATAATTGAGTAAAGGGAGTTGTTGATAAGATTGACAATTTAATGGCCTTTTGGCTTCAGTACACTTTTTGCATGTACATAATAAACATTGGTGAATGTACAAATTCAATAGCTTGTTTAAGCCATCAACCAAGGTCTGATTTTTGACATTTTACTAGATGAAAGATCAGAAAGTTTCAACTTTTAAACAGGACAAACAGCAGGGTTAGGGGTTCTGCAAAAAGCAGACTGCTTAGCTTATAAATAAGAATTCTGAGACTATCTTAGTTTGAGAAGGAAACTAATGCCTGTTTAAATTCAGTTTTGAAGGTAGGTAAGTGAAGTTCAGGGAGATTAAGTAACTCAACTGATAAGCATAGGAGTTGGAATTCAGACCTTTGTGTATATTTCAAGAAGCCTAGTTTGTTCTCACTCATGTGGAGTATAATACAAGAATTATTGTTGTAGAGTCTTTACTCAGTAAATCTTGGCTCACTGAGGTATAGGAGATAACTGTGGGATTAAAACAGAAGAAAACTGTGGGGATTAAATTAAATATAATGCTCATTCCTGTCCTACTTTGATAAATTTGTTGGCTTTTATAATCACTTATTTGTGTTGCTGCTCTGGAAATTCTGGGTTTACGAAGGATGGTAGTGCTCAGGACAGCTAATGTGAGGAGTGCATAAAGCTGAGCCTTAAACACACAAATATGCATTTCCTTCTGCTTGAGATTTTGAGAAGATATATATTTTATAGGAATATAGATGAAAGTTTGTTTTATTTATATTTAAGACAGGATCTTAGTGTGTTGCCCAGGCTGGTCTCCACCTCCTGGGGATGAAATGGTCCTCTCACCTCTCTCTCCCAAGTAGCTGGGACTGCAGGTGTTTGCTAGTCCTGCCTAGCTGACAGTAGGTTAATACAGTCTGGCTGGAGAAGATGCCAGTGGTTATTGGGACAGACTTTGTGTTTTTCTTGAGTTAATTTGCAGCCAGTCATAACTGAGTGCTTCATATCATAGGCCGGGCACACTGAAGGGAAGCTGTTTGCTTCCCTTTTTCAAGTGATAGCACTTCCCTAGCACCCTGTAAACCTAATGGAAAAGGGGACTGAGTCATTTTTATCTTTATTGTATTTCTAGAGGATAGAAGTTTGTGGCATATTTAAGGGAAGATGTATTGTCTGGGAACAGTTAGAAATATAAATTTGCATTTGGGGTTTGTTAAATCAAAGATGCTGTTTCATTTTAAAGATCCAGAGGGTAACTCTTTTGGACTTTGTTGGCCATATGGACTGTGGCAGCTATACAGCTGTGCAGCTGTAGGTCAAAAATCATCATAGACATTGCAAATTGAGTGTGGTTGTATTCCAGTAAAACTCTGTAACAGGTGGTATGCCACATTTGATTCTAATATCTGCTCTAAGGTAGAAATAAAATAATAGTAAATGAATGTATAATTACATAGCCAGTAGAAGCAAAATATAGAGTTCAAAAAATCCTAGAAAACATAGAAGAAAAAAAGAATGAGTAGGCTAGTTAGCAAATATTAAGATAATAAATTGAAATCCAAATATTAGTAATTTTATCAATGTAAGGGACAAAGTGTTCCAATAAAAAAAACTGATTAAGATTAAGGAGTGTAGCTCAGTGATAGATTTCTTGCTTAGCTTTGTGAGGCCCCGGGTTTAATTTCCAGCATGGAAAAAGATAACTAGTGTTAAGATGGTTACAAATCCAAATACTGCTTTTAAGAGGCTTACACTTTATATAGCTACAGAATGACTGAAACTACAGGCTAAGCAGCAATTTAAAGAATGCTGATAGGCAAGAAACATTAATAGAGGGAGCTTTAAAAGTGATTTATCATGTAAAGGTAGAAGATCCCAATGATGACTGTAACTCTATTGTTTACTGTAAATGTACCAATAAACTGAATGGGAAAAAAAGGTGGTAAGTGATTCATTTCTCAAATGCTACATAAAAATTTTAATATTTATATTTCTAATATAAAAATGTATCAGAATTAGTTGATTGAACTAAAAGAAGTAAAATACAAATCTGTAGTTATAGTGGGAAATGTTAACACTTTCAGTAACTGGTAAGAAGTGTAGGAGGAAAAGAATCAATAAGGATTTTGAAAAATTTAAGCAGCACAATTAATACTTGACCTGAGGGATAAGCAACTCAGATCACACACATGCATGTTTTCAAAATTTAAAGTGAATACATTGTCTGACCATAATAGCTAGAAACTGATACCAAAAACTAGCAAATCTATGTGTTTGGAAAGAGTACATCTCAGTGGAAATAAGAAAATATTTTGTATTAAAATATAAAAGTACTATGTGTAGAACCTTGTGGATATAGTTAACGTTATGTAGGGGGACATTTATACCTTCATATACACAAATTAGGAAAAAATACAAAATTAATGAGCTTAAAAAAAATGAGCTAAGCATCAATTTCCAAAGTTTAGAAAACAGCAGCAAATAAATACAGAGTTAAAAGTTATCAGTAAACAGAAGAACACTCATTAGTAAAATAGAAAACAAAGGTACAGAAAGAGAACAAAACAAAAATGTTAATGTTTTGAAAAGCCTAATGAAATTTAAAATCCATTAGTAAGACTAATCAAGAAGAAAGGAACAAATAAGCACTATCAAAAAAAAAAAAAGAAAAGCTCCATAAAATGTATTAACACTTACAGCCATACATGAATGTGTATATGTAGTATGTTGAAAACCTAAAAGACCATAATTGTTGTTATTATACTACAAGTATTATTACTAACTTGTGAATTAGTAAGAAAGTTTGCTCTGAGGTAAATTAAAAAATTCTGAATATGAAAAGTATTGAAAATCTTGGAATAAATGTAATGAGACTATGAAAGCTATGAACATGAAAACTATTCCTTTTATGTTTAGTAGGTTTTATACACTTCTTAAGATTATACTTATGGGGCCGGGATTTAGCTTATTGGTTCAGCCGCTGGCCTTGCAAACACAAAGTCCCAAGTTTTGTCCCTGGTACCAACAAATTAAAACCCCCAAAAAACAAAAACAATTATACTTGTGCCATAACATAGACATATTTTTCTATGCTCATTTACTCTTTATTGTCTTGTCTTTCACATTGAGAAGTACAGTTCACTTGGAATTAGTCCTGGGATATGTTGTGAGTGAATGAAAAACATGCCATAGCAAAAATCAGTTGACTCAAATATTTATGAAAAGACTGCCTTTGCTTGCTATTCTGCTTCATCATAAATCAAGTGTTTCATCTATACTTATACCCTGCTTCTGATCTATTTTGTTCCTTGCTCTGCTAAAATCATACTGTTTTGTGAATTTTCGTATGTGCTTTGTTTAAGAATGTGTTAGGTAATCTTGGCTCTTTGTATTTTCCAATACATTTTAGCCCTTTGGAGGACTATGGGATGACATCCTACTGTCATTTAAATTTGCAGCTCCTTGATTATCAACATCTTTTCATAGAATTTGTCTTTTTACTAAGTGAAATCACTTGATGAACACGAGTTCCTAATGTCAGTGTAGTAAATAATGAAGCTTTTGTTGTGTGTACTTTATCTGTTCTTTGTAGAGAGAATACTGATAAGCCTAAGATTCTGTCTAAATAAAATTAAAATTTAATCCTAACCATTCTGTTTTACATATAATGGATACTTTCATTGCAGCAGTGGATTTCTTCAATCAGATCAACATGCTTTATGGGACCATCACAGACTTCTGTACAGAAGAGAGTTGTCCAGTCATGTCAGCTGGACCAAAGTAAGGCATGGTTAATGATCAATTCTCATCTTTATTTTGTTTTATGTTTTGTTTTCCCTTTTTTTTGGTACCAGGGATTGAATTCAGAACCTTGCACCTGCGAGGCAGGCAGCAGAACCACTGAGCTAAATTCCTGGCCTTCATCTTTATTTTAGATAAGAAGGAAGTTTTTGACTGTGATTTTTTTTTTTTTCTACTCAGCAACTCCTTTATTGGTTTGACACTGACTTGATAGCAAGTCCAGATTTTTTAGTTTGAGTTTTATGATCCTCCCTGTATTGTTTTCCATCCTGCCTTTCTTGTGCGTACTCTTATATATTCTTTGATCTATCCAAATTAGATTATGAAAAATACCTGGTGTTTCTCCATTACTTTCTGAAAACTTGTTTGGCTTGTTTTTTTCTTGGACATATTTCTTGTCTTCCATTTCTCTATCTTGTTAACATATAAAATCAAGTCTTATCCATCTTCAAGGCCCATATCAAGTGGTTCTCCTTGAAGCTTTCTGATTTCTTCAGAACTAGATGTGATCTATTTATCTTTTTTACTTTTGCAATGATTGCATTTCTTTACTGCATTATACTTCTTATGCTATTTGTCCCTTTTCTCCCCCGTGGCTATAGAGATTGAACCCATGGCCTTCTGCATGTCAAGCAAGTACTGTATCATATCCCATACATCCTATCCCATACATGCCTTATTTATACTGTTAGATTAATTTTTCTATTAGTCTCCTTTGGTGCCAGGACATTACCTAGCACTTAGTTAACAATCAGTAAATATTGGTTGGACTTAATACATTTTTGAAACTGGCTTTTATTGTTCCTGTTACTAGTAATAACAGTGGCAACTGCTGTTTTTTTAATGATATCTAAAATAAGGCTTTTCATAGTTATATATTTTACTTCATACTACAACATTCACCACAAAAATACTGCCTTCTGAACTGTCATGAACGTAAAGAATTTATGTCAAATGAACAATCAAGAAATTCATAGCAGAGGTAATATATAAAAACTCAGGAAAAATACAGAGGTATACCATATGAGGGGCTCAAACATAAGCTAGCTTCTCAGTAAAGAAAAAGGCACAAAGCTGTTTCTGAACCTTCACCTCTTTTAAGCCCCAAGGGATAGACAGCTGCAGTTCTTCAAAATCCAGTGCCTCTCAACCCCCTGGTTCCTGCTAGACATCTTCCTGTGTATTTGGGTGTTTATTCTAGAGACTGTCCTCTGTGGTCATTGCAGGTGCCTCTTTTTGTCTTTCCTAACCCCATTTGGTTTTACATGAATTTGGTAGTTCTCTTCAGTTAAATATGGTGGTTCAGAGACACAGGTGTTTCCTCATTTCATCAAAGAGAATACGAATTTCTTGTTATTTAGTACTTGTTATTTTGGAAAATTTTCTTAAAGGAAAGGGAGCATTTAAAAATGAAATGCCTTTTAGGGCCAGAGATACAGCTCAGTGGTGTGCCGCACCTGCCTTGCAAGTACAAGGTCCTGAGTTTGATCCCCAGTACAAAAAAAAAAAAAAAAAAAAAAAAAAAAAAA
>NW_022900947.1:55570819-55572890 GCF_012274545.1 Fukomys damarensis
AAAAAAAAAAAAAAAAAAAAGAAAAAGAAAAAGAAAAGGAAATGACTTTTAGTCTGGTTAGTATTACTGCTATTTACTTCAGATACTTAAGTTTCACTTGTAAAGTAGGTGTTTTTAATTTTGCTGTTACTTTTTATGCATTTAGGAATGAAATAGCATTGCCTTCTAGGGAAGCAAGTTCCTCTAGATTTATTTGAGATCTGTGTCACTTACCTGAAGTGCTTGGGATATGAGGTGTTTTAGAATTTGGCGCTTGGGATTTTTGCGTGTACATGGGGTCTCAGGGATGAAACTCAAGTCTAAGGATAGAATTCATTTTATGTTTCATATACACCTTTGTGATGGTTTATCTTGATTGGCTTGAGAAATGCTCAGGGGAATAGTAAAGCACACTCCTGAGTGTATCTAAGAGGATTATGGAGGTGTGACCTAGAGAAGCATATCTGGTCTGTGGCTCTTTTCTCTGTGACTCTTTCCACCCTTCTCCGGTTCTCAACTGCCGTTAAGTTGCGCAGCTTTTCTCCACGATGATCTTTTGCTATGATGTTTCTGCCTTGGAATCCACTGACCATGGACTGAAAACTCTGAAATCATGAGCCAAAATAAAGCCTTCCTGTAGGTCAGGTATTTTGTCCTAGCAACAGAAATTGACCATTATAACCTAATATACATAAACTGAAGGAAATTTTACTGTAATTTTAAGTACGGTAATATTAAGAATTTTTAGTGCACTTGACATTTTCACTTGGCCCATCACATGAGGTTAAGTATGAAATTTTCCACTTGTGAGAGCTTTTCAGCATTCAAAAGATTTTAAAGCATTTCAGATTTTAGATTAGGTGTGATCAAAACCTGTACTTAGCAGTAGCCTCTTACAAAGTAGTATGGAACGATTGCTCACAGGGTTTGTTTCTCAGTTAATTATAATTATTATTAAAATATGGTGAATGTCTTGAAATTGTAGTTTACAAGTTCATACAGTGATAACAAAAATATTTCAAAGGCAATGCTTTGTCAAAGTTAGAGTAAACAAATGGGTAGAGGGAAGATGGAATTACAAGATGAAGGAAATCATTTCAAGTATAAATATAAGAAAAAGATTAGGAGGGCCGTGGATTTAGCTCAGTGGGGCTACTGCCTGCTTTGCAAGTGCAAGGTCCCGAGTTTGATCCCTGGTACCCCCCCAAAAAAAAAGTATTAAAAAAAGAGATTAGGGAATCATAGTTGTCAACTCTAGAAGTATCAGCAACAGATGTTTTTCAAAAATAAAGTTGAAAATTGATTTTTAAAAAACACTACAGTGTATTGAATAATATTCTTTGGTTTAGTGTGTCTGCTTTTCACTTTTACACCTGAAAATCATTAACAAGATGAAAAACTTGATTGTCAGTGTGAAATACTAAGGTTTCTTTCATAAACATGGATGAATTCTTATCTTGGGTTTTTTTGGTGTTTTTTGAGACAGGGTCTTATTATGTAGTCCAGGCTGACCTTGAATTTGCAGTGATCCCTCCTGCCTCCGCCTCCTGAGTACCGGAGGTACGCTACTATGCTTTAGTTGTCAACAATTTTGTACTAAACTAATTCTTGAGAATAGGGAAGTATCTCATTTAAGTGTGCCTTGCTCTTAATATTATATTCCTTGCACGACAGGTACACATTAAATGTTTACTAAATCAAAGCATCATATTTTGTTAATGCCCAAACCTAGGAGCATCTTTGAGTTGCAGATTTTCTTTTTAGGGAGGTACCGGCAATCAAACTTGGGACCTTGTGCTTGCAAAACAGGTGGCGGAACCACTGAGCTGAATCCCTGCCCAAGTTGAAGATTTTCTAAGTGCATCTTTATCTCCTTAGCCAAATGTACTGAAATATTGAATCATTCTTTTTTTTGTTAATCTTGAGTTTCTGTGTCATCCTACATTCTTTGCACTAAAGCTCCAAGTTAAAAATAATTGTATTGCATAAGGTAAAATGCTTTTTAAGGAAGCAAACCATTAAATTCAAGGGTATCATAGAACAAACACACACACACACACACACCAAAAAAAAAAAAAAAAAAAAAAAAAAA
>NW_022900947.1:55573001-55594025 GCF_012274545.1 Fukomys damarensis
CACGGTGAGTCACAACAAAGTGAGACCCGAAATCAAAAAAAAAAAACAAATAAACAAACACCAAGAGTATCATAGAACCAAGAAGTAAGCTAGTTTTTCACTGTAATAATGTATGATTCTACTCATGTCTTAGTTACTTCTCTCTCATTGTTGAGACAAAATACCTGACACCTGTAAGTTAAGGGAGGAAAGGTTTATTTGGCTTATGGTTCACAGAGGTTTCAGTCCATAGTGGCACATGAGTTCATGGCGGGTAGGGTAGCAAAGTAACAAAGTGTCTTAACATCATCTTTTTGCTTTTATTCAGACTACTTAGGGTGGATAGAACCTTAATGCTACTACCCTTGAGTGTAGCATCGCACTAGAAATTAGTCCCAGTGTCACACACTCTAGATCCCCCCACCTCTGAAAAGCCCCACCTATAACCACATGAGGCTTTGGGGCACATCTAGACACAAGCCATAACAATTTGATATGAGGGAAAGCTGGGAAAGAAAGTTCAGGACTGGGGATTTAGATCAGCGGTGCTGCTGCCTATCTTGCACATGTAAGGTCCTGAGCTCGATCCCCGACACCCTCCATCCCCCCAAAGTTCAGACACATAGAAAATGTGCAAATGTAAAAGGTAAGTTGGCAGTGTTTGCTTAGCTTGTGTTGTGATAAACACACAGCATTTCATTGGCAGTTTAAAAATACTGCATGCCTTTATTTGGAGGAGCAGATTGTTTAACACTTGTTTGTATATACAGTATATGTATATAGAAATGTAAAAATGTGTGTATTGTATTTGGCAGTCTGTGTGTTCTTTCTCTTTCCATTGTAGATATGAGTATCATTGGGCAGATGGAACAAACATAAAGAAACCTATTAAGTGTTCTGCACCGAAGTATATTGATTACCTGATGACTTGGGTCCAGGATCAGTTGGATGATGAGACATTATTTCCATCAAAAATTGGTATAATGATTATTATTATTTTTTTTTGGTACCGGGGATCAAACTCGGGTCCTTGCGAGGCAGGCCACTGAACCGCTGAGCTAAATCCCCGGCCCTAAAAATTGGTATAATTATTTTACGTAATTAGAATCCATCATGTTTTATCTGATTTCTGGAGCTCTGACTTTTCCCTCCCTCTCTAGTTGGAGAACTCTACAAGGCTGTGTTGTTATGTGTATGTTATAATTTCCAAGCAAGGCACAAAGTTTGTTAACCCAATCATAAAATAAGCAGGCTCTCTTGTGTAAATTGTTTTTCTCATCTTTTATTTTTATTTTATTTATTATTAATTTTTTTTTGGTGCCAGGGATCAAACTTAGGACCTTGCTCTTGCGAGGCAGACAGCGGAACCACTGAGCTAAATCCCTCACAGTTTTATTTTTATTTTATTTCATTTCTCATCTTTTAATGTTTTAAAATGCATATTAGTTGAAAGAATAGGTTTATTAGAAAATATATTATCTACCTCTTTTGACTTAAGCATTTATTTATTTATTTATTGGGTGGTGTTTTTTGTTTTGTTTTGTTTTGTTTTGTTTTTTTGAGACAGGGTCTCACTATGTAGTTGAAACTGACCTGGAGCTCACTGTGTAGCCCAGGCTGGTCTCGAACTCGTAGCGATCCTCCTGCATCAGCCTCCTGAGTGCTGGGATTACAGGCATGTGCCACCCCACCCAGCGATTTAAGCATTTTATTTGCTGTTTTCATGATTCTCCTGAGTAAAATATTACTGGATTTTTTTGTTTAAGAATTGTGAAGATCAAGTTAACCCTTTCAGTAGAAGGTTCTAGATAGAGATTTGTTCCTATTTCAGAATCACACTAGGTTTGTGTACCTTTCAAAATAGTTCTGATCTAGCCTGGTATGGTGGTGCACGCCTGTAGTCTAGCACTCAGGAGGCTGAGACAGGAGGATCACTGTGAGTTCAAGACGAGCCTGGGCTACATAGTGAGTTCCAGGTCAGTCTCAATCAACTACATAGTGAGACCCTGTCTCAAAAAAAAAAAAAAAAGTTCTGATCTTATGCACTTAAGAATGTCCCATATTTTTTATACCAAGTTTATTATAAACACTGCGATAATAAGCCTACCTATATTTTTAAATGATAAAAGATGAGTGATCTAAGACAATAACAAAATCTTATAGAAAAAGAGAATAGATATTAAGTAGGCAGTTAATGATAGCACCATGTAATATTTAGCTCTTGAGGAAGAAGTTTATATGGATTGTATCTAGTTTTATATTTGTGGCAGAGAGAGTTTTGATTTTATAACCCACAAAATGAATCTTATTTTGAGGGCCAGGGATTTAGCTCAGTGGTACCACACCTGCCTGGCAAGTACAAGGTCCTGAGTTTGATCTCCAGTACCCTTCCAAAAAAAGAAAAGAAAGATTTGAGGGGTTGGTTTGTAAGATTGAATAACTTTTTTTTTAATATATATACTTGTAAGGGGAGACTTTTCAAGTAGAAATTGTTCACATCTAGACAGTTCATATGTTCTTACCTTCTCAAACTTATTACAACCATTTTCTGAAAAAAAGTTAAGAATTTGCTCTTCTATTATTAGGACAATTTTTTATTACATTTTATTCTTTCAGTTTTTGAAGGGTGTGGTAGAGAAGACAGCAATATGAAGTGTTTTAAACATAAAAATATGTTAACCATTTTTGGAACTTTTATAATAAAAACTATTTTTCAAGACTGTCTTATACGTATATAAAACAGTTTTATTAGAATCATTATGCTCACCTTATCTCATTTCTCTCTATATATTTTAATTTTTTGTTTTGAACCAATTTCAGACATTTAGAAAATTTGCAAGAATCCTACAAAGATTTATAGATTCTTCATGTAGATTATTTTACTTTTTCCTCCCCCATTCCCATATTCATTAATTTTCCTGAGAAATAAGTTACTTCTAATTCATTACCCAGAAGTAATTTAATGTGTATTTCCTTAGAAAGTCAGAGTATAACTGCCAAAATGAGGAAATTAACACCAATATACTATTCTCTAATCTGTGGATCTTATTGAGGTGTTTCAGGATTTGCATATATTCTTTAATAGCAAAAGAAAATCTTTGATTTTTTTTTTCCTGTTGTTATCTCCCTTTTGTCGTCTTTAGTCTAAAATATGTGTACTGCAGACTTTTTTGGTCTTTCATGAAATAGATATTTTTGAAAAGTACACATTACTTTATAGAATATGCTTTCATTTTGGTTTGTCTTTTGATTCCTTGTGACCTGTATTTTTATTTTTGTTTTTTTGGTACTGGGGATCGAACTTGGGACCTTGCACTTGTGAGACAGGCGGCAGAACCACTGAGCTAAGTCCCCGGCCCTGTGACCTGTATTTTATAATGATCAGTAGGCAGTGTTAAGACATTAAAAACAGTACTAATATTAGGCTGTTATGTCAGTTTGGGTCATTTAGCCTGTTTAATAAAGAATGTCTTTTTAATTTTTAAAAATGTTATCATGGATCTTTAAGGTATATAACATGTTGTAAGAGATACTAATAGAGATATTTCATAAAATGGTTATTGTAATGAAGCAAGTTAACATATCCATTATTTCAGAATAACCTATCATTCTTCCTTAGTGGCAAGAGCACCTATATACATTTAATTAAAAATCACTATATAATGCATTATTTTAACTATAGTGTTCATGTTGTACGTTAGATCTTTAGACTTTCTCATCCTGAGTATTTGCTACTTTATATCATTTGACATCTCATATTCCTCTTGCCACCTCTGATAACTACAGTTTTATTCTATTTAATATTTTTTCCCCAATGTAAGTAAGATTGTGCAAAATTTTTCTTTTTGTGCCTGGCTTACACTTAGCATAATGTTTACCAAGTCCATACATGTTGTGATACAAGGCAAAATTTCTGCCTTTGTAACACTGAATGAATATTTTTGTGTGAATGTGGATCTCACAAGTCCTTATCCATTCATTTGTTGTCGGACACCTAGGTTGTTTCCATGTTATGGCAATTGTGAATAATGCTGCAGTGAACATATGAGGTCAGATATCTAAGATAGAGTGTTTTAATTTCCTTTGGATATGTACTACTAAGAAATGTGATTGTACAGTCATGTGGTAATTCTGTTTTTAATTTCTTTAGGACCCTCCATACTGTTTTCCAAAATGGTTTACCAGTCTACATTCCCAACAACAATGTACAAGGACACTTTTTTTCTCCACAGGGATTATATATTTTCTAGTTTTATATCTGTTTAAGGCTGTAAAAATGCTGTATTTCACTAAATAAGGAGCCTAATTGATCAGTGATTGCAGCTAACTTAGGGACCAGTATAAACCTGAGTAGTAATGAAATTATTTAGAAAAAGTCCGAAGTATTTTACAAGCATTTTAAACCGAACTCAACATGATGCATTACTGTGCAGCCATATTTGTATTAAGGCTTGATGCCAGGAAGTTCATTTCATTTTAGTAAAGTAGTAGTATGTTAGGGATACAACAGGCTCTATTAAAGAGTAATTCTTAATCCACAGAAACCAGAGTTATTTTCATTATATCTTGAGATCTTCTGAAAGGTATAACAGATATATAAAGTAGTAATTCATAAATACCACTTCTTTTTGGCCTTGTCTTATCAATTTATGTTGCTGTTTGATGTTAATAATAAAATCATAGTACTTTGTTCTCTTGATTAATAGAGAGTATTATCTCTTTAATAGGTGTTCCATTCCCAAAGAACTTCATGTCTGTGGCAAAAACTATACTCAAACGTCTCTTTAGGGTTTATGCTCACATTTATCATCAACATTTTGACCCTGTGATCCAACTTCAGGAGGAAGCACATCTCAATACATCTTTCAAGCACTTTATATTTTTTGTCCAGGTAAGTTGGATTAAGTCTTTACTGCTTGATGCAGTGGTGTCGAACCTATGGTATGCATGTTACTTGTTTTTAAGGCAAAAGATGGTGATGTGTGAGTTGTTTTTTCTAAGCTAAAACTTCAGTATTCAGGTTTAATTACAGTGCTGGCAAGCCAGGCGTCGTGGCGCACACCTTTAATCCCAGCACTCTTGGGTTGCTGAGACAGGAGGATTGCTGTGAGTTCGAGACCAGCCTGGGCTACATAGTGAGTTCCAGGTCAGTCTCAACTACATAGTGAGACCCTGTCTCAACCCCCCCACCCCCCAAAAAATTACAGTTTGCAATGAATGGATTTTAGGTTGCAGTTTGGGTGCTCATCTCTAAAAGGTTTGCCATCATTGGCTCAGTGTATATCTTTACCTTCAGAGCTCTATGACAAAGACTGTACATACTGTCAGGATAGAACTTGGCATTTTATCTGCATCTCCTGTGCTTTCTAGGGTGAGAAAGAGTAGCATTTTGTTTCTGAGTTTCATTAGTCCCTAGATTGATGGCAAGCAAGTCTAAAATGGTTCTGTGTAGTCTTGCTTTGTGTTTACTTCAGTTACCAGGCTGTGTGGAGGACTAAGGAACCTCAGTAATTGGGTAGATATGGAGATGAACTTGATCTCATGAGCACTTTAGTACTCATTCCATTCTCTTTCATCTTCCATTTGTATCTGTCCTGGACATTTTGAATATTGCACCTATTTTGTTCCCCTTCTTTTTAATACCACATTTTAAGTAGTTTTAAGTGTGATGGAAGAAAAAGTCAGAGTGTATTTCTGTTCTAGGGGTCCATTAATCTTTGATCTAACTTGCCATATTATGTTTAGACCTCAAAGAACTGGCCTTAAAGATGTAGACTAAGATTAGTGAGAATATTCTTACCTAATTCTCTAATTAGGGAATAAGCAAAAATGTGAAAGTGTTGGAAATGGATGAACTGACCAGTTTGTGTATATACGTATACATATAAGTATGTATGTAAGTTGGTGTAGAGGTTGAGAGTGGGTGGCCAGAAGAAACCCAAGGTTTGAAGTTATGTTGTGTATGTGTATCTGTGGGCATTTGTTTATAAATGCCTTCTTTACTTCCCATCTGAACTAAAAAAAAAAAAGTGTCCCTTTTCCCTCTATACATACTTTTCACACTGAAGGCATATATTTTATATATCACTTTCACCATGAAAACACTTTTTTTCATTGTTTATTGGTATATTTTAGATATATAATATAGTTAGTTACATTCATCATTTGGATCTTGTACCTTTACATGTATCTTGGTTCTCATTTTTTCCCCATTCCCCTGCCCTCCCTTCAACCCCTCCGCCCCTCCCTATTTACAAAGACTTTGTTTCAATTTTTTCCTTTTCTCATATTTTTTTCCTTTTTCTTCTTTCCTTTCCCCTACCTCTCCCACTTTCTCTTTAGACATTTTCTTCCTCTTTCACATTATCTATTACACATTTTCATCCTTATTTACACTTTTAGTTTCTCAGACTAGAGAAACTATTCAGTATTTACATGTGTGCCCTATTTATTTCACTTAAGAGTATGGCCTCAGTATGCATCCATTTAGCCATAAATATTTCTAGTTTCTCATTCTTTATGGCTGAGTAGCACTCCATTTTATATAAAAAATCTTTATCCATTGTCCAGTTGATGGGCGATTGGGTTGTTTCCAAATTTTAGCTATTACAAACTGTGCCACTATAAACATGGGTGTACATATATTGCTATGGTATGATTCTTTTAATTCTTTTGGGAAGATATCCAGCAGAGGAATAGCTGGTAGCAGCCATTCTTTCTCAGGTGAGGTGGAATCTCAGTGTTATTTTCATCTGCATCTCTCCAATGACCAGTGATGTTGAACATTTTTCATCTTTATTTGCTGCTTTGTCTGAGAAATGTCTGTTCATTTCAGATGCCCATTTTTGGATTGGGTCCAAATTTGTTAAGTTCTTTATATATTCTACATAGTAGTCCTTTGTCTGAGGAACAGCTACTAAAATTTTTTTTGACACATTGTAGGTAGTCTCTTAGCCCCGTTGTTGGTTTCTGTTACAGTGCAGAAGCTTTTTAATAGGATGAGATCCCAGTTGTTGATTCTTTGTACTAGTTCCTGTGCTACTGAGGTAATGTTCATAAAGTCTTTTCCTATGTCAGTGTCTTCAAGCATTCTACCTAACTTATCTTCCAGCAAGTTCAGTGTTTATGTTTTAATATTTAGATATTTTATTGATACCGGGGATCAAATTCAGGTCCTTGCACTTGCCAGGCAGACAGTGGGACCACTGAGCTAAATCCCTGGCCAATATTTAGATCTTTAATCCACTTCAATTTTAGTTTTGTGCATGGTGAAAGATAATTCACCTTAAAAACACTTTTTTAGATGTTGTAATTTGCCAAAACTGTTGGGAGAGTTACTTTACCATGATATTTCATCTGTGTGCCCACAGGAACACAAGGAACATCCTAGAATTTGTATCTATGCTGTGGTGTGGGTAGAACATGATTGTAAAGATGAAGTTTTAGTGCTTTAGAAGAGTATATTTTCCCTGTACAAGGCTTAGGTTTACTTTGTTCTCTTGTTGTAGAGTGAGGTATATTTTCTAAGTCCTAGCAAATAGTAAGGGATTGATATATAGCATTTACCATATCTAATCATAATGACATTTCAGGACACTGTGAACTTATTATTAGTTACAGTTATAGTTATTATCACTCTTTGAATCATCCCTTTCCTGGGCCCAGTAACTTAGAAAATCTTGCCCCAGTCCTTCTTTAGTTGCAGGTCCTATAACATACCTATCTAGTAGATCCCTTCTGGGGTATCCTGGGATACCTGAGATCCCAGAATTCTTTGCCTGTGTGGCTCCAAGTGCAGTGCCAGGGTCCTTGAGTCCTTTCTTTGGACGACAGAACACATCTCTGATAGGTATACTCCTAGGCCTGGGGAGTAGCCAGATGACAGGTGTTTTTATAAGGATATGTGGACATTACCCAGATGTATCAACGAGGGTATACATAATTGCTTTCATGAGGCACCCGGAGGTTCCATATAGAACTAGGTGTTAGAAAATCAGGGAGAGCCAGGCGTAGTGGCACACACCTGTGTTCCAGCACTCAGGAGGCTGAGTCAGGAGAATTGCCTTGAGTTCGAGGCCAGCCTACGCTACATAGTGACACCTTGTTTTAAAAAAAGGAAAGTTTCCAGAGGCGTCTCTTTTTGTTACTACTTTGTGTTATAATCTGAGGAATCTTAAGAATTATAAATTTGAATCTGTTTTCCTGATCACTATGAAGGTATATTTTGTCAAGGTAAGACCACAGAAAATTTATTTAAAACATCGGCTTAATGTAAATTTATTACTTTAGTCACTTGATATGTATCCATTTGTGTGTTCTGCCCACACACCACAAATGTATAGGAGTGAGCCTGCTATTTAATGCACCTTAGTGCTTCTGTTCTTATCAAGATGTTTGGCACATGTAATAAATGAATTAAATTGGGAGTTGAGAATCACAAAGGTGAGACTTTATTCTTCTTTTTGGTATTAAGTTGGAACTTCAGAAGCACGGATTAATTGCTGCAGTGAAGGTCAGTGGTAAAGTGTACATCTAGCATGGAAGGCCCTGAATTTAATCCCCAGTACCCTGATGCACAGATTAACCCATCAGTTCTCATTTGTTTTTTGCAGAATTCTGTCATTTGTGCACTCTACTTATTCACGCTGTTCTTGTGCCATATTTTATGAGATCCTACAGATTTATTTATTTATTTTTGGTTTGAGGGATGAAATGCACAGCCTTGTGCTTGTGAGGCAGGTGCAATGCCACTATGCTAAATCCCTGGCCCCTCAGTTATATTTATGTATAATCAAGCTTTTACTCTTCATATAATGCCATAGTTTTCATGATAAGCCACATTTTTTAAATCCCTACTTGGTTGATATGTTTAAATGGTGCCTAGGTTATTTAAAAGAATAAACAGCAACTCCCATGTATTAAATGTTACTTTGTTCCAGGAATTACATAAAATGGTTAACATAATCACATTTAGTCCTTAGTCATGAGGATAGGAATCTTTTTTTAAATAACAAAACCTTTATTGATGCATTTAAAGTATACATGATACCTATCATATGGAATTTGCATCTTTAAAGGGTACATCCCATACATCCCGTCTCTTTTTTCCCACCCCCTCCCTCCTCATGCCCCCTCCCCTCTCTATGTACAAGCTTTGATTCCAATTTTTCCATTTTCACTATTTTTCTTGTCCCTTCCGTTCTGGCTCCCCACTCCCTTGTTCTCATTCCCATTTGAACATTTTCGTCCCATTTCCCAGTATGTATCATACATTTTAGTCCATATGTTCACTTTTAGTTTCTCATCAGAGAAAAAAACAGTGTGGTATTTAAACTTGTGTGTCTGATTTGTTTCACTTAAGAGTATGGTCTCAGGGTCCATGCATTTAGCTATAAATGTCTGAAGCTTATTCTTTATGGCAGAGTAGTGCTACATTGTATAAAAAATACATCTTTTTTATCCATTCGTTTGATAATAGGGGAGAAGATGTAACTCCCAAACCTACTAGATATCCAAAAGGCGAGTTCCTGTTTTCTAAAATTGAAGAATGAATTCTAGAACAATGGAGATTAAGAATAGGAAAAATATAGTGAGAGAAAGAAAGCTTCTAAGAGAGACAGAAGGGAGACCGGAAAGTGAGTTGCCTGTTCACCCCACTTTTCAAAGACACTTTATACAGCAAAGCCATGTGGTGGGGTGGGTACAATGTGGGACAAAACTATTAAGACCTAATGGAAATTTACAAGGTGGGTTGAGGTGGGACAAAACCATGATCAATAAGATTACAAGTACAGTCACCCAGGTAATATTGATTAAATGGGGATCCAATGGGGAAACAAGTCATGTAGCAAGCAAATAAACAAAAAGGAATGAACAAGGATTTTCAGTGGAAAGGAGTGGGTAAGGAATCTTTCTTGGAAGATCTGTGTCCCCCACCCAAGTTATGGATACCTATTTAAAATATCAATCACTGCTGTGTGTCCTACATGGGTGTGATAGTTTCTGTTCTTTTACAATTCTGGCCTTCATTGACTGTCTTGATTGTCCTCCATGTTAGCTTCTTGTCTGTCCTCCATGTTGTCTCCTTCTGAGCTGGCTGTGTCTATCTACCTCCAAAATATCTACTTAACTTACCTATCTGCAATAGGTTGATGGGCATTTGGGCTCTACCCAAGATTTAGCTATTACAAAGTGTGCTCCTGTAACATGGGTGTGCATATATCTCTGTGGTATGATGCTTTTAATTCTTTCAGGAAGATACCAAGAAGAGGAAATATTTGGGTCAAATGAAACCTCTAGTTTTAGTTTTTTGACAATCTCCACACTGATTT
This sequence comes from Fukomys damarensis, assembly GCF_012274545.1. NCBI lineage: Eukaryota > Metazoa > Chordata > Mammalia > Rodentia > Bathyergidae > Fukomys > Fukomys damarensis. Next base: position 55,583,312 of record NW_022900947.1, read on the forward strand.
CCATAGTGGTTGTATCAGTATACACTCCCAGTGGAGAAGCATTCCTATTTCCCCACAGCCCCTCCAGCATTTGTTGTTATTGATCAATTTTTTTCTTTTTACATTGTGATTGAACTCAGGACCTTGTACTTGCAAGACAAGGAGGGTGCCACTGAGCTAAATCACTGGCCCAGATGTTTTCTTTTTCTTTTTTGAGACAGGGTCTCACTATGTAGTTGAGACTGACCTGGAACTCACTATGAACTCACAGTGATCCTCCTGTCTCAGCCTCCCCAGTGCTGGGATTATAGGCTGCTGGGATCACAGGCATGCATCACCATACCCGGCCCAGCTTGTCTTCTTGATAGCAGCCATTCTTTCTGGAGTGAGATGGAAATCTCAGTGTTGTTTTAATTTGCATTTCAGGAATGACCAGTGTGATAACATATTTTCGTATATTTATTTGCTGTTAAGTCTTAATCTTTTTTGGGGGGGGGTACCAGGCATTGGACTCTGGAAGCAGGCGGTGGCACCACCAAGCTAAATTCCAGGCCCCTTAATCTTAATATTAGATGTAAAAGCAACATCAAGATAGGTTGAGTGGTTTGCATAGGACATAGAGCAAATACTCATTTATTTTTTTTCAACTTTTATTTCAAAAGCTAATTTTCAACAGATGTTAATTGTAATCTGCTGTGGATTGAGAGGTAAATAATGTTTTTGCTATTTCTTTTGTCTTTTTTCTGCATAGGAGTTCAACCTTATTGATAGAAGGGAACTTGCACCACTCCAAGAACTGATTGAAAAGCTCACCTCAAAGGATAGATAAAAGAAGGCAGAGCTATGCAAACTGTTCCTCATATGAAGCTGTGTGGAGTGTGTTTGGGATGTTTATCATATTTTATCTGGTTTTATATTGGGTTTGGGTGTCTTGTTTGGGTTCCCTTTTCTTTATTCTGAATATCTGAAAACATACTCTATTGGTAGAGAAAGCCAAGAACCATTCTCTTCATTTGAAAGGAGTTGATTTTGTCTCAGAGGCTTACAGTATTTTTTTAAAACATGATTTTAGATGAGTTTTTAGTAATACTGTGTGCTGGAAGAAAATGCTGGTGGATGGGATTCTGTGTTGCATAAATCATGGCGCATTGTGAAGTCCCCAAGAGACTTGTTTTTAAGTGCCTTGGCAGGTTTACTTCTGAGATGCAAAGCACAGACAAAACTGAACAGGGCTTGAAACAATATTAAGATTACTATCCAGGGCACTTAACTGGTGCATGCTGTAAAATAATCTATAATAAAAGCCATAGTTTACCTAAATTGGTATTCTCCAGCCTTTACTACATTGAAGAAACATAATTTGTAAAGGTATGCATGTAAAACATTAAAAAATTAGTATTTCTTAATTATTTTTGATATTGACAGTAATATATTCTGTTCAACAAATGCTTAAAGCTCTATATGCAGGTCTTTTTCCATTCTTAGTATCTGTGATATTGAAACTTGAGGATGTTAAAATGTAATATTTATTGCATTTTGGCTTCTTTCTACATGTTAACTGCACTGTGGGTTTTAAACTTCAGGTTATGTATAGGATTGCCATCTTCAGAGGTGATTCTGAACTGTGAGGTTTCTTAGCAATTGCCAAATGAGCCATAAGTCTGCAGAATAACCACTTACTTTGAAGAGTAGAAGAAGAGTGTGTATGGGGAGTTAGGGATGGAATTAAATATGTGGAATTAAATTCTAGAAAGTCTTGTTTTAAAATGCTTGAATAGAATGATAAGATTTTAATCACTTATAAACTGAGTCTTAGAGACTTCCTTTTAGGAATCAACTTCCTTGAGAAGTTAAAAATACATTATTGATTTTTAGGTAAAGACATTAAGCATGGATTTAAGGACCCTATGGAAAACTGATCACTTTTTTAGCATTTCCATTCAGTGAATGGAGCTGGTATTTCCTGTCATTTTAAAATGATATATAGTACCTTCTTTGCATATTATAGGCCCAGTTTGAAGCATGTTGACTTCTGATTTTTCTGTTGTGAAAGGAATCTTTTTTTTTGCAGTGATACCAGACAATGAAAATCTTAAATTAGTAGTTAAAATTTTAGTTGCCTGGACTTTCTAGTGAATTAGTACTACCAATAACAAGTTCAGAAACTTAGTTTTTAAAAAATAAGTAGTAATCTTTTCACTTCAGTTATGTTCTTGAGAAATACCCTTTCAGACTTGCAGTTTCAGTTTTATCATTTTTGATAAATTTGCTTTCTTCAGTTAGATATATGTTCCATTCCTTCACTTAGAAACATGCTTGTAGAATAAAGTGCTTGCTCTGAATAGATTAAAAATGCTTAGTAGAAAAGAAAGTGAGTTTGTTTTTGTCATTAAAAAGTAGACCACTGAGTGATGCAGTTTAATACTTTTACAATTTGTTTTGTTTTGTTTTTTGTTGTTTTGTGTGTGTGTTTTTTTGTTTGTTTGTTTTGTACCAGAGATTGAACTTGGATGCTTGCGCAGGTCCTTGCACTTGGGATGCAGGCACCAGAACCTGTGAGCTAAATCCCTGGCAATACTTTTACAATTTGGATTACTAGCAACTGCCTTTTTCTCCATTTCTTCCTAGCAGTTAATGTACTAAATATCAACAGTAGAATTAACAGGAGAGCCTGACAGAAGCAAGTAAATTGATGCTTACTGGTAATGTTTAATTATACATGGCAACAAAAGCTAGCTGATTTTCTTAAAACAAACCTTTCAGAACACAGAATAGATAATAGTAAACACTGTGGGCTGGTTCAGAAGTAAAATTTGGTGTCATAATTTTTGAGTCCTATCTTTATAAGGAAATGAAACAATTTCCCAACTAGTTTTCCATATCCAATGATTTCCTGTCAGTCTAGTGACAAAAGGATTGCAGTAGCCAAATATAGAAAGTATAAGAAAAATTACTCTTGTTCATTTAACCCTTACATAGTAGTACACTGTAGAAATGGGAAAATATTTCCACAAATTAAAATTTGGTAGTAGGATTTACTTTCCCACTGTAGGCAGACAGGATTTGTTTTTACTTTGCCATAATCTTAGGTGCCTCTTTCTGAATATTCTTTATTCAGTTATTGAGAAGCAAGGAGATGTATATGTAGTAATAAAGAGAAGGGAGACACCTAGCATTGTACATGGTGTTAGGTTGCTGCAAGAAAGGAAACACCAGAGCAGATAAAGAACTGACTTAATAAAGTTGCTTTGCTTTGGTTGGTTTCTACATGTAAGAGTTAAGAAGATGTCCTTTACAAAATAAGGATCAAAGCTTGATTTTGGAGCAGAGCTTGCTTATAAATGTCTATGTAGATTCTTTTCAGATCTCTAATTTATAATAACCAAGAAAATTATTTTCCCCTGTTTTTTATACAGAGTTGTAAAACCCAGGTTTTCTCTTCCTTTTTTGAGTACAGCATCTCATGAAATGTAAAGTAGTAAGTTAACAAGGTATTATCAGCACTCATAACAACTTTGCTCTAATGTTGAATTGACACAAGTTAGAGAAATTATTTTAAATGATGGACTGGTGGTGGTAAAGAAAAATACCAGAAAGAGAGACTTTAAAAATTAGCAGTAGTAGATGGTGCTACTTGTCCTATAAAACCATGGCAGTAGACCAACACTCAATTAAGCATGTATTAGTTGGTGGCTTTGGAGAATAATTTATTAAATTTGCCTCTCTCTGCTTTCTCTGTTAATCATTTGTAAATTCTAAATGGTCAGCATAAAATATACCGGGTAGAAGAAGATATGGTTAAGGTAAAATATATTTCAGACCTTACTGCATGGTTTATCAACATAGATGAAGCACTAAAATCTCTTGTCAGGAAATAAAGATGATGTGTGGATATTTTTATTTTACATAAGTAATCTCTAGACTCCATTTTATGTATTAACATTTTCCCTGCATATGGGAAAATGACAGATTTCTTTTATAGCTTTGTCTACAACCTCTCTGAGAGCTTTTTTTGTTTTATTTTTTTTTTGTTTGTTTTTAAGAGTAGGAAAGAAAACTTCTGTCTTAGAGACAGAAGGGGGACCGGAAAGTGGGTTGCCCACCCACCCCACTTCTCAGAGATGTTTTACACAGCAAAGCCATGTGGTGAGGCAGGTACAAAAGTATAAGATCCAATGGAAAATTACAAGGTGGCCATGAGGTAGGGGCAAAACCATTACCAGCCAATAAGATTACAAGTACAGTCACCCAGGTAATATTGATTAAATGGGGGTCAGTGGGGGAGCAAGTCACATAGCAAGCATGTAAGGATTTTCAGTAAGGGTGGGGGTCAGGGATATTTCTAGGAAAGGCTGGATTAAGACCTTGCCCCCCCCCCAGATTGATACCTATTTAGAATATCAATCACTGCTATTCATCCCCAGGAGAAGCACAAGAATATAGTAGTTTCTCTCCTTTTACAATTCTGGCCTTCAGTGAATGTGTCTTGATTGTCCTCCATACTCTCCTTTTACAATTCTGGCCTTCAGTGAATGTGTCTTGATTGTCCTCCATGATCTGAGAGGTTTTGATAACCACTAAAATGGTAGACTATGAGATGAAAGTATTAAGTTATAGAAAATTATTTTAGAATGGGTATGTCATACCTTAACATCCAAATCAGTTGATCTTCAGAGTAGTTCCCTTGGAAGGACTACTCTTCATAACTATCTTACACATCTTAATGCTTTTAGAATTCCTTTAGAGATGATGCCGTGAGAATCAGCTTGTGACTATGCAGGACAACCATTTCATCATTTTAGTTGCACAAAATATGTTTAGACAGCTTAATATGACCTATCTTAATCATCAAACCAAATCTAATAACTTGGGTGTTGTCTGAGAAGCAAGCCACTAGGGAAATTAAAAAGAATGTGTCATAGCCTCTGAATCTGCAGAAGAGAATGTTTTAAGCATTGTTTGCATCATTGGTCTCCTGGTGTCACTATTTTGGAGTGGACAGATGTGTAGGCTTACTTTAAAAAAAATTTTTTTTAAGGAAAAATTTATTGAAAGATAGCTTCTAAGAGAGAAGAGGGATAAGAAAATGAGTTGCCCACAGTTAAACTTCAAAACAAAACAAAACCCTATTTTTTTTCTCTAGAACTTGTTTTTTAGATTTTAATCCTCTTTTCTGAAAACTTTTGAATTCTGTGACTGTACGATAGTTTTGAGTTAGAAAATATGGAAAATAGACTCAATAGTTAAAATAGTTTTAAGGAAACAGCTTTTACCTCCATCCTTTTTTAAAACATGCTTTTTCTCAAGTGAACAATTTGACTTTAAAACTGGGATTGTTGCTCAAGCAAATTGTGATAATTCCTATATACTAATTATGCTCAGTTTTAAGCCTACAGATCACAAGATACTGAGAATGTTATAACTATTTAACATATCACTTACAACTTTAAAAAGATTGTTTTTCAGAAAGTGTGGGCCAAAAGTTATTTGTGATTTGGAAATGTGACTGCAAATTTTGCAAACTTCTCTTATTTTGAAATTTACCTGGGATTTTTAAAAATATACCAATTCTTACAAAGATCTATACTTTGAGGACTTCCTAAAATAATTTAAATATCAAAGTTTGTCCTAATGTGAAGATTTACTGTAAGAATCACTTTGGTCCAGCTATTATCTTAATTCTATGTGAGATGATAGAAGTACAGGTATCTCAAGATTTAACAGAAGTTTTAACTAACATGTCACAAAATTCTGACTGCAGATGATTTCAATTTTTCAAGCTTTCATAATAATGAGAATTCGTTCTTCTGAAAGTATAAAATGTCCTTTAAGTCTTCCACTTTAAGTTGGATTTTACATTTTCCCAAAAGATAAAATACATATTTAAAACATTGGGTACTGTTTTGTAATTGTAAAGCAAGTTTCTCTTTTTGCGTACCCTTCTATTCTGAACGATAGATAGTAAAATCATTCACCTTTTCCAGCTGTTATTTTCTTATCTTTTATATCCCTTTTGAGGCACTAATGTGTGTATGTGCATGCACGCACACACACACACACACACACACACACACACACACACGAAAACCATTTAGGTTGATTTTGCAGGTTTCATTGTTAAAGATTCTGAAGTTCTTATTGTCACATCAATTTGTTATGGTTGATAACTTTCTTTAAATTTGTTACTGAAATTGAGATTAGTGATATAATAAACTTTAATTTTTCTTCCATATATCATAGATGGATTATTAAAAACAAGTTTAATTTTTATTTTTGAAATACTTAATTGTGCACATTGTGAAGTAGATAAGTGCATTTTCATTTGAGAACTTTTTTCCTTTAATTGGTCTGCAGAAATGACTATTTATAGGAAGATAGCTTTTTACACTCACTAAATTGTATTTGTTTTTTTGTACATTCATAACCAGGGTTTTAAGGACACTAATCTTTTAGAAAATGCCTTTGTTCTATTTAAATTTCTCGTATACTTTTTTTTTACTTAAAATCACCACTAGAAGCAGTGTCATGGAATCTAGATTGAGAGAGAATACACTAAATCTTAGAGAACACTTAACATTTTAAATAGGAATCATTGCTGAAGACAGAAGAAGCAGAGGCATAGTGCTGCTGCCAAGTATTGGAAGCATAGCACGGCACTCACATTGTGCAGGTATTTAAGATAGTGCACAAAGACAAAAGATCCTGCTCTCATGGAGATAGTTCATAGGTGGAAGCTGGATATGGTGTGTATGCCTGTAATTACAGGTACTAAGGAGGCTGAGAGGAGGATAGCAAGTTTCAGTCCAGCTTGGGCAGTTTAGTGAGACACTGTCTCAAAAAATAAAAGGTGGTGTGGCTGTAGCTTAGTGATAGAGCATCTGTCTTGTATGAAAGATTCCTGGGTTCAATCCCCAAAACCACCAGGGGAAATATATAATAGCTAGCTGGAAGGGGAGAAATAGTCTAAAATACAAACAGCAACATGGTTGCTCTATTTTAAGCTGTGCCAAGATTGTAGTAGTTACTGATCAAAGTTTGTGTCATCATTTTTATTTTAAAGGGAGATCTGAATATCCTATCTGTAATATGTTTTATTTGAAAGTTGTAAATATTGTATACAGACTTGGGATGGGAAGTATTTAAATTCTAGATTTTTTTAAAGGAAGAAACAATGTTTTTAAGAAGAAAATCAATAAAGTTATGTTTGACCATGAATCCTGACTGCATTGCTGTTACTTATATTTTAAAATAGGTAATCCCATAGCAAGCCCATTCCATGGGAAACTGAAGTCCCATGGGATGTGCTGAGCATTTCAGAGCTCTTCAGCATTCTTTTCTGTAGTGTTCAAAATTCTGGATGTTAGTGTATCCGTGTCACAAACTAGAAAACTAACACTATTGTTCATTCAAATTATTGATTTGGTCTATATTTAAAGAGTCTTAATATACCATATAACTACTAAAATGAGAACAGGAGGCAAAACAATGATTTGTGGATATTTCCTTCAAGTTAACATCTAATACTTTGTCTTCATATAAGATCATTAAAAAACACTTAATGAACAATACTGGAGAATCACTCTGATACTTAAATTTTGAAAAGAAATGTGTATTTAGAGCATTATTAGAAATATTTCAGAGGCATTTGTGCTTGGACTTTGAGAGTGACTATATTTTGATGGCAGTGGGCACACCTGTCTAAAGTTACTGCCATCATAGTATCTGTGGAAAAGATGGAGTCAAAATGCCAGTCCATGCTGATGTGGACAGTATGCATGATTTTAAATCACTTCATTATTTTGCTTGTTAGAGTATTTACAAAATGCTGTATATAAAGAAATATGAACTCATCTACCGTAGAAATTAAATTTTGTTAACTAGGTTACCACCTCTATTGTCTTGAATGTAAATTTTTAATTCCTCATGTAAGTGCCTGGAATTATGTGTTCTGGCAACACCTAAAAGCTAAATGATTATCCCTTTAAGCTTTAAACAACCATCCTTTTTTTTTTTTTTCCTGAGAGAAAATGCTATTTTATTAGGATCAACTTTAAGGCCTTAAATTCACATTCATAGCTCACACTGATTTTTCAAACAGGAAGGAAAGAGGCAATTGATCCGCTCATCAGGTCTGAAATGGTTCTAACAAGACTTCACCAAAACTTTAGAATAAAGTAACATGTTATTGACATGACAGTCAAGGACAAAGGGCTTAAAGGGCATGTCTCGCATCCTGTCCACAGTCCTGTCCCTACTGCCAGGCCTGGGGGCTCACACAGCTCAGAGCACCTTTCCCTGGAGCTGCAGCACACATCTGGTTTGGCAAATATTTTACATTTTATTTCACTTTTCATATTTAGAAATTCAGAAAGTCTTGAGAAGGGGGAAGCAGCCTCTAAGAAAGGCCTGGCTCTGTCCTCCCAGACCTGGGCTCATGGGCACAGTACAACTGTGAGCACCACCAACTCTTGGGAATATCCTGTCACCTCTGCCAGTCAGGTGTGAAACTCGCTCCTGACTCACTTCTGTGCCAGGAAGGCACCTCACTGGAGGGTTTATTGCTGGTGAACTTGGGTTACCCAACTCCTGACCACTTCATCCAGGATGGTGGCATGATCAGAAAAGGACCTAGGGGGCTGGGGATTTAGCTTAGTGTTTCCATTGCTCGCCTTGCAAGTGCAAGGTCCCAAGTTCAATCCCTGGTATGAAAAAAAAAAAAGTACCTAGGGACAACCACCTTATGGAGATGAAAAGACACTGGGACAGGTGAGTCCAATGAATTCTGCAATGCTGCCCCCAACATTTAAGTTTCCTCAGGTTGCTGTTAGCAGATGTTCAGTTCTTTCTCCCCTCTGAGGAGAGTAAATGGCAGGGGAAATGTGGGGAGCTTTGCTGCCCACCTCGATGGTCACTCTAGGGAGGGTACAGGCAGGACACGGGCCCATCTACACAGCCTCCTTTGCCATGTTCCTACTTGTACCCCAAATGTCCCCTGCTCTGATGGAAAGAGTATTCTCTTCACATTCCAAAACCACGCTGGATGAAAGGTGTACTTGGCACGCAGAGCTTCTGAAATGAAGACAAGTGTCACATGGTATGGTTCTAAACAAATGGACCACGGGGACTGCTCTGTGGTCATCACTGACCATCACGGGAACGAATGGCCACAGGAAGGACTGTTTGCCTTCATGATTACAGCAATGCCAAAAGGGAGCCAGAGGTGTCATTCCATAACCCAGTTTTTATCCTTTATGAGCCTCGGGAGTGTTTGGTGCTCTTTGTTCCTGCCATTCACCAGTGACTGATGTGACCACTGGGTCTAGCCAGGACAGCCACAGGTGTGACTCCCACTTAAGACAACTCCTAATGCTGTGTCACAGCTCTCTGGAAATGGCAAGGGCCACTGGTATGATGATACAGCATCTTACACTGAAGCCGGGTAGAGCTGCCAGGGTACAGCTTCACTTGCTCCTAGGACCAGACACCCAGAGGGTCTTAGGCAGGGGTGTGACCGAGAAGTTATTCCTGTGTTCAGATCTCTACTGGTTATCTCCCGCACTAATAAAGACTTGGCACTCACAGATCCTGCACATTAGCAAAACATCCAGTTTTTGATACCCAAAGAGGTTGAAGTCCCCCTTGAAGCGTACATACAGGTGCTGGATGTCCCATTTGCTGATGCCCAGAAGTAGTTCTGGACCTTGGTTCTGTTATACACGGTGATGCCCAGAGGGATGGCTGGGTAGGACTCCAGGTGGTCAACGCCAGCTTCTCTCAGAATGTATGGGGCATCCTCTTCCAGTGACTCATGGTGTCCAGTCACGCTATACTTGATCTCACAGGGTGCACAGTTCCTAAACAACCATACTTAATGGAAGTTCTACCAAAAGATTGTACATGCTTCTTTTTTGGTTGAGGCAGTCTATGCAGTTCAGGGTTGGTCTTGAACTCATTATGTAGTGCAGGCTGGCCTTGAACTTGAGGTGACCCTTCAGCCTCAGTTTCGTAAGTACTGGGATTCATAGCCTGTGTTACCACAACTCGCTGTTTTTGTTTCAAATGAAATAATGAGTTCAGAGTCACATTTTCCTAATGAGCTTGGTTCATCTTTATAAGCATGCAACAAAACATAGCTTCTTTTGCTAAGCTGTGGCTCCTGTGCTCTTCTAGCATGTTATTTTGCTTTCACATTTCAGATTTGTTAGAAGCATTCTGACTCATGTTTTTTTATTACGATGGCTTCTGAATCCCTCTGGTTTCTAGACAGTAAACAAAGTTGCAAGGGGAAATTTATAACTAAGCTTAAGCTATTAAATGCTACACAGAAGTATTGGTATGACACGGACAAATGCATAGGCTGTGTGTCTATTACTATAATCAGTGTTCTAGGCCTTTTTTTCTGCTTTTCATTTTCTGAGTGGGTTCGTTTAGAGTTTTCTTAATAAACCTATATTAATAAGATATTATTATTATTATTATTATTATTATTATTATTATTATTATTAGAGATGGGGTCTTGCTGGCCTGAAACTTCTGAGATCAAGCTATCTTGCTATCTTCCCAATACTCAACTCTTACTTTCTTTACACTTTGAACAAGGGAAGAATACCCAAACTGAAGGAGTAGTAAAATTTCTGGCAAGGAACACTCCTCTGACTGGCTGGGTGCTTAATACTTTTACCTGCAGTTCTAAAATCTACAAAGTTGGTGGGAATTTTTTTTTTTTTTTTTTTTT
>NW_022900947.1:55595382-55597152 GCF_012274545.1 Fukomys damarensis
TTTTTTTTTGGTACTGGTGACTGAACCTACATCCTTCACACTAAGCTACACCCTCAGCCCTTTTAAAAATTTTGAAGTAGGGTCTTAAAAGTTCCCTGGGCTGGGCTCCAACTTGTGATCTTCCTGCCTTAGCCTCCCAGAGTGCAGGCATTCTGGGCATGTACCACCATACCTAGCTGAAAATATTTTCTTGAGGTTAGGAAAACAACTGAATTCAATGCAAACTTAACTGTCTATAAGTCTTTATCCCACTTAAACTGAAAACCATGTTTCACTGCAAAATAGCAGCACATTTAAAACTCTGCAGGTGGTTACTTATATGCAACATATGCTCTGTAATTTTTTGGCAAAATTTTGAATTTAAAACATCTGCCTATAAAGGTTTCAGATAAAGGATTATGGCGGAAGGTTTCTTGAAAGATGCTTTTCTCTTGTCTCTTCCTACATTCTCGAGTCTACACGCCCAGGCAATGTAGGAAAATGGGACATGCTGGATTTAATGCTAAGAAGCTAGTTAGGTTATCTATTTCTTTCACTTACTTCATTTATATTTTTGTTTTTTTGGATCAGGGTCCCGCTGTGCAGTTCAGGCTAGCCTCGAACTCACAGAGATCTTCCTACAGGTGAGTACTACTACACCTGGCTTCATTTCGTTTTTCCCTTGGTATTGGGGATCTAACTCAGGCCCTTAGTGCTTAGGAGGCAGGCGGCAGAACCACTGAGCCAAACCCCCAGCCCTTCCTTTATATTTTTGAAGTATACTTTTGAGCTTAGACGAACTCACGTTCTTACAACTATACACTGGTAGAGCTGGGATGTAAAACTACTTATTGATTTTCCAGTGCTTAAAACTTTTTTCTGTGGGGGTTGAAGGGCCTCGTTATGCAGTTCCGATTGTCCAAAACTAGATATGGAGCCCAGGCTGGCCTCGAATTTGCACGATCTTTCTGCCCCAGCCTCCGAAGTGATGCGATGAAAGCCACGTGCCACTTAGCTGGGCTTTTGTTGTTGTTGTTAGGGTTTTATACTTTTGTGAATCACGTGGACTTTTTACTGCACACTCCTCCGATTAAAGGTCTCAGACACTTGCCTTACTTTGCTCACTAGCTACTAAAACTTTTCATTTTATGAGTTTTTCCCAAGTTTGGGTGTGGAATATGACATGTAGTAGCTTCCCCAGTCCACTGCCATACCTGATGACAATTATTAAAGCCTTTTTTATTTAAAGGTCCAGCTGTTAATCACTGCGGGGACAACCAGTAATATTCATAAAGAGACAGAATAAAATAACATGGAAATTATAAAGAACAACTTTTGCTCTTTATTTTTGAAAATGTGGTCACCATCGGCACCAGTTTCTTTAAGATGCATTTCAGAACTGAGGAGCTACTTAGGTATACAGTACAGTTACATTCATCATTGGGATCTTGTACCTTTACATGACAGGTCTTGGTTCTCATTTAAGCCTTCGTTTTGATGGAAAATTTGCCCCAGCTGAACCCCCAGGGCGGTGACCTGAGCCTACTCCCGCACTGCGGGCAGCGCCCACCTCAGTGCGCAGTGCCACCCGGTCCGACTCCACTGCGCAGACTCACGGCTCGGACTCCCAGTCCAGTCCCATCCATGTACCCCTCCTTCCACAAAGCAGTTGAGCCCTCTTCTCCCACCTCCTCTCTCGACTGTGGAGCCTGAGCTTCCGGAACAGCCAAACTCCCGCCCACCGGCCCCACGTGACCTGACGTGACCGCCAGCCGGCCGGAGAGGGCGCGG
>NW_022900947.1:55597168-55603271 GCF_012274545.1 Fukomys damarensis
CCGGTTCTGCGCGCGAGCCCGGTGCCCCTTTTCCTCACCTCCGAGCCGACTCGCGAGAGTGCCGCATCGCAGGAATGGCCACGCCGCCCAAGAGAGTGTGCCCGTCCCCTGCGCCCAGCTCCGAGGGCTCCCGCGTCACGAAGATCTCCATCGAGGGGAACATCGGTAAGCGCCCGCCGCCATCCCCCCGGCCCTCGCGGGCCGCTGGCCTGTGTTCACCCGGTCTCTTCTTGTAGCCTCGGGCTACCGTGCGCCTGTTTCTCTAGCCCCGCTTTTTATTGGTGGGTGGTATTCCATTGCGTGGATAAGCCACAATTTATTCCCCAGTATTGGACCTTTGGCATTATTTCCAGTTTGTAACGATTATTAATAAAAGTACTGTGAACATTCAAATACAAGAAAGAGGTTTTTATTGGTCTTCATAGCAAGGATTCCTCATCCCCTTCCCCACATCGAGTAAACCCTGGGTCTGACTGGCGGACGTTTCTGTTCCTAACCTTGATGGGACATGCTGCACCATGGATGTCATTTTGCAAGGTGAACACCAGTTCCTATTTTGTATATTCCCTCCTACAGGAAACTTACCCTTGACGCTTCCTGTTTTGATAGAATTTTTACTTTTTTGGCTGCAACATGAGTACTGGCCATTCATGCATTACAGCAGACAGTTTCGCACATTCAAAGCACTTTCTCTTTTTTGAGAAGGCAAAGCGAGCAGGTGCTTTAAGCATTCCAAAGAATACAAGAAAGCTGAAGACTGCCTCAAAGAGGTCCTATTTTATTGCACCAGTTTAAAGGTACCACTGGGAAAGACCCATATTTCCTCTTAGCAGTATAGGTTCTTTGAGGATGCATATTTACTACTATGATTTCTCACAGCCCTTTAGTTGGCAAGACTATATATAAAAAGGAAAAACCAGTAAACGAAGTATCTGTGTTTTTTTATTTACTTTTTTGGTACCGGGGATTGAACTTGGGTCCTTGCGCTTGCGAATAAATGAAGTATCTTAAATGGAAATTTGAATGGATAACCCCAGTTAGGTGACGTAACATATCTAGAAATCCATTTTCTCCCCAGGCATCTTTAATCTTCTCAGCTCCTGAAATAGTTTTTCTTTGTTTCTGTCTTTCTGTGTTGGTTTTTTGATAAAGGGCCTCACTGTTGTTCAGCCTGGCCTTACTATGTAGCCCAAGCTGGCCTTGAACTCTCAGTGATCCTCCTGCCTCAGCCTTCTGAGTGCTAGGATTACAGGTGTGCACCACCGTGCCTGGCTAATAAATTTTTAATGTGTCATTCCATCTCCAGTTTGTCTTAACTGTTTGCAGAGCAGTCATTAGCTATACAAATGCAGTTGTGTTATAAGTTCTCTTAGCTATGGTGCCTATTGTGTCATGTAGTAGGAACAATCATATTTCTTATCCTAAACTCCAGGCATTGGATGTTTTCATGTTAATTTTAGGGTTGTTTACTTCTTCATTAGCCTTATGTACAAAGGAACTGAGCATCTTCATAGACTAGAAGAATGAAGCCAGTAGAGAGGCAGTGTTTGAAAATGCAGGAGCCTGGAATGCCTGCCGTTGTAGTGCCAGTTTATTTGTTCTCTCACACACTTTCCTTGTCCTGATTACTTTTCTGGTTGCTAAGACAAAATATCTGATGCCCAAAGTTAAAGGAGGAAAAGTTTATTTAGCTCACAGTTTGTAGAGGTTTCAGTCCATAATCAGTTGGCTCCAAGGCAGGTGGGGGGTGGGGTTGTGGTGCTGGTGGCAGAAGAGCAACAGCTCATGGAGGGCAGAAGGTAGCAAAGCAGCTAGGGACACCCACAGCTCTTTCTATCCTTATGTCTTATCCAGGCTGCTTAGGGCCGGTAGCACTCACACCTGTAATCCTAGTACCTTTTCATCTAACATTGCACCATGAATCAATCCCAGTGTCATATACCCTAGATCCATTCACCTCTGAAAAAGCCCCACCTGCGACTGTGTAAGACACAGGCCATAACATTCCTTGAGAACAGTACTGCTGTCTTCCTTGTATTATGAGGAAATAGGGTCAGAGAGGTTCTGGGACTTGCCTAAAGTCACACAGCTAGTTAAGTGCTCCCCAGAAAGTTCTCTCTCGGGGCTAGGAGAAGGATTGTTTCTCCTGCCATAACATGTTTCCTAAAATCTTACCAGGTTTTTAATTCCTCTGTTCCATGTCTTTGCTAAGCTAAAAATAATAAACAAATGTGCTCCATACATCTGGATAGAGACCTCTTTCATTAAGATAAAATGGGGGGGGGGCCGGGGATTTAGCTCAGTGGTTCCACCACCTGCCTTGCAAGTGCAAGGACCTGATTTTGATTTTCGGTACCAAAAAAAAAAAAAAAAAAAGATAAAAGGGGGAGGGGGAGGGTGGAGAGGAGAAGGATGAGGAAGAAAAAGGAAAAAAGTATAGAAGTTGAACATTTGTTTTCATTTTTCATGTTTTTATATTGTTTGCTATTCTTTATCTTTTGAAAGGCAGATGATTCTTTTCCTGATTTCTTTCCTCAATTTTACCTTTTTTCCTGCAACAGCTGCAGGGAAGTCAACGTTTGTGAATATCCTGAAGGAAGTCTGTGAGGACTGGGATGTGGTTCCTGAGCCCGTTGCCAGATGGTGCAATGTGCAGAGCACTCAAGGTGAATTTGAGGTATGAAGATAAAATTTAAGTGAATAAAATAAAAACCTTTTGGATTAGAGAAGCAGCATACTTAATCGCTTGGCTTTTTCCCCTCTTCCAGTAAAACTTACATCTGGCTTTGAGTTTGGATTTTCATCTGGGTATATGTATATGTATGTGTGTATGTATGTAAAGATGCATTTAAGATTTATTCACAATATAAGTAAAGTTTAAAAAGCTTTTTAAAAGCCTAATAACTTTTATAAATTAAATTGCAAGTTAAATTTCGTGAGCGGCTTTTTACATTTTGTTCTAAAACAAGGAAACAAGAAAAACAAAACAAAAATACTATCCCAGTTACTACATTTTTAAATTAGTTTATCTTTCTAACCTTTTGTCTTGGGGAAAAGCATTTCTCTCATTTCTATGTTGTACCGCCATTCTTACTAGACTGACTCAGGCACCAACTTTCATTTTTCCAGCACTTGTGTATACTGCATTGGAAGTGAAAAAGGAAGGGAATAACTTAAATTTCATTTTTTATAGTAGAAATTTTGGTTTTGTTTGTATGTGATTGCTAAGATTTTTGTTTCTGAGGGAATGAGAATTAAAATTGAAAGAAGTAAAAGAATCTTTAAAAATGAAAACATGTCCTAGAAAGTTATGTTGTTTAATCTGAGAAAGACAAGAATAAGAAAAGTAATATTCTGAGAAATTGTGAGGCTTCCTTTGAATGGTATTTAAGTATTTAGAGGTAAGTCACATACATAAGGAGTAACTAGGAAGGATGTATTGTTTTGAATAAGTGGAAGTATTTTCTCACATGCCTTCTATTTGCCAAATATAGTTAAATTTAGGTCTGGTGGGGCCCCATTAACTATGTATACTCTAATCCTGAGACTATCTAGGACTAAATTTTAAAGGGAGTTTCTTCCTACATGACCATGTTTTCTTAGGAAATTGATGTTGCTGCTCTTTAGGGAAAAGTAGGATTAGCTTTAGAACTTTAAGGTGGGTAACTATATTTATTTTGTATTTCATTTAGCATTTTTGATTGATGTGATATAGCTATAGAAAAGTGTATGAAATCTATGAATAGTTTGAAGAACAGTTTTTGTTGTTCTTTGCTTTTTTGACATAGGGCCTCACTAAGTAGTTCAGGCTGGCCTTAAACTCACTATGTTGCTCTGGTTGGCCTTGAACTGGAGGCAGTTCTCCTGCCTCAGCCTCCAAAGTGCTAAGACTATAGGCATGGCCCAGGTCAAAAAATGAACATTGTTGTCATTCTAGAAATTCCTGTTTATCTTTCTCCAGTCATATTCCCTTGAACCAGAGTTCAAATTTGTGAGATGCCTCCTAATTAAAAAATCATTGCCCTAGTCAACTACTTCCCTTGTCAGTATCGAGCCCTTTAGTTATGTTGTCAGAGGAGATGTTGAAAAGCTTTGTATCAATGCATTTGGGAGGATATTATATAGTAAGAGCTTTGTTGAACTTGGAATCAGAGTGCAGAGAGGTAGATTGTTAATGACTGATGTTGTTCATTTTAAACCTTATGGCTTTATACTCATGCCATTTTCTTTCCATGTACGAGAATCAGAGTTCCAAACTGGCTTTTCTTTATAGCTACCATACTGCAACTTTTTCTCTCAGTCAGTTCACTGCACTCCAGTCTTGTTTTGGGTACTATCTTTATTGCATTTTTAGTGCATTTTGATGCAAATTCTTGGAGGGGAGCTTTAATTTTTTTTTTTTTTTTGAGCACATAGAGGGCTGTTACACTGCCTGGCAGAGTTTCAGACAGTGTCGGAGCAGTGTTTCAAGGATAAGTCATAGAATGTGAGGGGTGGACAGCTGGCTAGCTGCCCTATCATCTTCAGATGTTTTCTTTTTTCTGGACTCCACTAAACTCAAGAAGTGGGTTTTTCTTTTATCCTGGAGCCTCTTCCCCAAACCCACCCCGATCTTTGCCTTGGAATTACAATGTGAATTGTCTACTGTCCAAATTCCAGCTTTCTTAGAACCCTGTGAGCAGTGACCCTGGCCCTTCCTACCTTAGATGTTATCTATTTGATTTTTTTTTTTTTTTTTTTTTTTTTTTTGAGACAGGGTCTCACTGTGTGGTTGAGACAGACCTTGAACTCACTATGTAGTCCAGGCTGGTCTCAAACTCACAGTGATCCTCCTGCCTCAGCCTCCCAAGTGCTGGGAGTTATCCATTTGATTTTACTTGGTGGAGGTACAGCTGGACTCTTTCCTTAACTAAATATGTATGGCAAGCTTAGCTTGTTTTCTTTGGTTTTGCTTGTTTCTTTTTTTTCTCTCTCCTGCCCCCTAGTGTCTGAAATATTGCTGTATTATTGATAGACTACCACTAAATTTGGTAAAATAGCAAGAGGCAAACTATTTAAAAGATTATATAGTCTTCCGTGCCCTTTTCTCTCGTAAAGATGATCTTTAAAACTATCACTTAGACGATTATCAATTTTTGTATTAATGGGGTTTAAAAAAATAATAACATCCTCTGTTTGGTGATTTTTGTCATTTAGATCTAAAGCTTTCATATAATTGCTTCCTTTTAGCCTTTTTTTGAGATACCCAGATTGTTAGGGAGATCTCTCCGTCCTTTTTTCTTCACTGAGCTAAATTCTTGAGGAGAATCACTGCTATTAATTGTGAAGTATTGTTTAACTTTTTTTTTCTTTTTTATTGAGGTTATTGGTACAATCTAGGTATACAAATACAGTTACATTCATCATTGGGATTCTGTACCTTTACATAATAGGTCTTGATTCTCATTTTTCCCCTTGTCCCTGCCCTCCCTTCACCCCCTCCTCCCCTCCCCATTTACAAACACTTTATTTCTCATATTTTTTTCCTCTCCCTTATTACCTTTCCCCCACCCTTCCTACTTTCCTTACACCTTTAGCCCTTTACTTCCTATTTCACATTATTAATTGTCTCATTAGGATCCTGTGTACTATTATAGTTTTTCAAACCAAAGAAACTATTCGGTATTTCAGTTAAAGAAATCTCTGTATGAACATTAAAAATAGGTAATCCTAAAATAAAACTAAAAAGGAAAGTAAAAGAGAAAAGGCAATGATGTAACATCAAAATAATCCTTAATTCTGGAGATGAAAATGGTCCCTGAACATATTTAAATTGCTTCTCGCTCTTATAGTCTTATCTTATTCTTTTTTCATTATTTAGAGAATACTTTATTAGTTTCTGTAATCAAATCCACGTAGATATGACCTTATATATTTAGTACGATGTGTTACCCCTGTACACATGGAAAAAAACATAAAATAAAATAAATTAACATTTCTAGACCAATATGGTTATCCATTTCTGTACAATGCCAAGTCTACACAGTAAATTGGGATGACATTTTCCAAAGTTGGCAGCACCATTAAAGTTTCCCAAAATTCAATTTATATATATGTGTGTGTG
>NW_022900947.1:55603797-55629211 GCF_012274545.1 Fukomys damarensis
ATAACTGATATGTACTGACTTATTATTCACATGTTATTGGCCTTTTGACTCTTTTTTACTTTTTCACGTTCTCCTTTTAATTTCTTGCCTTGCCTATTTGATTGGCTCTGTTGGGCCTCATGGTGTTGTTGCCTTCATTGTCTTTTTCTAGGATCTTGTTTAGAATTCCTTGTAGTGCTGGTTTGGTATTCATGTAGTTTCTCAGGTGTTCTTTGTCGTGGAAGTGTCTTATTTCCCCCTCCATTTTGAAAGAGAGTTTTGCTGGATACATCAGTCTAGGTTGGAGGTTGTTCTCTTTTAGTACTTGAAATATCTCATTCCAGGCTCTCCTTGCCCCAAGGGTTTGTGTTGAAAAGTCTGCTGTGATTCTGATGGGCTTTCCTTTGTATGTGATTTGTTTCTTTTCTCTTACTGCTTGTAGTATTTTGTTCTTCTGTTGGGTTTCTGGGATCTTGATTATTATATGTCTAGGTGTAGATTTTTTTTGATTGTAGCTAGTTGGGGTCCTATATGCCTCAGTTATCTGAATGTCAAATTCTTCCCCTCTGTTTGGGAAGTTTTCTGTCATTAATTCTGCAAACAGCTTTTTTAAGTCATTTGTATTTTCTCCTGCTACTTCATGTATTCCTATCAGTCTTATGTTATTCTTCTTTGCATCATCTAGGAGTTGTTGGATCGATTTCTCATGATCTCTTACTGTTTTTAAGAGACCTCTCTTTTCATGGTCACTGACTGCAATCTTATCTTCTATATCTGAGAGCCTATCTTCGCATTCTTTTATTCTGTTGCGTACACTTTCAATAGAGTGTTTAATCTCCTGGATATCTGTTTGAATCTGTTTTATGGATTCCATTTCTTTCCTATGTTGGGCGTTTATTTTTTCCATTTCTTTCTTATGCTGGGCCTTCATGGCTTCTATCATGGTCCTGAGCTCATCTATTTTTTTGTCAGTTTCTGCTCTAGAGTCTCGAATCATGACTTCCATTTTGCTCACTATCTCTATGGTTATCTGGGAAATTATTTCTGTTTTGAATTTTTCTAGAGCCTGATTGATCTGTTTTGTTACTTCCTGTGCTTTGAGTTCAGGGTGTCCTGGTGGTTCACTATCGGCCTTTTCATCCTCATTTGCCCTACTGTTTGCCATTGGTGAACTGGAAGTCTGTCCTTGTGTCTTGCTTAAGTGTTTTCTCATTTTAATTTTTGTTATCGGACTGTCCTTGGTCTAATCTCTGGATTATCACCCAAATCTTCCTGATATAGTTGCACCCTAGCTTCTGTGTCTGTAACGACCCACAGACATTCTCATCTTCATAACATCAGAGAAAACAGCTCATCAAATCAATGGCAATGCTTTACCCCAACTGATACAATCAGCAACACATTAAGATCAAGCACAACTTGGACACTGACCACCTGTGGTAGTCACTAGTCTATCACCCTTAAATCATTTGAATTAAATTGAAATCAAGAAGCAGTCCAGAACATGTCTGCAGTGAACAAACTTTTCATTATAGTATATTAACCATTTAATAGCTCAGACAGAGTGAGGATGGAAGACCCCTGATCTCAGTTAGCTGATTGCTGAACCCCATGACGCTGACTGACCTTGGGCTGTAAGGCCCAGATTGAGTTTCCCATCCTTCTGAATGGTTGAACTCCACAACATTCTATTACAGGTTTCCCACGCCCTTTCTTTAAAGATGTTCAAAGTTGGGAACTCAGAAAAATACCCTTGATGACCACCTCTGTCTTTGCAGAGTGGGTCCAAAGACTTGCACAGTCAGGAGTCTGAGAGTGTGGGGGGGTCTTATGGGGGTTCAGGGGTGCCTTCCCGGCGCTTGAGTAGTGATGGCTGCTGGGTCGGCATTAGGTGTGGTTCTCCTTCCCACCGTGGATCGGCCTGGTGTACCTCCTGGCGCTTGAGCGCTGCCTGCTGGGTCGGGAGCATGCGTGGTTCTCCTTCCCACGGTGGTTAACTTTTTAAATGTTTAAAAATTTATGTTGACAAAACATATATAGTATACAACATGATGTTTGAAATATGCATACGTTGTTGGGTGACTGAGTCCAGGTACTTAGCATGTGTGTTACTTATTACCAAGAAGTCACTAAGAAATTACTAACTGAGAAAGAAGGTGTGAATATACTTGTCTGTGAAACAGTAGTGTACTTTTCCTTTCATTTTTATATCTTGACATTTTTATATTTTTTCACTTATTATAGAAATAATATATGATTCCTGTAAAATGGTGAAATATTCTACCATGAAGTGACAATGGATATGATTATTTAGAGCCAAATGGAAGTTTCTAAAAGTTGAATTGGACCAAATGGTACAGATCTTAAGGGGAAAAATGTAGTTAAATTGCTTTCCAGAAATATCAGACCTATAAAATTCTATTACAGATTTTTTGCTTAAATTTTAATTAATATAGTTTTAGAATTAGCTGATTATTATTTTTATAATTAGGTGATAAGTCAGGATTGAGCCTCTGAGTTCTTTTTTTTTTGTGTTACCAGGAATCAAACTTGTGATCTTGCACTTGTGAGGCAGGTGGCGGAACCCCTGAGCTAAATCCCCCGCCCTGAGTTCTTTTAATAGACTCTGAAATTGCTTTGGCACGACAGTTTACATTAATTGAGAAACTAAAGGACACTAATAAAAGAATGTGTATGATGTTTATTATTATATTTTTTCCTTTTGAGACAGGGTCTCACTATATAGTTCAGGCTGCCTTTGAACTCACTATATAATCTAGGCTGAATTCAAACTCATGGCAATCCTCCTGCCTTACTTCCCAAGTGCTAAGATTACAGGCATGAAGGGTGGCTTTCATTAATTTTTTGTTATTAAACATGAAATTTTACCATCCTAACCATTCTTAAGTGTACCATTTAATGGTGTTAAGTATATTTACATTGTTGTGAAACAGATCTTCAGAACCTTTGCCTCTTTTGAAACTAAAACTCTAGGGGCTAGAGATTTAGCTCAGTGGTTCCATCACCTGCCTTGCAAGGGCAAGGACCTGAGTTTGATCTCCGGTACCAAAAAAAAAAAAAAAAAATTCAAAACTAAAACTCTATACCAATTCAACAACTGTCTCTGTCTCTTTTTCTCAGCCCTAGGTAACCACTGTTCTACTTGCTATGAATCTGATGATTTTAGATACCCAGAAGTGGAATGATAATATTTGTCCGTATGTTTCACTTAGCAAAATATCTTATAGTTTTAATAAAGGAAGGAACTGTTAATACTGCATACTAAAAGAATAGATAGAAAACTACAAGGTATGTCAGAACTGAAAACAAATAGCATAAGCTCAAAGAGCAGCTTAAACGTGTGTACTTGATATTTTTATATGTAGGATAGAGACTTGTGTGATTATTCTTTTCATATACAAAAACTTGTCTTTAGATTGATTTTAAAATTCAGTGCTTAGTAGGTCAGGAAAATAAAATACATACATGTTCCCCAGAAGCCTCAAGTCATCATCAGTGGGCTTTTCAGGGGTGGCTTGATATAGAGTGTGTAATTGATTCATGGAGCAATGTTAGGATTAAGGATGCTAGTATTAAGGGTATGAGTGCTAGGTAGCCTGGATATAAGAGACAGAAAGAGGTTTCCTGCTAGTTACTTGCAGTTGGTCACTTGTAGCTTGGTGCCTTCTGCCTTTTCCCACCATGAACTGATTCTTCTCTGTGATGTCCCTCTGCCCTGCCACTATTCCTTAGAGCCAGCCAACTATGGACTGAAACTTCTACAAAATGTGAACCAAAAATAAACCCTTTCTCCTTTAACTTTAGGTATTTTGTTTCAGCAACAAGAAAAAGTAATTAAGACAACAATGTTCTTTTCTAATAAAAATAACTTCATTTAAAACATTTTATTTTTGTTAGTACTTGTTTACAGTATATAATGGTAACATTCATCATGGGAAGTTGATACATGTGAATAACACATCTTAATTCTATTTTCATCCCCTCTCCTTCCTCCCTCCCTCTATCTCTTGGTTTCCTTCCCTTTTATAAAAGCTCTATCTCTCTGTTTCTTATTATCTATCATCTATTTTTCTCTTTAACTTACTTATATTTTGGGTTTCTCATGTAAGAGAAACCACATGATGTTTTAACCTGTTTGATTTATGTCACTTAACTAATGGTCTTAAGGTACATCCATTTTCTTACAGATGACTCAAGTTTTATCCTACTTTATGGCAGAGTAGTACTTCATTGTGTATAAATACCACATTTTGTTTATTCATTTATGTGCTGATGGACATACAGACTGCTTCCAAGATTTAGCTGTTAAGAGTTGTGCTATAAACACAAGTATGCATACCTAATTTGTAATATGATGACTCTTTTGGGAAGATACCTAGAAGGGCAATTGCTGGGTCAGATGGAATTTCTACTTTCAGTATTTTGAGGGATTTCCATATGATTCCCATAGTGGTTTTACTAGCTTCTGTTCCTATCAGCAATGTAGAAGGGTCCCCTTTTCCTCCCAGTCTTGCTAGCATTTGTTTTTATTTGATTTTTTGATGATAGCCATTCTTTCTGAAGTAAGGTAGAATTTCATTGTTGTTTTAATATGTATTTCTTGAATAGCCAGAGATGTTGAACATTTTTTCATATCTTCATTGGCCATTTGTACTTCTTCTGAAATATGTTAATTCATTGTAATTGCCCTTTTTTTTTTTTTTTTTTTTTTTTTTTTTTTTTGGGACCGGGGATTGAACTTGGGTCCTTGCGCTTGCAAGGCAGGCCACTGAACCGCTGAGCTAAATCCCCAGCCTCAATTGCCCATTTTTGATCAGGTCTTCTATTTTGGGGAAGGGCTTATGTTTTTTGAGTTCTTTATATGATATAGTTATTAGTCCTTTCCTGAGGAGTAACTGGCAACAATTTTTTTCCCCTTCTGTAGGTTGTCTCTTGACTCTGTTAGTTATTTCTTTTGCGGTGCATATTGTTAGTACTATTTCTTGTGCCTTTGCTTCAGAAAGTTCTTGCCCGTGCCTGTCTTAAAGAGCTTTACCTTTTTTTTTTTTTGAGACAGGATCTCACTGTGTAGTTCAGGCTGGCCTTGAGTTCATGATGTAGCCTAGGCTAGCCTTGAGCTTGCAGCAGTCCTCCTGCCTCAGCCTCCCAAGTACTGGTATTTACAGGTGTGAGCCACCATGCCTGCGAAGAGTTTTACCTGTTTTATCTTTTAGCAGATTGTTTCTGTTTTCACTTTTAGATCTTGATCCATTTTGATTGTAATTTAGTAATGGTGAGATGGTCTAGATTAATCTTCTGCATGTAGGTGCCAGTTTTTCCAGCATCATTCAATAATCTTTCCCCCAGTGTATGTTTTTGGCCCTTTTCAAATAGATCAAATAGCCTACTGTGCCTGGGGTTGTTTGTGCATCCTCTGTTCTGTCCCATTCATCCACATGTCTGTTTTTGTGCCAGTACCATGCTGTTTATATTATTGTCATTTTGTAGTGTAACTTGAAGTCTAGGATTATGATACTTCCTGTGCTGCTTTTGTTGTCCAGCATTGCTTTTGTTATCCTGTTCCATATGAATTTTAGTTTTTTGTTTTTTGGTTTTTTTTTAGTTCTTTTGGTATTTTGATTAGTATAAAAGTGGAGGTATGGCCATTCTCACTATTATTGGTTCTTCCTATCTAGGAACGAGGTATCTTTCCATTTTCTGACTTCCTCTTTATGATGATTGTTGCATTCTCTTTGCTAATATCTTGTTTAGGATTTTTGTACATTAAAATTGTAGGTTGGAAGTCAGAATTTTCTTGGGTTGTTATTGTCAAGGTAATAGCTTACAACCTTTACCTTCAACCTTTATATCTGACCTTACATCCTCACAACTATTAGGTGAAACTTTTGGAATAGGGCTGTGGTGTAGCTTAGAGGTGTAGTGCTTGCCTAGCATACACAGTGAGTTCCTTGGTCCGCAGCACTTGCAGACAAACAAAAACATAGGGGAACCATCCCTTAGCTCAGATCTCCAGCTCCCTCCCGCCAACCTAGAGTAAGAATGGTATAACATCTGAAACAAGTAGAAGGAGTTTCTAGCTTTGCCGTTGCCTCTTATCTAATGCTCCCATTAGTGTGTTTGCCAAACATTTAACTTATGGCTTTCTGTGTTCTGTGGCTATAAAAGCTCATGTACCCTGTTTCAGGGCAGAACTGTTATTCAGGATAACCCAAATCCACACTCCCAGGTCACTCAGGTTTGGCTTAGAGTAAACTATTTTCTTAATACCTTTGAAGCAGTCATCATTACATGTCAAATGACATAAAAGAATAATTTTTAGATGCTACTTAATAGAATTTGTAGATTTCTAAATATCTTTTTATTGAGTTTTTGCTTTGTAGAGATGAACATTATATATGACAGTTTTTGCAGAGTGTAGTAGAGAAACCCTTGGGGGACCTTGAGATCTGTTTGGGATGAGTTAGGCTGGCAATGCTTGAGGAAATGGATCAGTTTTAACATCATGTAAGATGGCCTCCTGGTGTAATGGGAAACAGAAACATACACAGCAGCAAACCCAGAGCTAGTACGAGGAAGGAGAGTATAAACATCAGAGCAGAAATTAATGATATCAAGACTAAAACAGTAGTACACAAAATCACTGAATTTAAGAGCTGGTTCTTTGAAAGAGTAAATAAAATAAACCTTCAGCCAATCTTGCCAAAATAAAGAAATAAAAAACCCAAATCAATGCAGTTAGAAATGAAACATGCAAAATCACAACAGATGTAACTGGAACTCCAGAATATTACTAGGAACTACTGTGAGAACCTGTACTCTAATAAAATGGGAATTCAGAAGAAATGAAGAGATTCCTAGATAGCATAGGAACTATCAAAGCAAGAACCAAGAATATATAAAAACCCTGAATAGGGCCGGGGATTTAGCTCAGTGGTGCCGTAGCCTGCCTTGCAAGTGCACGGTCCTGAGTTTGATCCCCGGTACCAAAACAAACAAGCACCTCTGAATAATCCAATATCAGAGAAAAAGACTGAAGTTGTGATTAAAAAAAGAAAAGCCCAGGTCCTGAGAGATGCCCTGCCACATTCTGTAAGAACTTTAGGGAAGATTTAACGCCAATGCAGTACTTCTCAAACTGTTGAATGAAATTGAAAGGGAAGGAGTACTCCCAAAGTAATTTCTTTTTTGGCAGGTGTGGACCAAGGGATTGAACTCAGGATCTTGTGCTTTCGAGGCAGGTGGTGGCACCACTGAGCTAAATCCCCAGCCCCTCCCTAAGTAATTTCTGAAAGCCAGCATAATTCTGATTCCAAAGCCAGACAAGGACCCAATCCCAAAAGAGCTATAGTTTTCATGGTAGAGGTCTTTCACTTCCTTGGTTAGGTTAATTTCTAAATACTTAATTTTTCTTGATTCTATCATAAAAGAGATTGTTTTCCTAATTTCTGTTTTGTTAAGTTTATTATTGATCTACAGGAATGCTGTTAATTTTTGTGTGTTGACTTTGTATCCTATTACACTACTGAGTTTGGTTATTAATTTTAGGAGTCTTGCTGGAATTTTTTTGGGTCTTCTATGTAGAGGATTGTGTCATCTGCAAATAATAATTTGACTTCCTCCTTTCTTATACCTATTCTTTTTCTTTCTCTTGCCTGATTTCTCTGGCTTATGTTTCAGGAACTGTACTGAACAGGAGTGGTGATAGCAGACATCTTAATCTTTGTCTTGTTTCTGATTTTAGAAGGAAAGCTGTCAACTTCTCCCCACTTACTGATGTTGGTAGTAGGTTGGACAAAAGTAGCTTTTATTACATGAGATAAGGTCCTTCTCTGCCTATTTTCTTCCATGGTTAAAGCAGGGAAGGCTTTGAGCCCATCTCGCCATTCTAGAGAGACCTGTCTCAAAAAAGTTTCTTTGTCAACATTTTGCTAATTATTTTAGTATCTACTGTGAATTATTACCTCAATGTAATATATCATTAGGTGTTAGAAAGATGATATTCTTTCTCAAGTCTTCTGAATCTGTTAGATTTAGTAAAAACACCCCTTTTCCATCTAGTCCTTCATTATCCACAGAACATGTCTACAGAAAAAGCTAGAATAAAATGCTCCATGTTTGTTTTTCTTTTCATATATGACTTTCTAGAATAATTAATTAGTACCTTAGCATCCTCTTAAACGTGATTAGTTTTGTTTTTGTTGTTATTTTTAAGTATTCTGAACTTAGAAATTTTTGTCTTCCATTCTTTTGGAAGCCTGTGTATCCCACTTCCTTTGCCCTTCACCCACTCCAGCTAGTCTTTGATAGTTTTCTTATTTGCTGGGACAAGATATGTGAAGCTTATTTTGTATATTTCCTTTTCCAGACCTGGAGTCAGGTACAGAGTATCTTTTATTGAAAAATACTTAGATTCCATAATCTAGATGATATTTATACTTTTCTTACAAAGGCCTTTTTAATGGACAGAGCCAGGGAAATTATTTTTTAGTGTATCATTATTTTTATTAAATATTAGTTATGCAGAACAATAGTAGTTCTAACAGTATGATTACAAACAAAATTTTGAGGAGGATCTGCTTTGTCACATTGGAAGATAGGAGTATAAACTCAAGTATGAGTGCTTAAAAGGTCTGGGTACTAACTGAATACAGATGGGCCCCACTCATCCTGATGGATGATGGCTCCACTGATGATATTTCTGACTTTCTGATGGTGCAGAGGTGATGTACATGCAGTGGAAACTACTCCAGTTCTTTTGATCAGAGAGCAGAATGTAGTGTGATACCTGCTTGTGGTGCTGGGTGGCAGCAGTGAGCCACGCCATCCACAGGATCGTGAGGATAAGCACCTGCCCTCCTGTCTTGGGTTGCTAAGCTGCTATGTGTGGTAGGTTCTGTGCAATCAATGCATTTCAAGCTTATTTTTAACTTATGATTGGTTCAACGGGATGTGGATCTCTCATGGGTCACTGAGGATCTATTAAAGAACCAGTAGGGAAGGGCAGAGACTGAAAAACTGGGGAGCATACATCTCACTTAAGGGAGGCACATGTGACTTGACTAACCAGTTTTTCCATGAGGAAATGCAAGCTCCATATCGCTTGATTTTTCTGTTTTTAAAAAGAATATATAAATCCAGTTATTTTTATTTAGCTTTTAAATATTGACAACTAATTGACTTTTTTTTTTTTTTTGAGATGAGGTCTCACTATGTCATTCAGGCTGTTTTTGAATTCACTATTGTAGCCCATGCTAGCCTCGAACTTGTGGCAGTCCTCCTGCCTCAGCTTCCTGAGTGCTGGGATCACAGGTGTGTGTCACCATGCCTGGCTGCTAATCGAAACTTTTTATTTTGACCAAATAATTTTTTACATGGGTCGTTTGTGACCTCTTGAGAGAAAGAGCTAAAGATTTGTTCAACCTCAGGTAACCTGAAAAATACACTGGGAAAGAGAATGAGGAATGGGATTCAGTCATCTTGGTTTTACTAATCATGACGCACTTATGTGACTTCTGTTATTGAGCCTTTAGAAAGTAAAAATAACTATTGATCATTAATTTTCTTGTTTCTTTTTGAAAATTCAATTTAGGAACTGACAACCTCTCAGAAAAGTGGTGGGAATGTTCTTCAGATGATGTATGCAAAACCTGAACGATGGTCTTTTACTTTCCAATCCTATGCTTGTCTCAGTCGAATACGTGCTCAGCTCGCCTCTGTCAATGGCAAACTCAAAGATGCGGAGAAACCTGTGCTATTTTTTGAACGATCTGTGTATAGTGACAGGTATGTATAAATGACTTATTTTTGGCTGTTTGGAGTCATGGCTTAGAACTGGACATCCTTTTTCTTTTCCTCATTTCTTTCCTTTTTTCTTGTTTCCTGGGAACCACAGATAGTTTTAGAAAAGGAATTGGGGACTTAAGATAGGAAATTACATTTCATACCTTCAGCATTCTAGTACTAAGGGCATCGAGAAGTTCTAGCATTCGTAACCTTTAGCTTCTGTGAAAACTATAAAGAAGAATAAGATGATTGTTTAATTAAAATTTTCAGAGGAGATTTTTCTTCCTCCAACCCTTTTAAAATTCTTGTATGCTCTGGTTAAATCTGGACCTGTACCCTTGCCTGGACCAAGGGGATAAGCATTTCTTAAGGGGCCTTAGAATTGCTGTGTATATGCCGGGATTCTTTTGACCTCCAAAGGAGCTCAGAATAGGGGTTCTCAGATTTTTTGTTTCAGGACTCCTTTCCATTCTTAATAGTTATTAAGGAGTCCAAAGCACTTTGTATCTTGCTGCTATTTGTGTTGGTAGGAATTAGCTGGGAAGCTGGGCCTGCCGGTATACGCCTGTAACCTGAGCACTAGGAAAGTTGAGGCTGGAGACTTGTGAGTTTGAGACTGGACTTCGGACAGCCTAGGTACATAGTGAGTTCAAGGCCAACCTAAACTACTTAGGGAGACCCTGTTTTAAAGAAAACAATTCATGTTAACGTAATTTACTTGTGATAAAAAGTTGTGTTTTAATAAAAGACAGCTGGGTTTATGTGCCCATATTCAGTCTGTATTTTTTATGCTTGAAATATAGTAGTATATGAAGTAATCTGGCCTCCCAGAACCTCAGGAAGCATCTCCGGACTTCAGGAGTCTTCATAGTCTGAGCGCTGCCATCCAAGAACACTCTTCCTGTAGGTGGAGAGGCTCTTGTGTTTTCTGCTCTCTGAGGGACTGTCTGACTTGGGGTTTAGGGGAATGTTCATTTTTAGTTAGTAGATTCCTCTGCCCCTGGAATGATGTATTAATGAAGACTCTTTCCCAGGTACATTTTTGCATCTAATTTGTATGAATCTGACTGCATGAATGAGACAGAGTGGACAATATATCAAGACTGGCATGACTGGATGAATAACCAATTTGGCCAAAGTCTTGAACTGGATGGAATCATTTATCTTCGAGCTGCTCCAGAGGTGAGGCCCTGTAAAGATTTGTTTGCTCTTTTGAAAATTTAAAGTAATATTTAGAACTCTTTAAAGTGGTCTGTACTGAAGCCACCATTACCTCCTTGCTGCTAGACCCACAACTGTGAATATAAAAGTATTCTATCTTCTCAGCAAACTAGAAGCCCAGATTGGAAAATTGCTCCTGTAGGCCCTTCCCTGTTCTTCCTCAGTTCTGTTTTATTTTTCATTTTTATTTCTTCCTGACTTTTGCAGGCTCTCATTGTGTCACAGCTAGACTAAGGAACATTAAGCAACTTCTAAAGTATAGGTTTCATGACTTGGGTGTTTTGGTTATTGTTGAATTTCGAGTGCTTACTTACAGCAGAGTCTGGATATACAGTAGGAACTTGTTAAACATTTGCTAAATGAATGGCAAGGTTGGTGAATATTCATTTCAAGAGAGATTTTGTGGTTGTTTGTGACTTGTTATGAGGGTATAGTGGCAGCTACAGTAAAGAACAGACTTAGAAGCTGGATATGGTGGTGCACCCATTCTGGAATGCTGAGGCGGGAGCATTGCAAGCTTAACCTGGGAACCTTAGTAATTTAGCGAGACCCTGTCCAAAGTGCGGGGCGTCAGGGGAGGGGGCTGGAAATGTATCTCATTGCAAAGGCTCTGGGCTCAATCCCCACTACTGAGAGAGAGAGAGACAGACAGAAAGATAGGTTCAGGGGAAGTTTCCTGAAAATATGCCTTTCAGTGATGGGTTGTAACAGTAAGTATTTATATATTATATTATGTAATGAATCTGGGAAGATCAAGTGGATACCTTTTTTAACACTAATCTCCATAATATCTTACATTCGATAGGAAGCTTCTGATTTTGATGCTTGCATTGACATTGTTTCTTTTTTTTTCCTCTTTGGTAAGACACAAGGTAGGCTCTGATGAATGTAAATGTCATAACTTCTAGCCTGAAATTTGTTAGAATACTGTGTTACTATTGAAACTGAATTTGCAAAGAAATTAGGATGATTTTGTTTCATTTTTCATGTCAAATAAGCCAGAATTTAGCATAATTTGGAAATTCATTTTTATTTTTGAAAAGAATTGCTTTTAATTACATAAATAGTACCCACACATGTTGCAAAAAAACAAAGAACACTAATGATTTCATTCTGTTGGAAATATTCCATCAATACCTTAAAAACTAACACAAAACTATTTTATTTCATCAATGTTGTTTTTATATCTTAATTAGATGATTAATTTTTGAAATGAGAATTTATAAATTTTTCTCAAAACATGGGTGAATTTTAAATTTTTAAAAGTACACTAAAAGACACATTAACCCCTTACAAAGCCCTCTCCCTTACTTTTCAGACACTTATCCCATCCCATCATCCTTGCCACTTTCTGAAGTTCTGGAGTCCTATTTTTGTGAATACCTTTGTGAGTTGATAAAAAATATGGCGACTGCTGCCGCCAAGTGCCATCTAATGGAATGGCAGCTCCTAAAAACATGATGGTGTCTTCTCATCCTCCGTATTCACCAGATCTGGTCCAGGTGACTTCTGGCTCTTCCTCAGAGTCAAAAAGACTGTGAAAGGGAAAATTTTGAACAGTCCAAGACATGGAGGTAGCTGTGGCAGTGCAACTCCAGAGCTGCTTCATAAAGCACTACAGTGATAGGATAGCTGTGTTTGAAGTGAGGGGGAGGTGTTTTAAGGGACATTAATGGCATTGAGTCTTTTGCTGTAATAAACTTAAAAAATTAAACAGTGAATTTTGATCTCACGATGTGGAGATTGAAGTACAACTTATATGCTGTGATCTACAAATAATGTATGTTATTCAGGTGGGAAGTTCTTTTTTCTTCTTTCTCTTCCTTTCTTTCATGGGTCTGGGCATTGAACTGAGGGTCTTGGGTGTGCTAATCAAGTGCTTCTCTACTTGGAGGCTTTTTGTGTGTGTGTGTGTATGCCGGGGATCGAATTCAGGACCTTGTGCATGCTAGGCAGGCACAGTGCCACTGAGCTAAATCCTGGCCCCATGGAGGTTCTTATATCTTTGGATGCATGAATGCATTTTTAAGAGTCTATGAACTCCTACAAAATGTGCATAATTTTGTATATTTATTCCTGAGGGAAATGATCTAGAGCCACTTGTTTAGGGTGCCTATTTACAGTTACTAAAATCAGATAAAATTTTAAAATTCAGTTCCTTGTTCACCCTGCTAGCCATATCACAGTGCTTAAAAGTTACAATAATACAAGGGAAGTAGTATAAAACATCCCAAAGTTCTTTATGGTCATGGTGGTGTAGAGCTTTCACCATATTAGGAGCCACAGCCTTTAGTAGTTTTACATTAATGGAACAGATGTTTTACAGTCAAGTTTGGTTAGCAACAAAGGTGACACACCTGTTAGCTATCCTCTGAAAATTTTAAGTAGATGTTTTATGAACTTTCTTTGCCTTTCTATCAAACCTGTATCAGTTAGTCTGTTTTATGTGTGGATACTGAAAAACAAGTTATTTTGACTTTTAGAAGCCACAAAATTTTACTTAGCCACCAAATTACAGAAAAAGCAAATGGAGGAGAAAATGAACTATTTCATTATTTTGGAGGGAATGAACATATTTTGGCTAGCTTCACTAAAGACACTAGAAAATTTTGATGGCAGTAGACAAGCAAACAGCAAATAATTTTTCCCTGTGCTTTTATTTTCCTACCTCTAGAAATGCTTGAGTAGGATACATTCACGAGGAAGAACTGAAGAGCAAGGTATCCCTCTTGAATATTTAGAGAAGCTGCACTATAAGCATGAAAGCTGGCTCCTGCATAGGACGCTGAAGTAAGCCTCCTCCTTTCTAATGCTGTTCATTCTCAACATCTTTATTAGGTTCTAGTCTCTTAGTTGGAAGATGTGAGTGGCAACCTGTAATGTTTTTTAATTTTTAGCCATTTATTTATTTATGTCTCTTAGGATTAGGTATGGGTTGAGTGAAGTACAATAAAATGTCATTTCTTCTCAAGATTTTATAACTGGTATCTCCTAGTAGCATTGAGAGTATAACACATGGACTTACTTAAGTGATGAGTAAGAGCGTATCTGTGTATGTTACGTGCCAGTACTCAGGTGGACGAGTTACTATGATACAGTACCCCCTGTTGCCTGCAGTGTCACTTTCCACAGTTCCAAGTATCAACAGTAACCTTGGTGTGAAAACATAAAGTGGAAAGTTTCAGAAATAAACAATTTGTAAGTTTTGAATTGGTCACCAGGCTGGGTTTATCTATAGTCCTAGCTGCTTGCGAGGCTGAGGCAGCAGGATCACTTGAGCCTAGCTGTTTGAGACCAACCATTCTGGGCAATATAGTTGGAATTAGCATTCTGAGTAGTGTGTTAGAATCCTATGTTGTTTTGTCCTAACCCGCCTCGTCTGGTGCAGCCAGGATATGAATCAGCCCTTGCCCAGCATATCCATGTTGCATATAGTATCATCTGAGAGCCACTTGCAGCATTCTCTGTATTAGATCAACTTTCACAGAGCACAGTGCTTGTGATCAGGTCGGCCTGATTTTCCTTCACAGTGGCCCCAAAGCACAGGAGTAGTGAGTGGTACTGGAATTCACATCTGCCAAAGAGAAGCCATAAGTTCCACCTTTATGTGGAAAAGTTAAACATTCTCAACCTAATTTTTAAAAGTCACTTTTAATATAGAAGAGCGATTAAATTTGTATGTGTATATACAGGAACAAATCTGTATTATGTATGGGGTTTCCTACATGCAGTCTCAGGCATTTACTGGAAACCTTAGAATATGTATATATCAGACTTGTTTCTTAGATCATGGCTGTGAGGTAGGTGTCGTAGTTTTTAGGTTAATCATGTGGATTGTCACTAGTCAGCTTGTGGCTCAGTGTAGGCTCATTCTTAGTGGGTGATCTTGGGCAGCCTTGGAGCCTCGGGTGACTTCTGAGTTTAGTGTGCTGTCTGTCTCTGGCATTGCTGGCTGTTGAATTCAGCCTTGTTCATACTAGAGAACTGCTCTACCACTGAGCCACATCGATATTCCACCTCACCTTTCAAATGCAATTTCTGTTTCATATGATTTCTTTCTTTGAGAAGCATCATGTTACACTGTCTAGTTTTACATACTTATTGTGTCTAAGATTTCTCATTTATATATTGTAAATCCACGTGTGAAGGGAGGGGCAGTCCGTTGTGTTACTTGCAAAATAACTTAAGTGATTGGCAGCATTTTGATTTTCCAATGATATAAGAATGAGTTTTTGATGTTTTTCTCTTGTTTATCACTTGTCTGATTTTGTAAATTTCTTTTTTTTTAAACAGAACCAACTTTGAGTATCTACAGGAGGTGCCTATCTTAACATTGGATGTTAATGAAGACTTCAAAGACAATCATGAAAGTCTAGTTGAAAAGGTAGAGGTAGACATAAACTATTATATGTTTTGTCTAGAAAAGTATACTAAATTGTGAGAAAATTATTGGACAAAAGAGCTTGCAAAAGTTATATTAAGCCACCACCTACCTCACAAGCACAAGCCACCCGAGTTCGATCCCCAGTACCAAAAAAAAAAAATTACATTAAGAAGTGGTTAAGGGCTGCAGAAGACTACACAGTTTAGATTCTAACCTGACTTTACATTCCAGCTTTGTGGCCTGAGCTCAAATAAAGACCTATATCTTTTTGTTTCTTTGTCTGTAAGACAGAAATAATTATAGTAATGCATTCTTTCTTATCCTTCTCTTTTTTTTTGGTACTGGGGATTGAACTCAGGTCCTTGCACTTGCAAGGTAGGCCGTGGAACTACTGAGCTAAATCCCCAGCTCTTGTCTAAATTTTTTTTTTAATTGAATTTATTGGTACATTCTAGGTATACAGTACAGTTACATTCATCACTGGGATCTTGTACCTTTACATGACAGGTCTTGGTTCTCATTTTTTCTCCTTGTCCCCACCCTCCCTTCACCCCCTCCTTCCCTCCCTACCTACCATGGAATTAAAGTGTTGGTATCTAAATATTTTAATAGTAAACTTTATAATAAACAGTTTAATAAACTGAAAATTAAGTTTATTTTTATAGATAAATTCATTATGGAATATATATTTAAAGTTATAAGATATGGCTTTCATCTATTTTTAGGTGAGGCCTTGAGATTAAGAGATTTTACTTTTGAATTTTGTTTGGAAACATGTCAAAGGTGAATCAAAACTGCTTAGTCATCGAGTCATTGTCTTAATCAAAATTAATTTAGCCCTCAAATAGTGAGAAGTTGATCATATTCTGAATGGTACCATGATATGATAAAGGCATAAATAGAGAATCTGTTGATGAACATTTGAGACAGTAGTAAAGGGAATTATACAACAAATATCTGTATACCTGCATTAATTAACTTAGTGATCTAAAATCTAAAGAAGAGCCTTAATTTTTTCTTCAGTTTTGAGAGAAACTTGATTTTTTTTCTTTGTTCTTTTATAAAATGTCTGCTGTTTATGATAGTGAGGACATAACATCCGTTTGTAAGGGATATGTCTGGATGTTTTGAAACCTCAGCATTTTACATTGCTGTAATAAGTGGATGTTTTCCCCATCATGTAAAGTATCTAGAAAATGCATGTGTCAAGCAGCCTCTTTTTACTATTAATGGCGTTAAAAATACAGATACAATTCACTTATAATACTGTTAAAATAAATAAAATTGTCTCTGTATTAACAAGCAACTATCAATTTCACAAGGCAATGATCTTTGTTTTTTCAGGCTGATTTTTTTGTAAGAGTC
The DNA here is from genome assembly GCF_012274545.1 of Fukomys damarensis. NCBI lineage: Eukaryota > Metazoa > Chordata > Mammalia > Rodentia > Bathyergidae > Fukomys > Fukomys damarensis. The sequence continues at coordinate 55,620,551 of NW_022900947.1, forward strand.
TTGGATTGTGCTTACATAGCTTTGCCCACCACTTACATTGTTAGAGTACACGATTACATTTGTGGCTTAGGAACATTGCGAATCTACCATGTTTAATCTGCAAAGTCGTTTAAACTGAAGTAGTTATTAATGGTATTAAAGCTGCAGGTACTGCTGATGTATGATATTTAAATAGATTATACAGCTAGAGTTCTGACTGTTTCAGGATGGCATCAGTCTTATATAAATTAGCTCCTCACATGAGCTCTTAGGTCATTCTTTTTACTGCTGAAGTATTTCATGATATTTCTTTGGAAAGTACTGTGAGTGCTATGGCATTGTGTTAGAGTTACTTACACAGTGGGGGTCTTCAGCTGTTACATACTCTCAAATAAAGATGAATATCAGTACCCTAAATCTGTCAAGGATATATATATATAAATACTATTTTCCTTTCTTTAGGTCAAAGAATTTTTGAGCACTTTGTGATCTTGCAGAAGACTACAGGCAGCCGAATGTTTCCAGATACTTCAGCTTTGTGTATTTTCATAGCTCAGTGTTCACACCTGGGTCTTTAGAAGGCTCAACTTCTCAACCAGGTTGTGTTCCAAGAAAAGAAAAGATATTTGTATGAATCCTGTGTAAAACCTTGTGACTTATTTCTCTCCTTTGCTTCCTCCTTCCTTCTTTTAATTAGAAAGCCAGATAATTACTGACTACCCCCAACAGGAAGTCTGGAGGTAGATGGCCCCAGAATCATTATAGTTTTGAACAGCATTATAAAGGACCCAGCCTCCTGTCTTTGCCCTTCATTAGTTTCCTCAGCGGGTTGACTTTCCCAGGATTCGTCTCACCTCATTGGTAACTGGTTTCTTAACTGGAAACTTTAAATTAGTGTATCTATTAAAGGTTGAAAAGTAGAATTTAAGGAATTCTAGAGTAAGGATTCTGAATTTTTTTCTTTTTCCCTTTGGAGGTGCTAGGTATCAAACCTAGGGCCTCATGCATGGGAGATAAGAACTCTGCCACTTTGTTAGATTTCTGGCCCCTGTGGTTTCAAGTGTTTTTTATCAAGGGCTTCCCATTCCTCTAATTTATGTTGAAGAGAAGATAAAGTTTAGTATTTAATGACTTCATTGATATTTATTAAAGTATCTATTACATACTTGTAGAGGGGCAGGTTAGGCTTTGTTCCCAGTATGATATTTGCGAAACCTATTTTACAAATCATGTAATCTTTTCTCTACTTTGATTTTTCACCTGCAATATGGGTAATATCTTTCATCCCTCTACATGAGATTTCTGGAGGATTAAGGGGGAATTCTTTCCTATATTTAAAAGGTAGTTGCAAAGTTATTGCATGAATATATTCAGTTTGCATGAAACTTAAAAGCTACCTGCTTTTCCCTTTTTAGACCATTGTATTGAAAGAGAGTGGTCTTATTAGAGTTAAAAGATTTGTTTAAACGATTTCCCTTAGGTTGCTCTAGGAGGAAGTATAGTTATCCTTAAACTTTCCATTTTTGTAGGATATGCCAGTGGGACATAGTGATACTTTTCCATTTTATTTCCTATTGTTCCTTTGCTCAGAAGGAGGAGTCTGTCTTCATACTTGGTGAGAAGTCAAAGGAGAACCTGAAGCCGAGGTGGAGATTGCCTTGGCACTTTAGTCTGTGTACTCTCACCATTTCCTGCCTCATTCTGTTTTCCCTTGTGTCCGGGTCTGTTAGGAGCCCACTGTTTTAAAATTAAAATAAAAGGGCCTGGGATTTAGCTCAGTGAAGCTGCACCTGTGTTGCAAGCACAAGGTCCTGAGTTTGATCCCTAATACAAAAAAAAATTCAAATAAAAGACATTTCTACTTTGAGAATGTTGTGGTTACTCTTTATTTCATAATTTGCTTTATCTTGTAGGATTTTGCCTTTTCCCCCTCTTTCAAAGAAATGACTGATAAAAATGACCTTGATTCATATATATCACAAAGCATTATCATTTTTTGTTGAGCTAGGAAATAAAATTTTAAAAGCTTTCATTAATACAGTACTCACTACTAAACTACTTGTGTGAAGAGTTGTAACAATCTGCAAGGAGTGCTGGGGATTTAGTTCAATGGCACCTTACCTGTCTTGAAAAGCGCAAGGTCTTAAATTCAATCCCTGGTATTGCAAAAAAGATTTTTTTCCCAAGGATTTATCCTAAGCCTTGGGTACATAATTAAAGAGGTCATTTTTCTTGTTTTTAAAAGTAGAGGTGTGTGTGTGATAGTTTTTCCATGTAACCTTGCTGTTTTACATTACATTTTAGAAAATTTTTACTTTTTTAAAAATAGAATCACTACAGTGTTGAAATTATTAACTTTCATTTAAAATTTTTTTTATAATAACATCTTTTGATACTGGTTTCTTATTAAAAAATGATAATGTAAGGGGTTAACCAGTCCAAATGCACTGATCTTTTTAAATATTTAAATTGTCATGTAGTTTTTTGTTTTTTTGTTTGGTATAAATTAATTTGTTTACAATTAAGTATTTGTCAGTGAATAAGTTTCATTTTCATGAACTATAGTACCATGAAGATAAACTTATTGAGATGATTAGATATTTTATGGGATAAAAATGTGTTTCTGCGTAAGTTATATAGAATTGAAAAGCTAATAAAAGTTTATTTTTTACTTGTCATGACTAAAAGCTGTGCTAGTGTGGTGGGCATGTAAGAGTTGAGTTTAGTGGTCTGTATTATTTCTTGGATCCCATTTGTCAGATATTATCGTCCAGTAGAGTTTATGTATTGCTCTTTATAATGTACTCTTCTAAGAAGGGAATTAATAGGCTTTTTTTAAAATCCAGAACTTTATCTTCTGCAGTGTCTGAAATTTACAGCAGTTACATATTGAGCCACCTAGAAATTAGGTCTATCATATTTTAAAGAACAGTCACAATGTGATTTAAAAACAGGTAAAATTTAGTAAAATTAATACCTCCAGAAAATTGCTAGATAATTTAAAGCATTAAAATCTTTACAGATCTTGGAGCTGAAGGTGTAGCTCAGTGCTTAGCATATGTATGGCCTTGAATTCAGTCTCTTGCACCAAAAACAAAGCAAAACAAAAAATGTAATACTGGTAAATAACCATCATCTGACAAAGCTTTATCTCATTTAAAATGAATTATTTTGACTCAAAAAATGTAAAATATCACATTGCTGTCACCCAGCTTCCTGCATTGATAGCTCTATTTAACTGTTGTATGTTATAAACTAGAAGCTTTTGCACTATTAACTAAACTGTAGACCTCATTTGGATTTCACCCATTTTTTTTCAAACCAGTAGATATTTTAAAAAATGCTTTATTGTTAGAACAGCTTTAGATTTATAGCAAAATTGAGCAGAAAATACAGCATTCTCACATTTTGTGCCCCCTTACACTTGTCAGCATCTCCCATCAGGTTTGGCATGCTTGTTAAACTGATGAGCTGTGCTGTCATTTCACCCAGAGCCCATGCTTTTACCTTACGCTTCATTCTTGGTGTCCTGAGTTCTCTGGGTTCATTGCTCCGCTGCCCTGGAAGTCCTCTGCTCTGCCTGCTCATCTCTGCATTCTCCTAGTCCAACCCAACACTAATTTTTTTTTTTTTTTTACTGTTTCCATTGCTTTGCCTTTTCTAGAAGTTGGAATCATATAGTGTTTTAGCCTTTTCAGGTTGACTTTGTTCAATTAGTGATAGACATTTATGTTTTTTTCCTCTGCCTTTTTCCTGGCTTGATAGCTCAATTCTTTTTAGGGCTCAATAAATATCTCGGTATCTGAACATGCCAGTTTACTCACCTATACTGAAGGACTTGTTGCCAAATTTTGACCATTTTTCAGGGTCCTAGTAACACTCGTGCAAGTTTTTGTGTGGACTTGGCTTTGACCCTTTGTTGTGTGAAACAGCTTTCCCTGATAGTCAACCAGAACATTTTTCATGGGGATGTTGCAGGATTAGTCAGTGTCATAAAAACTTGCCAAATCTGAGCAGTGTCAGAGACTCAGACAGAGTGGCTCTTAGGCTGAGTTTGTCTAGAGTCTGTTGTGAAGTCTGAAACATTAAAATTTTGACAAAGGGTCACAAAGCTTATAATCAGACATAGAACAAGCCAGTAAGAGCAAAGCAAATCCAGTCTGTACAGAAGACTTCAACTAAAACACAGTGACCCTGGTAATTAAAGCCTCCCCCCCGAAAAAGTCAGTATTTCTGTGAAGAAGCTTAGTTCTGCCAGAAAGGTATATTAGGAGGCAAACACTTAAGAGTCCCCTCTTTTTTTAAGCCAATGTAATTAACTAATTGGGAGAAAGCACATAATTTAGTAATGCCAAGACCAAGAATTATATAACACCTTTAGAATTCCTTCAGTGTACATAGAGAACTTAAAAATTATAGTGTGCAAACATTAATGTCCATTGTGACAACTAATCATACATTTTTGAGTAAGACTGATCCAGCAAGAGGATTATGGGTTTTGCCAGTCATATGCTACAAACAATACACCAGGTAACAATTTAGCAAAGCAATTTAGTTACTTCTATAGCATTTTAGGACAACATTGATCTTGGCAATGAATTTTTAAGTGTGACGCAATAGCTCAGGCAACAAAACCAAACAAAAATAAACACATGATTACCCCAAGCTCAAATTTTTCTGCTCAGCCTAGGAAAGAGCTGAGTGAAGAGATAGTTTAGGGATTGTGAGAAAGTATTTTCAATCTTTATATTGAACGAGGGACTGACACACAAAATAAATCAGGAACCCAGTAATGTGGAAACAACCCAATTAAAACATGGGCAAAGGACCTGAATAGACATTTCTCTAAAGACAAATGGGCAACAGTGAACTGCTCATCACCACTAATCAGAGAATGGCAAATTAAAACGCAAAAGAGTCATTACTTCGCACCTGTGAGGCCATCATAAAAAAGAAAGAGAGTTAGGACCTTAGGAGAGAAAATCTGTGCACACTGTGTGTGAGAAAGTAAGTATAGCCATCGTGGAAAATGATATGAAAGTTCTTAAAAAAATAGGTCTATCACATTGATCCAACAGTCTTATTTCTGGTTATATGTACAAAGGGTGTAAAGTCAACATGTTCAGATCTCTGCACACACGTTCATGGCACCATTATCCCTGGTAGCCAAGATATGGAACCAAAGAAAAGGTAGTATATATAGATTGTGGTATATCATTTCAGGGTTTTTGTTTTGCTTTGTTGTTTTGTTTCGTTTTTTAAATTTCAGTTTTATAAAGAAGAAAATCCTATCATTTTGCTAACAAGGATGAACATGTAGGATGTTATGCTAAGTGAAATAGCCCAGTCACAAAAGGACAAACATGCCACACTATCTCATTTTTGATGTGGGATCTAAAGCAATCAAACAGAAGTAGAGCGTAGAAAGATTATCAGAAGCTATGAGGTAGGAAGAATGGAAAGATGTTGGTCAAAGGGTACAAAAAGTTCCAGTGTTAAATATTGGTCCGAGTATGAAATTTCTCCATCCATTCAGGAGAATAAGTTTTCTTAGATCTGTTGCATAGCATGGTAACTAAAATAATCCATTGTATATTTCAAAATTATTAGGAATAAATTTCAAATATCTCACCACAAAAAGTGTTACTTGAACTAATATGTTAGTTCAAAGTAGTCATTCTACGTATTTTGTGTGTATGTGTGTTTGTATATATTATCACTTTGTAACCTAAAAATATATATAATAATAAAAAATAAAATTTAACGGGAAAAAGCAGTTGTCATTTGCCACATGAGGTTACTTGATTCTTTGCTGTGGCAGTAATCTAAGATCACCATTTTGATTATGAGTGGTTTGAAAAGATAGGAGCTTATGAGAAGTCTTACTTTGCTGTACTGATTAAGAAATACTGCACTGAACAAGACTTTATGTGCATAGGTGTAGGGGAAAATGAGCTGTAGAATTAAATATAAGTAATCAGAAGTAGTACCTTTAAAGTTATTTCACTATAAAAATACAAAACTCCAGTTGCTTCTGTAGGTATTTGCTTGAAAAATATTAATTGTTGGGTTTGTATGGGGTAGTACTTGATGAGGTAATTACACTTAACCGGTAACCAGGAAATTTAATGCTCTGCTGCTCACTCATTCACTGAACATTAAGAGCTGTCTTGCAAGACTGTTTACCATTTGCTTAGCAATCGTGTGCAAAAAGGCTTATTGTTATTTCTATTATTCTATGGAATTACATGGAACTTTGGCAGATGATTATTTTTTCAAGAAAAAAGTTCACTTGAAATCATGCTCTAGAAAATTATTCACTAACAGAGGAAAGATACCCAGCAGAGGGATGGCTGGGTCAAATGAAACCTCTAATCCCAGGTCTCTGAGGTATCTCCATATTGATTTCCACAGTGGTTGCACCAGTCTGCACTCCCACCAAAAATGGAGAAGGGTTCCTTTCTCCCCACAACCCTGCCAACATTTGTTTTGGTTGATTTCTTTTTCTTTCTTTCTTTTTTTTTTTTTGAGACAGGTTTTCACTATGTAGTTGAGACTGACCTGGTACTCACTATGTAGCTCAGGCTGGCCTCGAACTCACAGCGATCCTCCTGCCTCAGCCTTCCCAGTGCTGGGATTACAGGCGTGCACCACTGCACTTGGCTAAATGGTTGATTTCTTGATAGCAGCCATTCTTTGTAGGGTGAGGTGGAATCTCAGTGTTGTTTTCATCTGCATCTCTAGAATGACCAGTGATGTGGAACATTTTTTCACATATTTACTTGATGCTTTTACTTCTTTGTCTGAGAAATGTCTGTTCATTTCAGATGCCCATTTTTGAATTGGGTCTTTATATTGGGGGGGCTGATTGTTTTGAGTTTTTTGTATATTCTAGATAATAGTCCTTTGTCTGCTCTGAGGAGCAGCTGGTAAAAATGTTTTCCCACATTGTAGGTTGTCTCTTAGTTCTGTTGATGGTTTCTTTTGCAGTGTAGAAGCTTTTTAATAAGATGAGATCCCAGTTGTTGATTTTTTTGTGCTGCTTCCCATGCTACTGAGGATTTGTTCATAAAGTCTTTTCCTATGCCAATGTTTTCAAGAATTCTGCCTAACTTATCTTCCAGCAAGTTTAGTGTTTCTTTTTTAATATTTAGATCTTTAATCCACTTGGATTTTAGTTTAGTGCATGGTGAAAGATAGGGGTCTAGTTTTAATCTTTGGCAGGTTGAAATCCAGTTTTTCCAACACCATTTAGTAAAGAGGCTATCTTTCCTCCAGTGAGGATGGTTGGCTCCTTTGTCAAAGATGAGGTAGCTGAGTATACCAGATCTTTTATTGATCTGAGCATATCTTCTGAAATATAATACCTTTTCATATTCCTTAAAGTGACTTCAGAATGTTGGTGTGGTACTGCTCATTTGTGGTGGTCATGTACTTATCGGTGTGAATGTGCATGCACGTGTGCATTTGCACTATTTTTGTTTTTATCATTATCCTCTATTTAATAAGATTCAGTCAAAGGTTAAGCATTTCCTAAAGCTGCCATTTTTGTCCTTGCTGCTACTGTCCACCACAGTGGAATCCTTTTGTGTTAAGAATAAATCTGGATGTTGGTGATGTTGACATGTTACGCCACACTCATGATACTACCACTTGCTTGGGAATAGGATGGTCCATACAGGCATAAGTTTCATTGTTAGTGGTTAACCTGAACTGGTTGCTGGAATAATAAATTCTCTTAGTCTGTTCTGTGTCTCTGTGACAGCATCCTGCAGACTTGGCAATTTATAAAGAACAGAGATCTACTTTCTCATAGTGCTGGGTTCTGGAACGCTCAAGACCACAGTGCTAGCCGATTTGATGCTTCCTAAGGGCCCAATTTCCGCTTCAGAGATGGCCCTGTGAACCCCACCATCCATTCCAGAGGAATACTTGCTTGGCACCAAGGAAGGGTGCAAACCCACTTGCCCAGTTTTGTGGCAGCATAGTTCATTCACAAGGTCTGAACCTGGAGGTGCCATCTCCCCACTGAGTCTCGGTGTGCATGTGAGGAGTACAGAGACATCCAAACCATGGAAGGAGTGAAGCATTGCAAAGCAGGGGATTCATAACAGGCTGACGTCACACTGCCGACTGACTGTATCCCCTTCAGAATAGCTATAACCTTTCACCATTATTCAGACTGAGCCATGTATTTTAAATGTGATGCATGCTGTGTATGTGACCATAGTGTCTTTTTTTTTGGTGCTAGGGATCAAACTCAGGACCTTGCGCTTGTGAGGCAGGAGGAAGCACCACCGAGCGAAATCCCTGGCCCAATAATGTACTTTAAAAAAAGCCCATAAATCATTTAATGACAAATTAATGGATAAGATGGGTAGCCAAACTTGAAAAAAACTTTCTTTGGTCATAAAAGTAACAATAGGTACTTAAATCTATTTTCTTTTCTTTTTTGGTACAGGGGATCAAACTCAGGACTTAGCACTTGCAAGGCAGGGAGCAGCATCACTGAGCGAAATCCCTGGCCCTAAATCTATTTTCTTATTCAGCTTATAAAATATATGTGAAGGGGCCGGGAATTTAGCTCAGCGGTTAGGTGGCCTGCCTCGCAAACACAAGGACCCGAGTTCGATCCCCAGTACCAAAAAAACAAAACAAAACAAAACAAAAACAAAAAACTAA
>NW_022900947.1:55629277-55713383 GCF_012274545.1 Fukomys damarensis
AAAAAAAAAAAAAAAATATATATATATATATGAAGGAAATTCATATCTGTCTTACTAATTCAAATGTTTTTGACTAAGGCCTACTCTTACACTAAACCTAAACCTAAAGCCTCTCAGTATGGTTACTTTGAAGCCACTCCTCAGAACAGAAGATTCTGGGGGAATTTTAAAGAACATGTGCTGTTGTGTGTATATTCAGGATACACCAGTGGTCATCCTCAAGCCCAATTTCCTTTCTTTGGTACCAGGGATCGAACTCGGGACCTTGCACTTGCGAGGCAGGTGAGCTGAATCCCTGTCCCTTACCTTTAATACTTTTAACATCACTGAAGTAGCAGTTAAGAGCACAGGCTCCCAAAACAAAATGCTGCTACATATCTTCTAACACTGGGCAAGTCCTCACCTTGGGCAGGAATGTTTTTAACGTCTTTATCTGTAAGAGGACCATCAGTAATACCATCTGCTTAGTTTAAACGTGTAGTATACTTGAAGCATTTAGAACAGTGCTCAATAAATATTAGCCATTATTATTAGTACATTGTTTCTTTTCATTTAATGTCTTGGTTGGTGAAAGTATCTGGATAATTGGTAACTTTGTGCTGTTATTTTAAACAGTAAATAAGGTATAGTAATCTGTAGTGAGACACCCATTATGTTTTAAAGTGCAAATAGCCATGGTATGATTCCTCTTCCTCCCTTCTTCCCTCCTGCCTCCCTTTCTCCCTCCTTTCCTTTCCTTCATTCTCCCTCCCTCCCCGCTTCCCTTCCTCCCTTCCTCTTTTCTTCCCCCCTTCCCTCCTTCCCTCCCTTCTTAAGTGCATAGGATAGAAGTGTAAAAAGAGGTTCCTCAAACTGTTGTGGTTACCCCTGGGGAGTGGGATTATTGTGGTGACTGAAACTCTTAGGAGAATGTCTTTGGCATAAAAATGAAGCATTCATTAGACAGTTCATTGGATATTGATTTATTATTTAGCTACTATTTATTAAGCTCCTACTGCATCTAGGGATTGATAAAGGAAATAGCAAGTTGTTAGCAAGTATGTCTCCTCTGGAGGAAGTGCAAATCTATATAAAGGAGATCTGATTGCTATCCAAGTTCTTAGCATTTTACTTTGTCTTTTCTGTATTTTCATTCAAATGGTGCTAAAAAATACTTTTCATATGACCATTAATGTTTAAAAATTGTAGTTGTGTCTTTGTAAACTTAAAAGTTCTGCTAATTTTGAAATATAAAAGTAGCTTTATTGTTTCTGGATTATAAAACATGAATATGTGTTATGGATTTTGGTGCTCAGAATTTGGTGCTGATACTCCTCACACCAAGAGACCTTCCTTATCTTGGGAAGTAGATGGATTAAAATGCTGTGACTATTATCTATTGTTTGTAAGCAAGGTAGGTAGATTTTTTTTTTAATCTAGGGAAGATAGGTTGCATTGCAGAGAATTTTAGAAATTGCTCTTGTTCTTTCCATTTTTGCAAAAGAGAAAAGCATTCTTCTATCATTCAGTAAAAAATATTATGATTAGTCACAAGTCCAATATTTCTGCCTGGAGCGGTGATAGAAAGGATGAATACTGTTTCCTACCATCACCCCAACAGTTACCTGGGTATTCCTGCCAGGGCAGGGTTGGAGGCTGCAAGCAGATTTCCTGTACTGGCCTCTACCTGCTCAGGAGTCAGAACTCTTCAGACAATTAAAGAATGCCATTGGGGGGACTGTGCAGGTAATATCCGGCAAGACTTTGCTTAATGGCCTTGAACTTGGTGACAGTCTTCCTGCCTCAGTCCCCCTAGTGAAGGGATTACAGGCATGCACCACAATGCCCAGCTTCCTTTAAAGTTATAATACAAGGGCCAAGGATTTGGCTCAGTGGTTCTGCCACCTGCCAAGCAAGCAAGCACAAGGGCCTGAGTTTGATCCCTGGTACATAAAAAAAAAAAAAAAAAAAAAGAAGTTTATGGTACAAATTTATGTATGTCTGAGTTACTTTTATGTGTAATTAAAACTGCAATTTTTAGATTCCATAAAGTTTGACAAGTACAGGAAATATGAGAAGAAAATGAATCTGTAAGCTCCACTAGAGAAAACCACTTACACATTACTGCCTTTTAAGCTGTTTCTTTATTATTCTCCTTTAAAATAACAAAACTCCTGTGTCCACAGCAACTCCTTATTTGATTTCATTAAGCAAATGATGATCTTGAAAGATGATTATCTTTAAAGAAATTATCAGTATATAATTAGGCAAACTTTTTTTCTCTGCTACTGGGGATTGAACCCAGGGATTCCATCCTGAGCTACAACCCCAGTCCTTTTTTTACTTTTACTTTTATTTAGAGAAAGGGTCTTGCTAAGTTGCTAAGTTTCTCATACTGGGCTTGAACTTGTGATCCTCCTGTATGCACCACTGCGTCGGACTAGGAAATTCATATTTTGGAGATTTTGTTCATTTTCACTATGTTGCCCAGGCTGGCCTTAAACTCCCGGACTCAGGTGATCTTCCTGCCTTACCTGTCTGTGTGGCTGAGGCATATATCACCATGCCTGGCTTTGTAGAAATTTTGCAATTGCAAAGGACTCGGATCCAGAAATTTTGCAGTAACATTTTCCCCTAAAATATACATGATACATGTGTTTGCATGTGTGTGCTAGATGGAGCGCTTGCTTGGCTTTCTATGGCTTCTAGCCATGAATAGTAGCTGTGATTTATTGGAAGCATAGGCCTAAGACATTCCTGAATTTGGCATTCCACATTCTTATTTACCCTGAACATTTATTTTCTAGCTCCTTTCCTTTTGTTCTTTTATCACAAGTTGAAGCAGTTCACTTTCACTTCTGAATTGTCTTTAAGGACATTTTTACTATGTAATAAAGTTGTCCAATATAAGATGACCAGCAGATAACATTTTAATGTGCAGGAGCTTTGCTAAGCACACTATAAATTGCTTGCTTCCTCATCTGACTGTTCACATCTTGGGATCAAAATCTGCTTCAGCAAAACTTTGGGTCATTACATACATAGTAAAGGCCTTAGGAGTTGCTCCCCAGTGGCTGAAAGGAATGTTAATACACGAGAGACTTAATGTCGGGCTCCTCAGGGAGATGAGTGTGTGACAGTATGGGATGTGAATGTAGGCCAGCCTCTCATATACCTGGGCCATCGGTAGCTTTCACTCCTGTGAGCCTGTTTCATCCTTTTCCAAATTGTAAGGCTAGAACCTTCCCCAAGCCTCAAGCTTGTCATAAGGAGCCAGTTACAAAATCTGTGAAAGGACTCTGTAAATTATGACACATACAAATGTTAATAGTACTCAGAGAGCTTCAGGAAAAGAATAGCAGGCAAAAGCATCTCTCGATGCCTGTGCTGTGGTCAGTTTTCATTTCAGGACAAATGTAAATGATACATGGGAGCCTTTCTATAAGAAATGCAGAAATAACTTCGTCGTAACTTTCTCATCATCCTTAACATAAATGTTTTCTAACTGAGCACCTCTCTAGATTTTTTTTTTTTTTTTGTACCAGGGATTGAACTCGGAACCTTGTGGTTGCAAGGCAGGCGGCAGCACCGTTGAGCCAAATCCCTGGCCCGCATCTCTCTGGATTGTAAGCGCAAAAGGGCCTATAGTTCTTTCTGTACATATTAATTTTGAACAAGCCATATCCCTCACTCTTAAGGGGAAGCAAGAAGAATGGTGTCTGCCTACTACCACCTGCTATTTTTAGATTGGCCAGGAAGCCCTATTTGGCACTCTCTGTCCATCTCATTTGGCAACTCTTGCGCTTGCATCTTTCACAAAATATAAGGAGCTCAGAAGGTGGAAAAGTGGATTTCTTTGATTTTCCAGGCTTCGTTACTGAGAAGACAATTGGAACAACACCAACGGTAAGTGACACTTTGTATTTTCATTTAGTGTGGTGGGCACATGCAGCACGAGAGGCAGGTTGCGTGTCTCCGACTTGACGGGTGAGGAAGCCGTGGGTCTTCTATCCTGATTTCCATCCATTACCAAGAGAAAGCTGTAATTTGCACAGTGCAGACACCACATGGATGTATATGTTTCTATGCATATATTTTATGGTTCCTTATAGTAAAATCCATAGAAAAGAAATGGAAATAATATGAACACTCAGGGAAGAGGAACACAGAAATAATGCCGGGAATGACAGATTTTAAATTAATGTATTAAGTCAGATGAGTTAATTAAGTTAGATGGATTATCCATTTACTTGGGAATGTTAGAGACTATGGATCAGTTTTAGATGAGCATACAGATAGATTATAAAATTTAATCAACTTTACAGTATTTATAGTTTATATAAAGCATTCTAAACATTTTCGTTATTAGATAAAATAACTCACCAAAATCCATTGTCAGGTATTGTGTGCCCTGAAGGGGAGGATTTTACCTTTATAATTTTATTATTTTAGTAGCTTTCTATTCTAATTGTTCTTTATTATTAAATTATCATTTTTCTGTAACTGAAGAATTAAAAGTCAATAAATGTTAAGTAAATGCTCCATATTTTATTATAATTGATTATATAATATTTTAATATATACACAAATTATAATAAAATTATAGTAGAAAATTCATTTAAAGCCAGCCATATTTCAAGCCATATAATTATTTTACATAATTGCATTAAAGAAGAAATTTACTCTTTCATAGCTGTCCCAAAGTTGATATTTTATTCCTTTTCCAAGAGTTTGAGAAAAACTTACAATGTAAGTTTGGTTATATGTGCTGTAGTAATACAAAATAATTTTGCCTACTAGGAAAGAGTATGGATATGTTCCTCTATTTAAATTTGTGATTATGAAGTCAGTCAGTGATATATAAAGGAATACAAATTTAGAATTACTTAAATATGAAGATAAATTTTGTTTTCCAGGCCTAACTTGCTTGTAAAGACAGTTCAGGGAGCATCTGTAAAAGGCATTATTGCTTTACAAAGGACCTTTACATTTTTGTCATGTAGTCCTCACAATAACCCTGCCAGGAAAATAGCAGTATGTTTTTGTGAAGGCTATGTGAGAAGAAGCCAAGATTTTAGCAGGAGACTGGATCTCCTGAAAGGCATCTGTGGAAATGATGTCCACACAGAGAGACATCTTCTAAAATAGCCTATCAGGTCCTTTTACATTTACATTTCTGTAATTCCTATAGTTTTAGAAAGGAAGTATGGTATACTAGGAAGCCCACCGGAAGATCTGGTTTTACTATTTCTTGGTCTTAAGCAAGTAATCCAGCCTCTCTGAGCCCTAGTTCCTCTTCTTGTCTATAAAACAGAAACAATTTTTAATAAAAGTTACCTACTTAGTTGTACAGCGATTGTTAATACAGTAATAATTCCAAAGATAGTAATCCTTCCCATAGCCTAAGTTGCCTCACAGCCCCCGGGAGACATGCCTTTGAAAGAAAATCTAATGCAAACAACAATTTCTGATGAGTTAGAAAAACAAGTGGAGAATTTGTTGAATATGTTAAGCACAGAAAGGAATTATATAAAATAGAACCAGTGGCGACTTTTAGAATTGGAAACCAGGATCACAATTAAACGCAACGTAAGTGGAAGGAAGAATATCACAAGAGTAACAAATATGCTGGGAACTGCTCTGGAAGGAGAGTGTGGGACACACTTTGCTAAACCCTGCACTGTGTCAGCACTGGCTGTGTGTCAGGGAGCTTCTTGGAGAGGAGAGGTGCAGCAGCAGGCTGGAGTGGCTCACACTGAATGTGGGCTTTTAACCTCAGGCACAATGGTCCTAATTTATTTAACCTTCTCATATCTTGCCTGGAAAATGAGGGCAATACATCCTATCTCATCAGTTTGTTTGGAAGATTCAAGAAGATATGTCTGTAAAGTGATAACTGGTGTATTCTGTTTATTTCCTCCTCCTCTGCCAACAAAAAATGTAATGTCTATTTGGGTAGGACTTTTATTTGGTCTCTGTACCTGGTATGGAATACATAGTAGTAGGTCCTTACATGTTTGTTGAATGACTGAACAAATGAATTTCTGCAAGTATCTGTAGGAAGTTCTCTGTACCTCACTGAATGATGGAGGAAATACTCTCAATCTGCAATGGCAAGTATAAAATTTATATCTGGGCCTATCCTCACCTAATTTCTATTGCATCTGTTGTCCAGTCACTGAAGTAGCATCAAACTATCCGATGTTATGTCATTATCTATTTAACTGGACTGTTAAAATCATGGTGGGAGGAGAGTGGTGTTTATTTATTGTCATTCTGACTGATGCTATGTGGGTAGTATGGACAGGTTGGAATAAGAATATATGTTATGATTGTTGGAATTTATACTACGTGATGGTGATTGGCAAACAAAATTCATACTTAATCATGGTAGGATTTAGGTTGAAGGTATTCTACTGATATCCATCAGGTGAAAGGCTGAAAGACATGATGTTAATGGTCAAGGAAAAAACAGGAAGACCTATTTTTTTAACTTTGCAATCACACTTTAATTTCCTTCTAAAGTCAGTGAAGCACATATTTTAGTAATACAAGCTTAAATTATAATAAATTAATTAGCTTTATTTTCTTTCTTCACTATCTCAATTGCAAAAATTTCCTTTAGTTTCTGGCATAAAGGCTCTTTATTTCAGCATTGATTGTTATCAAAATATTTTCTGGTTCTGAAAACTACTGTTCCAACAAAGGCCACTGTCCCAGCAGCCTATAATTCTCTTTTGAATGTGATCTCTTAAGTTCTGGTACCCATGCTTATCTTGGTTTTCAGCAGTGCCATGCTGATCAATATATATATACATATATATATATATGTATATATATATTGATCAGCATGGCACTGCTGAAAACCAAGATAAGCATGGGTACCAGAACTTAAGAGAACTAAATCCCCAGCCCGCTGACCAATATCTTTATGAGCCATTTCATGTGAAAATTCTTCAGCTATGATATCATTCATGGGACTCAGCAAGAAAGTATCTGAAATATCTAGTAATATGATGAAAACAAACAAAGAAGGAAGAGGTCCTTCTTTTGAAGCCATAGGATCCAGAACCAATGAGGATATTTGTTTTTCTTTGCCTCCATTTCTATGAGGTTCCTATGGCAGCTGGTGGGAGCTTCCTCTAAAAGCTGTGCTTGGTTTAATGTCATCGGAAATCAATGATCCACCCTTGATTTACAGGTATCTCATTAATAGCATTTCCTATGATGTTAACTAATAATGTGTCCGGAATGATCTTTCTTTTCTTCAGCAATTATGATTTTGCACCAAGCTGAGCATGTATATAGAGAAATGATCACTATCACTTGACTTGACTTTTTCAGTTTCTGGTGCTCTATTAGTACATGTACTAGATGTAGTTTCACCTTCTGTTTCTGGTAATGGGTCACCTGAAACCAGAGCATCTGAAGATACACTGTGCGAGTCCTCACTTTCCTTACTGTCCTCCTGCAGATCTGACGGAACCTCTCTACCTTCTTTCTCAATTGTAGGTCCTCACTGACTTTTTCATTGTCATAAAATGCTTGAACAGCTTCTTGGACAAGAGCACCCATACAAAGTACCTGAATAAGAAACTCTCTTTATAGAGTCTTTAAAATGATAGTTTTCTCAGTAAGTGTTTTCCCCAGGAAGCATCCTTTAATAGCAAATGAAGGCAGTTCAGGCTCTGTTGGCTCAATTTGAGGAGGAGGAAGAGATTATTCAATAAGTCTTTGAAGCGCATGTCCTAGTATGGAATTGTTGGAGGGTGGTAAATTATCTGTCATTTCTTCTGCTATAGCCCACTCTCCAACCATGTTTTCATATTCTTTATAATGTTTGCTATCTAGCAAGTTTCTTTTATCCAGTTCTTTAAGTTGTTCTTCAGAGGGATTAGCAGGCACATGCTTAATAGAGGTTTGTTCACATGAGGACTTTCCATGGAAAAACAGTTCGTTCCAATCACACCTCATCTTAAGTGGAATCAGACTTTTTGACATTTGACCAGCTGCCACTTTAGTGGACAAATCAAGGATTTGATCCAAAATGTTTCCACATATTTTATGATGCTTTCTACAACAAGCCTGAACTCTTTCCACAGCAATCTGTTTATGAACTTCTTTCTCTCTGAGGATGTGTTCTTCAAAAATCAGTCTTGGCTTGTTTTGCCAAAGCTGCTTCTCAATCAAGCGCATCCTGGAAATCTTTAAGTCATCCTTCCTCACATTGTTTTTTTCTGAGAATTCTGTTTTGTCGTAAAGCATCCTTTTCAGGCCGAACGTGCCTGAGCTGCGTGGCACTCCCTGTCTGTTGGGGCTGTTGCATGAGCCCACGTGTCAGCTGCTCCTCACGGTCAGCCTCCTCCTGTGCTTCGTGGGTGATGAACTGGTCCATTAACAACCTCTGCTCTCTTTTCTCTTTGCTCCCCTGGAAAAGCATCTTCTTCTAGGCACTTCTAGATTTTTTGTTTTGATTTGTTTTTTGACACAGGGTCTCACTATGTAGTTGAGACTGATCTTGAACTCACTATGCAGCCCAGGCTGGTCTCGAACTCACAGCGATCCTCCTGCCTCAGCCTCCCGAGTGCTGGGATTACAAACATGCGCCACCATGTCCAGCTCTAGTTTATTTATTTAGTATTTATTTATTTTTAATGTAGTCATCATCTGAGTAAGTGTTTAACAAGTTGGTAGTTGTATGGTCTGCTGTATCTAAACCAGTCTTGGATGCACTCTCTTTTGCCTGGAGATCCTTCTTTATTAATGCTTCAAACTTCATGATCTCATCAGTGACATCCGCTGCCTCCTGTTGAGTTTTTGTCATTTTTTGGGCCTCAAGTGCTTTCAGAGTGCAGTTTGATGCAGATTTAGGAATTTGTATGAAAGCTACTTGAATTTGGGCCATTGTTTCATTTTGACATCTTCTGTTGGGAAGCCTCACTTTCCGTGTTCTAATATCTTAAGCTTGTCAGACTCTGTGTGGTTGGTACTTCTACTCCACTCAGCCCACTCTTCTTTTTCTGAAGAGTAATGAGCACTTGATATAGGAATTTTGTTGCTACTCTGGGTTTTTCTGTGATGCTTTGGGCCATATCTTATCAAACTGCATCCCCAGAAGGTGGAGCATTGGCTCCAAATGGAAAAGATGGCCATTGAAATCCTGCTGTCTGAACATTCTGAACAATCACCCTGAAGTTTAAATTTGTGCAGAACTTCTCCAATCAGACAGCCACAGGAAAACACCTTTGCAAATGACTTGGGTTCTGCTAATCATAAAGAATGCTGTCTTCAATTCTTCTGGCATGAAATCTTCATGGGATCAAGCCAAGTCCTACACCTAATACCAATCAGGGGATGCTCAGTGGAGCCCGTGCCTGCCTGGTAAGTTCAAGGTCCTGATGGAGAGATGGAGAGATAGGAGTGCTCAGAAGTATTTGTTAAGTAAGGGAATGAAAAATGACTAATGAGGAAAGAAAAAAAAAAACCTTCAAAATAAGTTGCCATTTATCTGTTTTTGTTCTTATTTTGAGCCTGGGTCTTGCTATGTAGCTCAGGTTAGCCTTGGACTCACGGTGATCCTCCTGCCTCAGCCTCTCAAGCACTGGAATTACAGGTGTGTGCCATCATTCCTGGTTTGGATACCTGTTAATGGAGTAGGCCTTTATAGATATTCATATTCAATTTTGGCTACAATCTAGATGGGACAGTTGAGTTTCAAAGGACTTACCTTGCTCAAAGCAACACTGCCCAGATTCAACCAGGCCCTCTGGATCTAGTGCCTCTGACCTTTCCACTTGGCGACACTGTCTCCCTCACACTTTATGTCTGTATAGGTTATTCCAGGCTGCAGGGCACCTATACGCCCCACAGCCACCTTGGGAAGCTAAGTGACCTCCCCTATTTTTGGTCCTGTTTTAGTACTGAAAGCCATGACGTTCACCTTAGCTGTTCTGGATGCAGTGTGTCCCTGTCTGTGATAGCACACCTGTCCTGTCATGGAGCATTTGTGATGGGATAATAGAGCTTAACAGGTGGCAAAGAGTTTTAATTTATAAATAAGAGAAGCAAGTGTAGATGTATTTAGAAGGGCCAGAGTAATTTTTGTTTCCTTTGTCACTTTTTTCTAAAAGAAATTAATAAAGTTGCGGTTGAGTTATATGAATACTATCAAGTTCCTCTCTTTGATGTCTGATTATTCCTTGGCTTCGTGTTGCTACAAGCTAATGACATATAGACTCCCTCCAGGAGGGCCATTGGTTACGGAACAAAATGGTGCTCTTCAGTGGAGGTGACCTGGGCCCTTCCAGCAATCAGCCTGTCTTGAAGCAGCTGGTTTTGGTTACTTTGCTAACCCCGAACTTCTCAAAGGGAAGGTTCCGGCAGAAGATTGCTTAGTGGGGGTGGCCACACAGGTCATGGACCCTGGTCACCATTGGCCTATGACCCTGCAGTGCTCTTCACCCTTCCCCCAAAAGTGCCTCTGCTGAGCGGTGGGGGAGTCGGAGTGAGAGGATGCTCCATGACTCCTTCCCAAAACGAAGAAGTCCCTCACATGTGAGAGAAGAGACAGTGTGACAGGAGCGCAGATATAGTTTCTTAGTGTTTGGAATATTTGGCAGATGCTTTAACACACACAGATCACTGGGCAATGCAGATACAAAATCTCAAAAGGAAAGAGTATTTTAAAAATAAATTCCAAAAATACTTTAGAAAACAAATTATAGCTTTCTAAAACTACCATTAACCAAGATTCTATTGTAATTCTTAACAAAATGTTAGACTTACAGACTTAAAAACCAATTGCAAACGTGAAAATAAATTGCTCTAAAACCAATATAATCCTAACATATATCTTGATTACTGGCTATTTCCTTCTGCTTTGTACGGTTTTGCAAATATTTGATGAAGCCACAGTTCATTATTTACTTTGGTCTCCCCACCAGTTAAAAATATTTGTGTTTCTGTTTCCCTGTGACTTTGCTATCTGGCATTGGAATTTTGTTGAATCTGTGAGTTTGTTTGTGGAGGAGTAAAATAGAGGAATGTGGACAAGGTAGGTCCAACTAGGTTGTGGTTGAATAGAAGAAAAGTCCAGGCTAGCTTTTAAAAAATTGGCATGTAATTTTTTTTTTTTTGAGACAAGTCTCACTATGTAGTTGAGACTGACCTGGAACTCACTATGTAGCCCAGGCTGGTCTTGAACTCACAGCAATCCTCCTGCCTCAGCCTCCCGAGGGCTGGGATTACAGGCGTGCACCACCATGCCTGGCTATATAATTTATATATAGATTGTAGATCTACCACAAACATTTGAAAACATACACTCATATATACATACATACATGTGTGTGTGTGTGTGTGTTTGTGTGTGTGTGTGTGTATGTATGTATATAGATCAAAATACAGAATATTTCCAGCAGCATATACAAACCTTTTAGGTATGTTTTCTTGGGCATTATCTACCCCCAAGCATAGATACTATTCTAATATCCATCACCATAGCTTAGTTTTTTCAACTCAGGACCTTGGCACTGGATGTCTCCCTACCATTTTAAAAATTTTTGTATGGAGACAAGGTCTTGGTAAGTCACTAAGTTGTCCAGTCTGGATTTGAACTTTCAACCTTCCTTCCTCAGCCTCCCAGAGTGCTGGGATTAGAGGTGTAGAACACCATGTCTGGCGAGCACAGCTATTTTTTTTTTCTTTTTTCAGGTACCGGGGATCGAACTGGGTCCTTGCGCTTGCAAGGCAGGTGGCGGAACCACTGAGCTAAATCCCCGGCCCAAGCACAGCTATTTTTAACAGTGAGAACATCATGAATAGGAACAATTGATACAAAAGTTTGGGAACTGAAGATTATCCCAAATATCTATCTATCTATCTATCTATCTATCTATCTATCTATCTATCTATATATCTGTCTGTCTGTTGTGGTGTATCCTCAGCATTCCCAAAGACAGACATTCCCAGCTGGGTTCCATTGCCCTGTTCATTGTTGGAGAGGTCTTATAGGTGTCCTTCTCCATACAGGACACCCAAGCTCTCTGTATTTAGTCCCACTCTGTCTTCAAGGATGCTTTATAAGCTGCCCGGCTTTACTGGCTGGTTAATGCCCGCAGGCAGGCATCACTGTGGGGCCCTCACTTGGCACTAATCAGCACTCAGTGCTTCTCTCTATATTCCTGGACCTGTCCCTTTCCTGTTTCTCAGAGACTGTCCCCATCCTGACGCTTGGTTAGGTGTTTTCTAATTCTTCCTCTCCTCTACTTCAGCCCCTGGCTTTTTTATTTCTTGAGAGAACATAAAAAGCTGAAAGCATACATTCATGTTTCTTCCTGTCCAGTACGTTTTTGAGTTTCTGTTTTTGATTTTAGGCAAGAAGAAGGTAATAATGAGAAAGAAGGGTAGAAGAGAAATACACTTAAGGACACAGAGGTTATATATACTTATATTAATCATTACGGTATGTTCCCCTCAACTTCTCTAGTGTCAACTCTCTGTCTCCTTTCTGATTGTTTTCCCCGCAATCAGAGTACATTGAGCTTATTGTTCTTTGCAGGTTTTACAAAACCTTTTCTATCTTCCTAGAGTGCCTCATCACCTCTACTCCTTCCCAGCTACTTCCTGCTTTACTTTCAGGATCAGTTTCAAAGTTTCCTTGATTAATGAAGTCTTCCCAA
This sequence comes from Fukomys damarensis, assembly GCF_012274545.1. Taxonomy (NCBI): domain Eukaryota; kingdom Metazoa; phylum Chordata; class Mammalia; order Rodentia; family Bathyergidae; genus Fukomys; species Fukomys damarensis. The sequence continues at coordinate 55,641,937 of NW_022900947.1, forward strand.
TGTCTCCATGCCGTTGGTTGCTTTCTTCATCATTATAGCACAATGTTTTACTCACATGTCTACCAGTAATTACCATATGCAGTGGACCCTTGACTTATGAACTCAATTCATTTAAAATATTCTGTAGTGTGACATAACATTGTCATTAAGCACGTGAATGCAATGACTGGCTGAGTGGGTTGTCTCCATAAATGTGTGTAGGTCTGTCCATTTTTTCAGATTTTCCTTTATTTCGGAAGAACTTTGCTGCACTGATTGCTGATACTCCCGCATGTTTTCAGAAAGCTCCTCAGCCAGAGGAGCTCAGCCAGAGGTTGCTGAAGTTCCTCTGTAGACAGTTCCTCTGAGTGTTCTTCCAGCAGTTCCTCAACATCACCACTGTGTACCTGCAAGTCTGTGTACTCTGGTACAGTGAGAATGTCATTAATCACAGGGTCAATTAAAGGCTCAGGTTCGTCTACACAGCCTTCAAAGTCTCTCTCCTATGTAATTTTAGGACTCTATTCCAGGCAGATCTCAGTGTCCTTAGAGAAGTATTGGCCTGGGATTTATCAACACCACACAGGAAAGGACGCTGTAATGTTCCTTCCAGAACTCTTTAATGGTTAAATCTGTATCTGAGACCATCTGGAAGAACTTTAGGAACAGTTCCTTGGTGGATACCTTCTTAAAGTTAGCTATAACCTGCTGTATTACAGTACAGTAGGGGAGTATTACAGTAGTACAGTAGGAGAGTTGTATTTGATGATAGAAATTCAGCTGAGAGCCATGGGAATTCTTTAGTCCATTATCCTTCTAAAACTTGTGGGGAAGCAGGGGCATTGTCCATAATGAGGGGAGCACTGAGTGGTAAACCCTTGCCCTCTAGATATTTCTTAACGGTAGGACAGAAAGCCTCCCTGATCCACTCAAGAAAAAGTACTCTTTTTTTTCCCCATTAAGTTTATTGGTACATTTAAAGCAAACAATACAGTCACATTTATCATTGGGATCTTGTAACTTTACATGATATGTCTTGGTTCTTATTTTTTTCCCATACCCCTGCCCTCCCTTCACCCTTTCACCCACTTCACCCTTCCCTGTTTTCAAAGACTTTGCTTTCATTTTTTCATCTTAAAGTACTCTTATTACGGAGACTTTTGTATTAGATTTTGATGTGACCCTTAGCCTATTCCTTATGACTTTATGTTTTATGAACACTCTAGGGGTCTCAGAGCAATAAACCAAGAAAGGCTGTATCCTGAGGTTGTACTGGCACATAGCAATAAGTTTAGCCTATCCTTTATAGGCTTGTGGCCTGGTATTTTCTTCTCTTCTTGGATAATATATGTTCTCTTGGGTATTTTCTTCTAGAAAAGGCCAGTTTCATTACAGTTGAAAACTTGATAAGAGCAAAAGGCATTCCTGTGTCTTCATTTTGAAGTGGTGTATGTAATTTTCAGCAGCTCTTTTATCAGCACTGGCTGCTTCACCATGCCTAGCTGTGCTATGATCCCCAGTTCTCACTTTAAAATTGTGAAACCACCTCTTACAGGCATGAAATGCTTCAGCATTATCACTCATTGATGGATTATCTCTTGTGAGATTGGCATTTATAGTCCTGGCTTTTTAATAAATGATAGACTTAGGCTATAACCTGCCATCTGCCTTCATTTATCACCACTATTAGCAACCTTTTTACCTTGTCTAACACTGTGGATCATGACTTACTAATCTGAGTACCACCTTTGGCAGTACTAGCTTCCTTCTACAAATCCTTTCTCTGTAAGATTATCGAGATTGTAGATTCCAACATGCTGTACACACTAGCGTGATCAGTCACACGTGAACATCACTCTCATATTTCTCCACAAGTTCCTTTCTTTTTTACATTGTGATTACTTTATTTGCCTTCTCTTTCTTCCTTTTCTAGATTTTTTGGGGCCATTTTGATAGCAGTAATCATAACGGTTATGTAAAGCACTAACCAAAATCACATTCACAAACACGTGCATCTGGGCTCAAACTGATGCTTACATATGCTTAGATGTTTTTCTGGCATCATGAGTCTTTGCTTATAATCACCCAAGTGGCCAGTGTTTGGATCATAACTTAAGACTTTGGTTGTAAGTTAAAACTAAAATTCCACTCATAACCCTAGTTGTTTGTATGTGTGGTCAGTCATAACTTGAGGGTCCCTTATAGCTTTAAATTATGTTTCACTTTTCTCTTTTAAGGCTACAGGTTCTTTGAAACCATGGACCTAATTTTAATACCACTATCCCTAGGCCAGCACAATGCCTTATATTATGTAGTGCAGTATATGAAATCTGCTTTGATTTGTGAGTGCACCTGATGTAGGTTATCTATGAACAAATAGACTTGAGTTAGTCACAGTGGACTATGTATTGTTTGAATATCCCTTTCACTTGCTTGAAAATAAAAAGTGCTTTTAAATAATAAAAACTGACTAAAAACTACAAGATAGAATGTGTATCTTTGCCCATTTTTTAAATAGTATCTTTTTGGGGAATTTTATTCTTCGCTATATGTTTAAAACATTTTTTATATATCCATTTCTGTTATTTTAATTACAGTTTTTAATGTCCTTATGCCTTTGGCCAACCCTATATAATGCCAGTACTCTTTTTTCCTAACTAAAAGGAGCCATTTTTCCTCTTTGAATAGGTATGTTCATAAATAAAATGTGCACCTCCCCAGTCTTGCTTTATCTTCCTTTGTATTTCAGTTTTTTTGTTTTGTTTTGTTTTGTTTTGTACTGGGGATTGAACTAGGAATCTTGGGCTTGCAAAGCAGGCAGCAGAACCACTGAGCTAAATCCCCAGCTTCCTTTGTATTTCTAACTGGCCGTTGTCTGTTAATACAGAAGGAGGTAATTAATGCTTGTATGTTAATTTTGTAACTAGTCACATTGCTGAAATCTCTTTCAGTTGTGATTTTTCCTCCTTAAATTGAAGCAGTTGATAGATTATAGACACATTGAAAAGCTTACCTCCCCTCTGATTTGATACCTGGCCTCATCTGTGGATGATGTCCTTGGTGCTGCCTCCTCAGAACTCATTAGATAGTAAGGTGAGTGTGGTGGTGGTCTTTGAGGGAACACACTTAGATTATGAAACGTAGTGAAAAAGGCCATAAAATTTGCTTCCTTAAAACCCTCACAAAGAATATGTTTTTAGAAAGGAAATGGAGCCAAAAATGTTCCCTGAGTGTGCTATGTGATTGTGTCTTCAAGTGTGTGCCCAAGTGTACCTTTTCAGTGAAACCTTCCGTGATATCTAGGTGAAATGACACACTCTGCCTTCTCCTCTCTTGCTGGCTTCATTTTTTCCCTCCATGGAATCGATCACCATTTTACAAATTGTATATTTCACTTGTAATTTCTCTGGTGCCTGCCTCCCTCCACTGGAATGTAAGTGACCTTACCCCTCTGAGACCGGATTGTCTTTCCAGCATGGAGGGAATTATGTGGCCCATTGAACCTGCTCAATAAATTCTTGATGGACAGGTTTCTTTTTTTCTTTTTTAATGCATAGGTTTCTTAAGACCATTTGGGAAAGGTGCTGAGAGAGATTTGTTTGCTTCCAGGTAGATGTAGTATAGAATAGGAATTACTTTAGAATTTGGTGGGATTAAAAAAAAAACTGTGACAATATCACATTTTATTTTTTTTCCTCAGTGAGTTTATTGGTACAATTTAGGTATACAGTACAGTTACACTCATCATTGGACTCTTGTACCTTTACATGACAGGTCTTGGTTCTCATTTTTTCCCCTTGTCCCTGCCCTCCCTTCATCCCCTCCTCCCTTCCCTATTTACAAAAACTTTGTTTCCATTTTCTCATATTTTTTTCTTTTCCCTTATTTCCTTTCCCCTACCCTTCCCACTTCCCCTACACCTTTAGCCATTTTAAAATTTATGACTTTTGTCACTTTTCTGTGGAAATGAACCTTGTATGAGACTCTGCAAACCTCAGTGGGTCAGCGAAGATAAGGATCCAGGCTGTGGTAACCTTCAGGAAGAGAGTAGGCTCAGACTCCGGGCTGCATCGGCTGGAGTCCTCCGCAGCTTCCTGACAACATAGTTTTCATCTGTGTTGCAGGGATGGTAGCAAAAGCATTTCACTAGAAAGAGAATTCAGCAGGAAAATGTGAACTCTGTCGAACCTTCATATTGCTCAAAACATGTTCTTTGAATCTTAATACACAATTAAGATTAAACATTGCAAAGTCCTTCAGGAAAGCAGTGATAATTTTCATCTCTGAAGCATTTAGGCCTACCGTGTAGTGATTATGATTAAGAAAAAAAAAAAAAAACGGAGAAAGGGAAGGAATGAATGATGGGGGGAAAAAGGTGGAGGGAGGGAGAGGGAGAGGGAGAGGTGTTGGAAAATTCAAACATTGTACTTGATGGAACTGTGTGCAAATTCTGTTGGAAAACCATCCCAGCACCTCAATGGGGAGCACATGCTCAGTGGGGCCTGCCCAAAACAACAGGGCCTAAACCCAGCTGCGTGTTCCTGGTGCGTTCACCACTGAGCTGGGTCATTGTTGGTGCTGGTTCTGGTTCGATATCCAAGCCTCTCCTTTCAAGTCTGCTCACCACGGGCAGGGATTTAATTGAACCCTGGTGGACACTCTTCACATCGGTGCTATTAATAGCACTGCGAGACTTGCATCCCTACTGTACCTGAGAAAACAAGAGGCTGCTGCCTTCACACTGCAGGAACTCTGCCCCTCAGCCTCTGCTGATGGTTTCGGGATGGAAGCGGCCATCACCACAGGAAGCAGAGTTCAGTCTTCCCCCACTGGCCTCCTCCCCGGGGTTGGGACTCCTGTTAAGCATTCCTTTTTCTCCCTTTCCTATAGCCCAGATGAGCAGCTCCACGCTCTTTCTTTACTGTTGGAAGAGACAAAAGAGCTACCTATCCTGCTCCAAAGGACCCTGCGTGGTCTCCGTCCTCTGTCCCTTCTCCCTCACCGCACAGGCGGGCCTCTGCTGACCCTCACTCCACGTCCACTCCCAGCCTGTTTCCAGGGAGGTTTCCCCGGGCCTCCCTGGCTCACTCTGCTCAAACGTCAGGTCATTGAAGAGGCCTAATGGCCTCAGCCTGTCTGCACGTAACACTTCCCCTCCTCTGCCCTACTTCGTTCGCGTTTATCTTGATGTTCTCTCTCACTTAATGTTCCATATCGTCGCTTCACAGATCTCTATTTGCTCACGGTTGGTAACTTTATACAGTGTCAACTCCACGAGGGCAGGGCTTTGTTTTGTTTGCTTCTGAGTTCTCAACGCCTAGAGTGGTAGCTGGCAAATGAAGCAGATGTTTGATAAATATTGATTCAGTAAATAAAATAATATACTTTAATAATCCTTGGCACTTTAATGCACAAATTTCCTTGTTTTATTTTTTGTACTTTGTTAATCCACAGCACATGGGAGTGTTTTGTCTTTTAGCATTAAATGATTTTATTGATTGATTGATTTTTTTTTTTTTTTTTAGAAAGTCTTGATATGTAGTTCAGGCTGGCCTCCAAGTCACTATGTGGTCCAGGTTGGCTCAAACTTGTAATGATCCTCTTGTCTCAGCCTCCCAAGTGCTGGTATTACAGGCACGCATCACCAGGCCTGGCAACAATCATTTATTTTTGCAATATCTTTTATAAATATAAACTTTAAAATATGATAGGATTTATGTGAAGGTTCTGTGCAGAGTTGCTTAATAAAAATAGTTCTTGACTTCTCAGAGTGTATACTTTTGATTTTTTTTTTCATAACCAGGGATCAAACTCGGGTTCTTACACTTGCAAAGTGGGCGACAGAACCACTGAGATAAATTCCCAGCTACTCTTGATTTGGATATTTAGTTTTTATTTTTCTACCCAGGGCCTTCACACTGAGAATGTCACTAAGCTGTCCAGGCTGGGTTTGAACTTTCAATCCTTCCTTAGCCCACTTAGACTGCTGGAATTGCTCGTGTGCTCCACCACATTCAGCGGGTTCTATGTGTTTCTACGTATCATTCTCTGTGTTAGTTAGGCGAAGATAAAGACCAGAATGGGAGATGTATTCAATTCATCATTGTCTGTGCTAACCACGGACCAGCTACTTGCTGGAGCTGTTTTGCTTGTTTGCTTTTATGCTTTCCCTGGTGGGAAGATTGAGCTATAGGCTCTACAGGGGAAAAAAGTAAGAAATCTTGAGCCTTGTAGTGGAAGATGGTCTTGTTATCTATTCTGCTTAGCGATGTTTAAGAGTTGGAAAGCAAGATTTGCTATATGTCATTCTTCTCTTTCAGTGTGCCTAGCTTTTGGCTAGAAGAACTGCTGAGAGGAGAAATTTCTGTACGTTAACAGGCAAAATAATTTCTATCCATGATTCACATAACTGCCCTGTCTGAACGTACACTCTGCCCTATCCCTTAGAAAAGGCTTGATAAGAAAAGGTGGGTTTCTAGAAATCATAAGAAAAATACATTTTGTATAAAAATGATAGCACAAAAAATGTTTGGACATGAGTTCTGTGGCCCTGTGAATGGGTTTCTAGAGTTTAATCAAGATGTTATGAGCATGCAATGTGAATCACATGATGTATGAATGTGCTACTAGAATTCATTTATCATCCATTTACTTTTAATTTTCATTTTTACCTTTATTTTTTGGTTTTGGGTATTGAACTGAGGACCTTAGAATGCTAAGTGTGTGTTTTATCCCGAGCTATCCTCTCAGCTCCTCCTATTTTTAGTTTTAAATTATATTCTTATGGGATACAGCACATGCTTATAATGTATAACGATCAAATCGGGGTAATTATTGATTCCATTTTCTTAAACATTTATCAATTCTTTGTATCGGCAGTCTTCCAATTCCTCTCTTGTAGTTCTTTAAAAAATATATTGTAGGGCTGTAGCTCAGTGGTTCTAGGGCTGTGGATTTAGCTCAATGGTTCTACGGCCTGCCTTGCAAGTGCAAGGACCCGAGTTGGATCCCTGGTATATATATATTGTATATTGTGCATATATATATATGGTAAATTGCTGTAAACTATAGTCACCCTACTGTGCTATACAACACTGGAACTCCTCCTCCTGTTACCTGACCAACCTGTATCCTTGTTTTCCTTCCTACCCTTATGAAAAATGCACAGCATTACTAATCATCAGGGAAATACAAATCAAAACCATAATGAGATATAATCTTACCCGAATTAGAATGGTTACAACTACAAAAACTAAACATAAGGCAGGCATGGTGGCACATACCTGTAATCCCAACACTCTGGGAGGTTGAGCCAGGAGAAGCTCAAATTCAGACCCAGGCTAAGATTCTCTATCTTAGAAATAAAAAAATTAAAAGGAGGTAGGATGTAGCTCATCATGAAAGCCCTGGGTTCAATCCCCAGTACCTTTCCTCAACCCCTGCACAAGACTCAAACAAATAAAGGCTGATAAAAAGGGAAAACCAGGGCTGGGGATTTAGCTCAGTGGTTCTGTCGCCTGCCTCGCAAGTGCAAGGTCCTCAGTTCGATCCCCGCTACAAAAAAAAAAAAAAAAAAAAAAAAAAAAAGGAAAAGCATCAGACACTACTGATTGGAATGTAGATTTGTGTGGTCATTATAGAAAACAGTATGAAGGTGGCTCAGAAATCTAGAAATACCACATGATCTAGCTTTTCTACTCCTGGGAATATACCTAAAGGAAATGAAATCAATATACTAACAAGATGCCTACTATCTTAGTTACTTTTCTCATTGCTGAGACAAAATACCTGACACCCAAAGTTAAAGGAGGAAAGGTTTATTTAGCTCAGTTTGTAGAAGTTTCAGTTCATAATCATCTGGCTCCAAGGCAGGGTGGTATCAAAGAGTAGAACTAATTTATGGCAGGCAGGGGTTAGCAAAGCAACCAAGGATGACCACAACTCTTCATATCCCTTATATCTTATCCTGGCTACTTAGGGCGGGCAGCACTCACAGCCTTAATCCTAGTGCCCTTGAGCCTAGCATTGCACCATGAATCCTTTCCAGCATCACACACTAGTTTGAACCACCTCTGAAAAAGCCCCAACTATGGCTGCATGAGGCCTTGGGTGGACATCTAAACACAAGACGTGGCACCTACACTCCCATGATTATTGTAGCATTGTTCATAGTAGTCAAACTGTGGAATCTGCCCAGGTGTCCTCTGACAACTAAATGGATAAAAAATGTAATGTGTCTCTACAAAGGAACATTCAGGCAAACAAAGAATGAAATTCTTTCATTGTGGCAACATGTATGAGACACTGTGTTGTGAAAAAACCAGATACTGAAAGACAAAGACCACATATTCTAACTCTTTTTTCTTTTTGGTATCGGAGATTGAACTCAGGACCTTACGCTTGTGAGGCAGATGGCAACACCACCAAGATGAATCTCCGGTCCTTGTTTCTTTTTGACTGGCATTTGTTTGTGATGCATAATAATTACTTTTATCTTGGGGAATTGGTACCTGTAAATATCACATCTCAGTCACTTTTACTTCCCCTTCCTCTCCTTATCCTTCTGTCTCTTCTCATCTCCAAGCACCCTTCTAACTCATATATGTAAGCATTGTTCATTTATTTACCAGAGGTTAGCTAAATGCCCACTGTGTGCCAGAATCTTGCCTTTTCTCTTAAGAATACAAAACTGAATAAGTGGGCCCTACCCTCAAGCTGCTTGCAGCCTTTTAAGGAGATAAATGCATCAATCGGTAAATATAATGAGTCACTAGAAGTCTACACAAGGTATAGGGGGAGGTGGTAGAGTTGGCCCCAAGAAAGCAATCATCAACTCGAGTGAGCAGGGTTTGTTTCAGGGGCATTTGAGGTCTTGGAGAGGCTTAGGTTAGATATCTTGCACAGATAGAATGGGAATGACAGTAAGAATGGGAATGATCTTTTAGAAATTGAGTAATGTAACACAAGAAAAAATAGATACTTTGTACACCATCAAATTCACACCTTCTGTGTCTTCTGAGTATCTCTTCATTGAGCCCCTCCTGTCACAGGTCTTGTGGATGTGCGTCTGAGTGCTGGGCTTTGTCAGGGATTAAGACCTCAGGACATCTTTTCATGAAACTCTTGCATAGTAAGACCACAAGACCTTGAGCTCTGGGACTCATGTAACAATTCAACTGTAAAGTCATGAAGAGCTACATGGGGTATGATTTTGTTCTTTCATAGCCCATGGGTGCTTCTGTGGTAGGACTTTCTGAGGAGCGTCTCCGCGGCATCCACTGTGTTCTCAGAGCCAGGAAGACTGGAAGCTGGTCTGTGAGACACCTCCTGGGGAGGGGTGAGGGCATCTGAGGTCTGCAGTTGCTAGATCCTCCTACTGCAAGTTTATTATCTGTCTGGGCCCCACGCAACAGTGCGAGGACACCTAAGGCTATGCAAGGGATGTGGCTTTCAGAGCTCTGAGCTTGAGGTGTGCTGCAGCATTCCAAATTTGTCCTCAGAACAATCTGGAAGTATGCAAGCCTCAATCCTATGAAAACAGATTGGGATCACCAAAGGGAAGTGTTATGATTTGCTCATGGTTCACCAAGTCCAGGCTGCCAGCAAGTTATGGTGTGTGACTGTTGGGACAGATTCCTTTGTGAGTGCCAAGAAGAGGTGAAGTACATGGCTTGTGGGCTTTGTCCCCGACAGCAGAGAGGTGCTGACGAGAGGCTCTGCCTGTGTGCTGTGGGCAGTGGTCTCTGGAGAGCTCTAATGGACTGATCAGCCCTCTAGAGGGCAGTTGCTTGCATGTGCATGTGCAAGCACATGGACACACACACGCACACACACACACACACACACACACACACACACACACACTCCCAGTGGGAGCAGCCTGGTTAATCCCTTAGTTTCTCTTAGGGCAGCCCCGGAAGGATCTTGTTGCCAGGAATTGAAGACAGTTGTTTCCTTGACAGCAGGTGCGCATCTGTCCCAGTCCCCATGGGATCTCTTACTGTGACACTCTATGTTTACACCTGAGCATGACACTGGAAGACAGAGATGCTTCCTGTGTCCCCATGTCCTCCTCAGGAGGCCAGGCTGGGCCCAGTGGGTCAGTGCATGCTGCTCCGTGCTGCTCTCTGAGCTGACAACTGATGGGACTGTGTGAGCCAGAAGCCGTCGCTGAGGGCAGATAGGATGCTCCCTGCTATGGCCGAGGGCTTGGTGAGTAGGTGACCATGCCTCCTCCAGGCTCTGTGATGCTGGGCTCAGGGCTTGTGTAAGCTGGGTCTTTCTCTTAGAGGCCATGATGTTGCTAGATGATTCTCAACACAGCATCAGAGTTGCCCTTGGGTGTGCCCCACAGCCCTGCCTTTCTCGTTTTGATTGCTTTGTCTCTTGTCACACATTCAAACCGGTTGTTAGCTGGGGACTGCTTGTGCTCATGGGCTGATAGGTGTTCAGAGGTTAGTTGGGGACACTTTGAGATTGGAGGCCAGTTCTATAGTTGACGGCTTCTGCTCAGCTTCTTAATTTGCCTGGATCTACACCCTCAGCCCTACCTGCTCTGGGCTGAACCTGTCCACTTTCACTTCCGCTCAGACTTCTTTGTTGGCTCCTACGGGAGCTGCTCTTAGAATCTGCTCAGGCATGATGTTTGTCCTTGCCTGTAAATGCAGGTGTCAGCACAACGTGTCCATTAGTGGATAGATTTGATCATCTGCAGTTTCTTCCACCCCCAGGTCTTCCTTAACTGAAAATTCTCTTGATTCTCTTTGAGTGATAGAATTCAGACTTATATTTTATTCTGTGTGTGTGTGTGTATGTGTATGTGTGTGTGTTTCTCTCTGAAGCACAAAGACTTGTACACAGCAGATAACTGACCTGGTCTTCTTGGCCTCCCCGCCTGGGTCACGAGAGGATCTGGTCTCCGTCACTCTGCAAGCTACCTGCCCAGCACAGTTCTTTTCCTGTTTGTGGAAATTCCCCCCACAAATAGCTTTGCATTTATCTGCTGAGCCTGGGTTCAGGTTCAATACTGGGGCTTCCTAAGCGGAGCAGTTGCCACTGCTGCCAAAGCAAGAACTCTGCAGCCTGCGGCAGATGCTGGAGAAGGGGTTGGTGCTTGCAGAGCCAAGCCCCTTGCCACGGCCACTGCAACGCAAACCCAGAGCCTTGGGGTGGTGCTTGCACACCGGGCTTCCACCACCGCTCAGCAAAGTTAGCAGCAGGATAGTTCTCTGGGCTGTGTCCCAGTGGTAACAAAGGTTCTGAAGCAGGGCTGGTGAGCTTAATGCACAGTAAGCTTGGTTGCAGAGGCTTCGTTCTGAGCTAACCCATGCTGCTGCTGGGGCTAAGCAGCCAGAATTCTGCTGTGCAGCTTCTTTGGAGCTAGAAGACTAAGGTTTTGCTGCCTGTGGCTTCTCATCTGGCATCCCTCCTAACAACCTGGCCAGTTTTGTTTCTGAAAATAGAAGTAGGAGGTTTCTCTCTCTGGTCTTGGGTGTGGTGGGAAGGCCTGTGTCCCTGAGTTTCTAGTTGTGGGACAGCTGTTGACTGACACCCACACCACTGGATTCCCTGGGCCCAGGGCCCTGCTATCAGTGGCTGCTTTGTGCCTGTAGCCCTTGGGTGCTGCTGAATTCACACCAGATACCTTGCTCCCCACCAGGTACACTTTCTGTTGTGTGTTCCTATAGCTTACTTATTTGGGATTCCTCCTGGTAATCAGATATGGCAGTGTATGGGTGAAACCTAACTGAGGTCAGGAATGGCTGATCTTCCCAGGAGGATCTGTAGTCTCAAGGAATTCCAGTTCATTCCAATAGATTCCATGGCTATGACCAGAATGAAGGGTCAGGGTCCTCCCATTCTCCCTTTGCATTTGCAGCCGGTTAGTAGGTCAAGTTACAAATAGGCCTCTGCACCCTGCCTCAGAGGCAGAGCCTTTGTCTGGACATTTTTTTTTCTTTGTGACCTGCCTGGTGAGAACAGATGCCAGTGGCCTGGCATCATGACATTTAGAGGCAGTGGTTACTTTGGTAGTTGGCAGCCAGCAAGAGGACCCTTATGTTACCTCTTTCCTGTGGTCTTCTCTCTTTTGCCTCGGAAGCACTCCCTGGCCTCTCATTGATAAAACAACTCGGAAAAGTATATTGAACTATGTCAAACACTCAGGAAAGTATGGAGGCTGATGAAACAAATATTATATAGCTACCACTGATATTCAACAAAGGTTAACATTTTGCTATCTTTGCTTTAGATTTTTAAATGAATACTATATTTTGTATATTTCCAAAGTCCTCCATTTACTTCTCCTTCGCCCATGACTCCCGAAAGCCCCCAGAAGTAGCTCTTCATTCCTGAGGGAGGTTTTCCCTTCCCATCAGAATTTTAATGCACTTTGTATGTGTGTATATATTCACAGTGCTATGAAAATTATTTTATGGATTTAAAAATTAAATGAATGGTATCATTTGGTACATAACATACTCCGCCTTGATTTCTTCATTCAAACTTTAGTTTTTCCATGTTGATACATTAGATGCAATTCATTTGATTTTATAAGTACTATAAAGACTACGATTGAGACCATAGCACAAGAAATGCACAGGCACTGATAGGCCAAGTAGCCACTTTAAGTATCGTCATTTAAAAAATTTCAGTTTTACTTTCTGATTCTGATTATTTATTTATTTATTTTTTTGGTACCAGGGATCGAACTTGGGTCCTTTCACTTGCAAGGCAGGGGGCAGAACCATTGAGCCAAATCCCCGGCCCTGATTTTGATTATTGACTCAGTGTTAGAATTCTTACTCTATTTGGCTCTGATGTTGAAGGAAGTAAATTAACACTCAAACTAAAAGACAGAGCAGCAAAAAGTCAAAACTTATGAACTGGGAAAGGACCAAGAATTTTCTCAGTTTTTTAATGAGATTGGTAAAAATGCTATGATTAGGACTGTAGCACCATGGGCTCAGAGGTAAAACATAGTGAGCTTCACTTTCAGCCCAACTACTTTGTTTGGAGTATGAATTTCTCTGCAAACTGCTAAAGCCCCCTCTAACCCTTGAATTCCTATGGCCAGCTGGTAGAGTTTCTTTGTGTGCCATGTGAAATAGTCACATGAAGTCCACAGTGCAGCTCCTGGCGAGGTCAGTGGACTGCTCGTCTGTCAGGGGCTGCGATCAGCTCCATCCACTGCTCTTTCTCATGGGGTCCACTTCACCTCCTGGCTGCCGCTCTGTGTGTCTGTGCTTGTGGACCAAGGAGGGGTGGAGAGGGAGTGCTGGCGAAGCTCCTCTAATCTTGAATTTAGATGGAAACTCCCATGTATCTGCTTCAAAGGCAAGATGGACTTTTGGATGTATTGAGAATTTATATTAATTCAATTAATATAGAATTAACATCTAAGAGCATTACTAGTGAGATGTAAAGATTGCCTTGATATACATTCTATAAAAACAATTTGAACAATTCCACTACATTAAATACAGATTAAATTGGCCTTTTCATATGTATGTTTGAACTGATAGGAAGCATCTACGAGCCCATTCAATCCTCTATTTGACCACCCCCAAATGAAAGTTTCTTTTGGAAATAAAAACGTAGATACACAGATAAAGGTAGTGAGAAGTCATCAGGTAAGATGGGGAACTTTGTGACCTGAGTAATTTTGGTGACTTCATCTTCAATCCTCGCAAAAATTTCTTTGTATTCTGCAGTTTGTAAGTAGTGCTCAGCCAGGCACACGCAGACACTACCTGCAGTGGATTAAATAATGGTCAACTTGGAACGCCCAGTTGAGCTGAGTCAGCTGGTTCTGGGCATGGAAGATCCACCTGAGGACTGTTGCCAGTGGCACAAAAAGAGACTGGGAGGGGAGGACCATCTGCTGTTGATTTTCTCTGCTGCTTTTTCCTGATGTGAACTCGGCTATTCTTGTCATCACAGTCGTCGTCTTTGTCCTCATCGTTGTCCATCGGAGCTCAGGTCCTCACTGTCTCTGGGAATGGCTTCTGTTCTCAGGGGAGCTCTGATCTCCATGATCTTCACTGTGAGCATCACTTCCTGGCTCCAGTGCAGACCCCTCAGCCGGGTGGCACAGATCCTCATTCTCCAGGTGCAGGTTTTCTGGCTTCCACCACTGGTCTTTGTACCTTCTGGGTGCAGATCCTTCATACAGACTTGCATGGGGCATTGCCATGGGCTCCAGGCCCTCGGCTGGATTCTTTGTGTCTCTGATGTGTGGAGAGATCTCCTGCACTCCATTGCATTAGACTTTTTGGGTGAATATTGTAAAATGATCCTATGAATTAGATGTCCTATATTACATCTATTTCCCTGCAGACCCTGACTACGACATTACCCAGGCAAGCTTTGGTTTTAGGCATGAAAAATGCCAGGGCTAAGGGCAGGACATTTTCAGGGGCTTTTTCTTTCCAAGTCTGAAGCCAGTAGTAAGTGCTGGTGAGGGATGGGCCGTTTCCCATGGCTCTTCGGAGACGCAGTGGTTGCTATGAGGATGGCAGCCAGAGACACAGAGAGTGTGGTGCCAAGTGGAAGTCTGAGCCCAGGGAAAGACACTCAGAAAGCTCTGCACAGGGGTTGTGCACCACAATAGGGACATACTGGTCCTGTGTCGCTGAAGTCCTCACACCTCACGGGTCACGGCTCATTCCCAGGAAGAGACACTATTTTCTTTCTTTTATGTGTGCTCTGAATTTTCATATCTTTTCAGAAAATAAAAATATATGGACTTTGGAAAGTACTATAGGTGCCTTTTAATACCTGGCACCTAATATTAGTTTTGTATGATTTCGAAAAACTGTGAGCATCATGCAGGAACTTTCTTGGTCAAAATATACCACATCTGCAAGAAAAACTAAGAGAACGTGCATTTCTATAATAACAATCCATTCTCTGAGGGCTGCTAAGGTGCTGTGTGTAGAGCTGTTCAGTAAGGCTTTCTAAAGAGGACCTCACTAAGGACTCTAACTAAGGCCACGCACCAGGAACAGGAAATCTGTTATGTGTGGTAATCTGAACATGTTCTCTCTGGGGATTCAACTGAGGACCTTCACAGCAAGTAACATCCTCAGTCCTTTCCAAAAATTTGTTTTTTGAAATTTTGAGAAAGGGTCTGTTTAAGTCACTAAGTGGCCCAGGTTGAGCTGGAGCTTGTGATCCTTCTGTCTCAGTCTCCCAGAGAGCTGGGATTACAGGTTTGTGCCACCATCAGCTCAAAGACTCATTTTGAGTAGGAAGTTCTTCTTGGAGAATTACAATCCTCATGGTTGATGGATTTCAATTATTTTCTACATTTCAATAAGATTTCTCTACCTTTTCTTATAGGGAAAATTTCACTTTGGAAAATATGCAAAAATAGTTACTTGTACTTACATATTTCAAATCTCAAAAGATTAGTAGATGCATTTATAGACTTTTTAAAAGGTAAATTTTGTATACATTTTCTGAAAAGAAATTTTTGATTTTAAGTATTTTGTAAATTAATGGAAATTTTCACATTATTTTACATCAGCAATAAAGTACAGAGATCTAAAAATAGAATGCTGAGAATAGAACCTGAAAGAGGGGCCCGGAGAAAGAAGCAATTCTCACACAGACTTAAATATCATTAGCATCACAAGATCACTGTGGAATTTTTATTTTGTTTAAGATTCACTAAGTAATTGCCATTTTTCTTTTTGCAGATACCTACACCTGTCTTAAAATCCCCGCTGGATATAAACCTAAGCACCCATGCTTGATCTATTGTAAGTCAAAGACATTTTGGGAAAAGAAAAAGTCTTGCATTTTTTTCAGCTTTAATTGAGTTTATTGGTACATTTTAGGGATACAGTACAGTTACATTCATTGTTGGGATCTTGTACCTTTACACGACAGGTCTTGGTTCTCATTTTTCCCCTTACCCCTGCCCTCTCTTCACCCCCTCCTCCCCTCCCCATCTACAAACACTTTATTTTCATCTTTTCATTATCTCATATTTTTTTCTTTTCCCTTATTACCCTTCCCCTACCCATCCCACCTTCCCTACACCTGTAGAAAAAGTCTTGCATTTTAACCTCTTTTCTGTGTCTTTAAAAAAGATTTAAATTGTAAATACTTAGGAACTGAAAAAGCTTTTAAAATTTAATTAACTAATTAATTAATTTATTTCTGGTACCAGGGATCAAACTCAGGACCTTGCGCTTGCAAGGCAAGTGCGGTGCCAAGGAGCTAAGTCCCCGGCCTGGCTTTTTGTTTTTGTAAGCAAATTTTCTGACCTTGTTCTGAATTGATGAACTGCAAAAGTCTAGCTTTACTAATTTAAATTCTCAGAGTTCCTTGTGTGATGTTGCTGGGTATTCAATAATTCATTGCCATTGTTGTTGGTGAGGAATAAGGTAATAAAGGGAACTCACTTTCCCCTTCCTTTTCTGGTCCTTGTAGAAAAACAACTATTGTTGGTCTCATGTTGTTTCTGCACCTTATTGTGATTTGGTCCAGATGCAATAGTTTCTATCTTCAGACAGAAGCAAACTGGTGAGGAGTAAGAGACACCATTTGGGATTACTGGCAAATTTAATTGTTTAAAAATGAAATCGCAAAAGCAACAGAACAAAAAGCCTCCTCCTAGCTGATGGGCCAATTTAACCAGCAGTTGGTGTTGGCACGGAATTGTCAGCCAGATTGGCAGAAAATTCTCAGGGTCTGGTGACTTTGTCCTCAGTGGGAAACTCTAAAAGCATCCCTCAGTTCACTTAGAAATTTCACATTGGAAAAAAAAAAAGACGAGGATGTGGCCCTGTGCAGAGAGGCAGGAGTCCGTCAGAGAGAGAGAGGCCCTTCCTCTGCACTTTCTGGAGGCACTGAAATGTCAAGTCCTGTGCTATCAAGATGTTACATCCTGCCTTAATTAAAGCACCTATAATTCACAGATTGATGTTAGAGAGAAAGACCCTAAGAAAAATGGATTGGAAAAGCACTTGATTTATCTTGAGAGCCTGTGTACTATAGAGGCCAGGTATAACCCTTTGCCAAACATTGTCTGTTTCTGGCATCACATTAGAAAAGGGTGCATTCTTATCATGGTACAGAAAAAAGACTTTCAAGATTTTCATCCAGCTCTGCCATGTAGTAATAGTTAAGGCTGCAGTACTTTTATAAATGATGTTAATTTGATAGTGAGGCTTATTAGGTGTCATGGCTTGTGTCCAGATGTCCCCTCAAAGCCTCACGTGGTCTTAGGTGGGGCTTTTCAGAGGTGACTGGACCCAGAGTGCATGACGCTGGGATTGATTCATAGCGCAATGCTAGGCTCAAAGGGTGTGAGTGCTGCGTGCCCTAAGTAGCCGGGATAACACATAAGGGATAGAAAGAGCTGTGCTCATCCCTTGTTGCATTGCTATCTTCTGACTGCCATGAATAATTTCTCTACTTCGATGTCACCCTGCCTTGGAGCCAGTTCATTATGGACTGAAACCTCTACAAACTGCAAGCCAAATTAACCTTCCCTCCCTTAACTTGTGGGTCTTGGGTTTTTGTCTCAGCAAGGAGAAAAGTAACTAAGACGTTAGGTTTCTGAATCTCAGTCCTCAGTCCACGGTCAGGGGAAACCGTAGGGTTTTCTCTGACAATTTTCAATATGCCAATAAGAATTATTAACCATACCCAGTATGGCCAATTAAGGTCTTTATTTGCTTTTTTGTTTTTACATTTATTATCTCACACTTTCAGGGGGTTACAAGAAGCTGGAAGTTGTGTGCTAATGTATGAGCATCCTCGTCCTCCAGGAAAGGGTCTTTCTTTGCAGTGTTCAAAGAAATCACTCAGAACAAAGCTCCACATTTTATCAGCTTTACTCTGCTGACTTTTGTTTTGGACATTCTCTATCAGTTTTTAAAGGAGAAGTTAAAGGCTAGGTAGGTTTTTGACTAATGGGAATTGGACTTATTTCATTTTATTACTGAACAGCGAAAGCACATGTGTGTGCTCTATGCACTGCATAATAGGACCATTCTG
Source organism: Fukomys damarensis (assembly GCF_012274545.1). Taxonomy (NCBI): domain Eukaryota; kingdom Metazoa; phylum Chordata; class Mammalia; order Rodentia; family Bathyergidae; genus Fukomys; species Fukomys damarensis. Next base: position 55,659,928 of record NW_022900947.1, read on the forward strand.
TTCTCAGAGCACAATCTTTCAGAGAGTTCTGAGTCTCTTTTGAGAAGGGTTCCAAATGCTTTGTGCTGAGCTTCTGGGATGTGGACAATCAGAATCTATCCCCACTGTTGTGTGAAGCCATTCTATGTTGCTCCTTCGCTGAGCTGCAGTAGCCAGCAAACAGCAAGTCAAACCCACTGTCCAGGAGGAGACCAATGGGCAGAGCATGTGAGCAAAGGAGCAGGGCTGGGCTTCGGAGCCAGGGACAGATGGCCCTGTGGGGTCTGCCAGGCTGCCCGGCAGCCTCTGTACAGCCACGCCAGCACACAGGCTATGATCTGCCTGTTATATAAGCAGTACCAGGGTGGGAGTTCCAGTTATTTAGTGAAAGAAGTCAGTTCATTATTAAGGAAAAGATAGGCCTTTCTAATTAGCTGCTTCCCGGCAGTGGAGTGGCTGGATTTCGTGATCACTGAATCTGTGGCCTTTTGTTTATTTGCTAATTTGCTTATTGGCAGCGTAGTCACTGTGTGGATGGGATTTGAGGTCCACTGGCTGCCCCCTCCCTTGTGGCTTTACTTGCTAAATAAGTGTCTGGCAAGGGCTAGGTACTATTAGGGCTGGATGTACAGCAGTGAGCAAGATGGGATGTCCCCTGCTCTCATGAGGAATTTGGTCTAATAGGGAGATAAAAAATCAAACAAGTAGTTACAGTAATGCATAATGAGGGATATAAATGAGAGGAAGGCATAGAATTTTACAAGGGTACACAGAAGGAGGAACCTAATGTAATCGGGAGGTCAGGGAAATTCTCTCTGGAGGAAATATGCAGGTTGAGACTTGCAGGGTGAGAAATTTGCCTGCAAAGAAAGGAGCTATTGCACAGAGACAGAACTGTGTGCATGCATCTCTAGAATGGAGAGAGACTTTGGCTTATTTGAGCAGCTGGAGGGTGAAGTGGAGACAGGTTTCTGTTCCCTCTTCTCCCTTCCCACCCTGCGGGGAGGAGGCAGGCATGAGGAAGGTGGGCAGCAGGTTTTAGGGAGTTCAGAAACGTACATTTTGACAAGGTGAAATGTGTGATTGGTAATGGGAAGGATGTCTATGGGAGTGCTTCGCAAGAACAGGATTGACTGACCCACATGAGTGAAGGATTGGGGCTTGGTTAGGGTCCAGTTATCCTTCTGGAGTGGCTGGAAGATGAAGTGTGGAAACAGCAGTGTGGGAATCAATAGGCTACAGAAGCAGCAGAGAACCAGTGAAGAGATAGAAGAGAAGACCTGAGATGGAACTGAAAAGCATGAGATGTTGTTGCCAGACAGAGGGAGAGGGGTGAAGGAGACAGAGGGGAGTCCAGACTGGGAGGGAAAAGCCAGGAAGCTACGATGTCACAGATGCGAGAGGAAGCGAGCCACATAAGGCAGGAGCTTGCTCCGTGCACAAAACCTATGGGAGTGCCAAACCTCAGACATGAAGGTGAATAACACCTGATGCAACAATTTAAAGAAAACAAAACAAGTCAGTGCAAAAATTCGCAATGGATAAAAGATTAACATTTTAAATAAAGATGGGATCAGAATTCCTGATTTTTTTCCCTGTAAGCTCCAACCAACATGGCTGACAGGACACTTACGCTTTGAAGTTATGTGTTGTCAAGTTTGGTATTTTGTTCCTACAGAATAAGGAGAATCAGGAGAATTCAGTCAAGATGCAGGCTGACGTAGTTTTGTGGCGCTGAGGGACGCTCCAGGGTTGCCGGGTCTTCTCTCTGTTCTCTTTCTGTAAATCATGGTGGAAGTTACCTTGTTCATTCTGCAAACACAATTATTACCACCAAAGGAGTTAATTCCTTTTCTCACTTTGAAGCTTGAATACACATATATATTTTTATTTTTTATCGTGATAATATGCATGAAGCATAACACTGGCCATCTTGACCATTTTTACTGTGTACAGTTGGCTCCGTGCTGTTGGGTACATTCATGTAGTCATGCAGTGGTTGCCACCTTTCATCTCAAAATCCTTTCCATCTCACAGAACAGAATTACACCTATTAAGATCTTTTTCAATTTAAAAATCTATTTTGTCTGATACTAACAGGGCACTCAGCTGTCTTCTGGTTACTGTCTGCATGAAACATGGCTTTTTATCTTGTGGTCATGATCCTGTTAGTGTCTTTGAGTGTAAAGTCCATTTCTTGTGGGTAGCGTGCAGTTGGATAATATTTTTTTTCTGTCTTCTTTTTAAAATTTTTATTAGTACTTATTTACAATGCATGATGAGTGTGCTCATTGTGGGAAATTGGTACATGTATATAACACATCTCAATTCTTTTTCCCTTTCCTTTCAACTCCTACTTTTTTGCCAGCATCAGATTCATTTAGCTAATAAATCCTCATAAATTTAAGTATCATACATACAGATTAATAGGTCAAAAACATAAAACATTTAAGACAGTTATACAAATCAAGGTACACTTTCAGATATATTGTCATGCCAGATTGCAATAACTTTTTTCTCTTTTTACCTATTCTGTCTTATATATATATAAATAAATATATATATATACATATATATTTATATATATATTTATTTATATATTAATTTCTCATCTAAGACAAATGATGTGTTATTGAAATTTGTATGTCTGAGTTACTTCACTTAACATTATAGTCTCAAGGGGTATCCATTTTCCCACAAAAGACTCAAGTTTATTCTTTTTTATGGCAGAATAGTACTCCATTGTGTATTAATACTACAGTTTCTTTATCCAGTCATCTGTTGAGGGATATGTAGGCTGCCTCCAAAACGATCTCTGTTTTCTGATGTGGAGAATTTAATCCATTCATTTTTTTTCAGTGTGGAGATTGAAACTGAGTAGGTCTTTGCAGGGACAATTTTTGTTGATTTTTTTCTGAATGGACCATACTTTGCTCTTTCTTTGTATGCCTTGTGATTTTCTTGTTGTTATTAAAATCAGGATGTTTTCATTAATAATGTGGTGTCCCTGGAAATCACATTCTCCCTTTATCCATTGTTGGTTGTTTTTATTGTGTTTGGTTTTGGTTCTGGATTGTTGTAGGCTTTCTCTGTGCTGAGAACCAGCTTGTGGTGTAAATGTAGGGTCCTTTAGGCCTTTCTAAATCTAGACCTCACTAGCATGCCTGGTGATATTCTAATATCTTCCATATACAGTTTCTTTTGAGTGTTCTAGTCTTTATTGCCTGGCTCTTAACAGAGGAAGAAAAGAACAATGACTGGGGAACATGCATCAGACCTTCCAATCCTTGGGAGTGTCCCCACAGTCAGGGAGGTTTACAACAAGGGAAGGGGCTGCGATCTGAAGCAGCACTCAGCACTGAGCACACATTCCTCATATTGGGAGGACGGTCCTTTTCACTTACCCTGGTTCCCACAGACCATATGTGAGCACTCCAGGAACACATGCCTGCTTGAGATAGGGGTGGGAGGAGGAAGGGTATAACTGAAATTGCCTGGAACTAATTGTGATTCATCACCCAAGCTTTTGCCTGAAAGTTAAAAACTTTCAATAAAACTGAATCCCAAAACCATTATATCAGATGTATTACTGTAGTATAATTGTTGTTTTGGAGGGGAGAAAGACTGGGGAATTTCCTATTTTTTCCAGCTACCCAGAATCTTCTCTTACCAAATGTACATTTTAAAGTGAGGGAATCTTTCATATTGTACTTGTCAGCTTTTCCATAGCTTGACATAGCAGCCAACACCCACAACTTAAAAGAGGGAAGTCTTAATTTTACTCATGTGTTAGGGAGATTCGGTCCATGGTCAGCTGGCTGCATGGAAGAAACATCATGGTGGAAGGGAATGCAGAGCAAATCTACTCAACCCCTGGTGACGGGGAAGCAGACTAGAGGAACAGGGCCAGAGAGGAAGGAGGTCAGGACCAGATATAGCATCCAGGGTTATGCTGCTGTGACTCACCCAGGCACAACCAGAAGTAAGCTGCACCAATCACCAGGTAGATCCCCAACCAGTCAAGTCCACACTCTAACCTAAGTACCACATCTTACCCCTTTTCAAATTCACAACAAGTTAATAATTATGTCTAACATGAATCAACTATCTTGAGTACAAGTGAAACACAATAATCCCTTCCCCAAAGACTGAACAGTTTTATCATTGCTAAATAGTTCAAGCTGAAGTCTCTTTGGAGGCTCCAGGCAAATGTTTGCTTGTGAACCTCTGTAAAAATAAAAAGAAGCAAGTTACATAGCTGAGGTACAATAGCAAAGGGCAAACATTCCCACTTCAAAAGAGAGCAATAAGAGGACAGAAAAGAACTGGACCAAAGCAAGACAGAAACCTGTCAAGGCAAACATTAAGTCCTGTAGCCCTGTATTTGGCATCTGGGCACACAATAGTAAAAAGGTCTTTACTACACTCTGGATGCATTTCCCTCCAGCTTTACCCACTGCTCTCTCAGGGGCTCTTTCCCTGGCCTCCTAGGTCTTCCTTTGAAGTCTGTGTGGAAGCCTCCTATCCCTGCAAATTTTGCATTCTGCATGACTGACAAAGTTGCAGGGGTGATGTCAAGGTCTGTTATCAACAGTAGTAGCTGGGCTTTTTTGGACCCGGCTGCAAAAGCCTCCGGTGCCTGGATGGCTGAATCCTGGGGAACCAATATTCTAGAAGGCCTTTCTTGAGCAGGGGTCCCAGGGACTGTATTCTTAAATGAAACATTTACAGTTTTGCAACTTGAACCTGTGATAGGTGGGGGTTGCTGGTTTCTGAGATGCCCTCAGGGCATTTTTCTTCCTGTGCCTATCAAAGAAAGTGGCTTATTTTAGTACTAATCTCTTCAGCAGCCCCAAATTTGTACATGGTTCCTCGTGGGCCTAAATTTAAGTTTTTCAAATTTTTATGCTCTGCTTTTTGACCCAAATTCTCACTATAAATCAGGCAAAAGGAAGCTAGAAGTGCCTATGCCACAGCCTGAATGTTGGGCTCACTTTCAATTTCTTACCAGATCAGTTAGTCTATCACCCTTAACCTCAGTCTCCTTCAAAGTCTTTGGACATGGGCAAAATGTAGATAATTTCTTTGCCAAAGTTTAACACACTTCGGCTAGTCCAGTTGCCAGTGAAGTTTTTCCCATCTAAAAGCTCCTGAGCCTGGCTTTTACTATTTGCATGCTTAGCTGCATTCTGGTGTTCTGAGTTTGCAGAAGAATCACTCATCAGCTTATAGCATTCTGGGGGCTTCTTAAGCCTGAGTCTCCAAGCCTTGCCAAACTCCTCCCACAAACCAGTTCCAAAAGCTTCTAGACTACATTTTCTGGTACAATCATAGCAGTGACCCCATTCCTGGTACCAGTTCTCTGTTGTAGTCAGACTTTCCACTGCTGGGCAAAATACCTGATATCCACAACTTAAAAGAGGAGAGGTTCAGTTTAGCTCACATTTTAAGGGGATTCAACCTTTAAGGGGATTCAACCTGAGGTCAGCTGGCTCAGTGGCAGAATGTCATGGAAATAATTTCTTTAGTTTTATGAATTAATCCTTAGAAGTACTCTGGATGAATCCTAAATCCAGGGGGCAGGCATATACGAAGATCAGAAATATCATCTGGGAAGCCAAGTTATAGGTGTGACTGGTAAGTGAACCCATGTTTACCTCTGAGAGAGATCAACTGGTGCTTTGTTTATAGGTTTTTATTATATATTTGGGAGGCTCTAGATTATTTTTAAAATAATTTGCTTCTTAATGGGCTTTTCAGTTTGAAGTACTATATATAATTCAGTTTTACACACAGTAAAACCCCTGGTTCCTGTTGAATTAAGATGTTTATCTATCTTCTTTCATATGTGCTCTGTTGCACTTTAATCAGCTCAGACCTCACCTGAAAAGATCCCATCCTTTCACTCTGAGATGCCAGTTTACATTCTAATTGTTAGGATACTACAGAAATTTGAAAATAACTTGTGTTTGAACCACCTGTTCTAATTTGGGAATTCCAGCCTTACCTCTCAATGTGACAAAAGATTAATTATATTTACAGGATTAAAAAATTTTTCATTTATATCTCATGAATTTACCCTCTGGCTTTAGGATGACCAGTAATCCTGGTTTGGCCCAGACTGACCAGATTTTAGCACTGAAAATCCTATATGCTGGAAAACCTATCAGTATTAAGAAAACCTAGACAGGTCACCCCACTGGCCTAGAAATACTTCCTACTCTCCTTTGTTAAAACCACCTAGTTCTTCCAGGTATAATGGTAACAGGTGACTTTGATAATTTTGCATGCTAAGTATTTCTGAATTTCTTAACTTTCATAGATTACGTCAGCTTTAAACAAGAAAGGAGTTAAGAGACCTTGCAACACAAACTTCTCATTTTACAGATGAGTAAGATCTCAATTGCGTTGGCAAGATTAAGCTGTCTTTGCTGCACTCTGGCTGCTGCTGTGAACCAGATTTCTTCAAATGTCTCCTTTCCCTCTGGTTACAAACAGACCTTCATGTTGGAACAACAGCTACAGTAACAGGAAAAAGTAGCAGTTAGTTAGCTTTAAATTGTCCAATAATCTTTTTCTAATGCCCCATTTGCGTCATAGGCATTTTAACTTCCCTAGTGTCTAAAGTTCAATGTCTTTCATGGATTATCTGAGTGTGAAAGTAAATATGGTCAGGTTAATTAGCATCAGTTTTAGTAAGATCCCAAAGTAATTTTGCACAGTGCTTACTGGGAAAAAAGAAATTAAACTTGAAAACTGAAAGGATGATATCTAAAAGAGAAGCTATGTATGAGAGAAAGAAAAGACACAGCGAAGGTAGAAGGATAGTGTATTTTATGTGATGTATAGATAAGGTTTCCTTTTCAAAATCATTCAATAGGGCTTTGTTATTCTGCCTACAAAGGAAATTGGAGCCTTGGTTCTCAAACAGAGATTGACCTTGCTGGGTTTGTCGAGGCTTTGACTCCCTGGCCCCCATACTTCATCACTCTGATTCAGTAGGTCTGGGTTGGAACCTGCTTTTAACAAACTTCAGAAGGGATTCAGATGCATTTGGCCAATGGAACAATGTCTAGGAACCACTGAGCTAGGTTACTGGAAAAGCCTTTCCTATTTTTCACTTTTGGAGAAATGTATGTACAGTGGTCATCCTCAGACCTTTTGAGATGGTGGACAGCATGATGCCTCCTTCAAGGAGGAGAAAACTGGAGAAAGCAGAGCCATATTTTAATGTAAAAGTATGTGAAGAAAGTCTCATTACCTTAGTTCCACCTTGAAGAATGCTCTCAGGTTCTGAAACAAGGACTGCTATAAAGGGCAAGTTTCAGTTCTTTAGAAGACACATGGGACCATGCAAAGCAACATGTATCTTTCACATCTGACCATAATTAAGAGGCAGAACAAGGAAGGCTCCTACATACTTCCCAGCACCCAACATTTTTCAACTCTAGTCTGACATATTAATACCACCTAGTTCTTCCAGTTATAACGGTAACAGGTGAAAGAGAAGTGGCCAAAATCTCTCCTTCATTATCTGTAATGGAAGTACTTCTCAGCATGTGTACACTTCTGTGGCCATGTACACATGCTCTGAAAAATCCTCTGGGGAAAGAACACCAGGCCCCAAGCTCTTAATTACCAGACTGGATTCCTCAGCCTTGTCCCCTAATGGTATAGCAGAAGATGTGCTCGGTAATTAACTGGATGAGCTGTAAAACAGGAATCCTGACCACTTGTGGTCATTAGAGATCCCAAAGTACTTTGCTTATGGCAGTTGGAGCTCTGGATGAGTTCCAGTGCTGATAATTAAATTACACTCTGCCGGCCTCCTTGTATATTTTCACTTGGGCTCTGTTCCTTTTCTATCCTTAATTGTGGCAGACTTTGGACTATGTTAATAGAGAACACCCAGATACCTGCAGTGTAGGAATAATAGCCCCAAACTCAGGAGTGAGATTCACAAGATCCCTGGATGAGAGGCACCTTTTGTACAAAGGGGCTATTACTGTATTGGTTTTGCATCTAAGGAGTCATGGGCTCCTGGAAAATTAATCCTAGTAAACATTTTAGGGTATAATTAAAAATGTATGTCCTATTAGCTTTTAGAAGTCATGTTCCTTTTATGGAAGATATATTTTTGTAAGCAAAGTAATTAGCAGACTATTTTATTAACAGACCAAGTCTATGTATTTAATTTAAAAATTACCAAAAGATGTCTGATGCTAGTCATTGGAATAAAAGATAATAGAAGATAAGAGAAGATAACAGGGAGGCATACCAGGAATCAATTTTTTATCTGGAAATCAGTTGCTACAATATTTTCCTCATGTATATCATTGCAAACAATTAGTCTGCTTCTAATATTTTGCTATGTTTTTCCAAAGTAAGGAAGTGGGAGGGCAATGTGGTTTCTTTTAAGTTTTATTTTGTTATCACAAGTTGTTTTTACAAATGTGCATGCTTTTTCTTTTTTAAAAATGAATTGTATTGTATAGACTACAGTGTTATAAGATACACATATATTTAAAATGCTACTGTAGTGGAATTAACATATCCTTCATCTCACATAGTTTCCATTTTCTTCCCATGACAAGAGCAGCTATAATCTACTTATTTTATAAAGATCCCAAGCACAATACACTATCATTAACTATAATCTTACATTTCAATTTCCATCTATGATTTGTTCACTCTGCATATTTGCCACTTTGTACCTTTGGCCTAAATCCCTCTTTTTCCACCCTTCCTTGCTGATTGTGGTAACTGCTGTTTTATCCTCTCTATATTTGACCTTTTAAAAAATGATTCCACATATAAGGGCAATCCGGCACTATATTTCAGTGTGGTGTCCTCCAGGCCCAGCCGTGTTGTGGCAAATGCATCTCCTCTTTCAAAGCCTGAATAGCACACACTCTTTTGGCCCTTTTGCAAGGATACCGAGGTTTGGTGGACACTGAGGTGCTTTCATGTCTTGGATGTTGGGCAGGGTTGCAGCGCATATGAGTGTGCAGAGGTTTCCATAAGGTGGTGATTTCGTTTCAGCTGGATGGGTAACCAAGAGGGCTCATTGGGTTATGTGGTATCTGTATTATTATTATTATTATTATTATTATTTTTCTTTCTTTTTGGCACTGGAAATTGAATTGAGAGCCTTCACACTAAGGTAAATCCCCGGCCCTTTTAATGTGTTTTTATGTCCTCTTTGGAGAAATGACTACTTAATTCTTTTGCCCATTTAAAAATTTATGTTTTCTTGTGGTTGAGCTGTATGTGTTCTTTATAAATCTTAGATTGTTACCCTCTATCTGATGATATATGGCTTGTAAACATTTTTCCCCATTGTGTGGGTTGCCTTTTGACTTTGTTGACAGTTTCCTTTGGTGTGCAGAAGCCTTTTAGCTTGATGAAGTCCATTTGTTTATTCTGTTCTTTTAGCTTTTGGTGTGATGTTAAAGAAATCGTTACCAAAGCCACAGGGACAGGAACAAGTTTGACCACAGAGGGGAAAGTTCTGTGCACTGGAAACTATAAGCATTAATGAAGGAAATTGAAGACATGAATGGAGAGATATTCCATGCTCATGAATCACAAGTTTTGAGACAGAGTCTCACTGTGTAGTTCAGGCTCACCTTGAACTCACCTTGCAGCCCAGATTGGGCCCAAATTCATAGCAATCTTCCTGCCCCAGCCTCCTGAGTGCTAGGATGATGGTTGTGTGCCACCACACCAGGCTGGAGATTGTTTTTCATTCACTTTTGTTATTGTTATTAAACTAATTTTCAGTTTCAGGTAATACACCTCATTAAAAATTTCCTACCTATGTCACAAAATGAGTCAGGGCACACCTCACCACACATGCAAAAAGCTTAAGTTTGAGAATTCTGTGAAAGTTTTCTTTGATTCTCTTTTCTAAGCCTCGATGGCTTTACATCAATTGGATTTAATGGCAGGATGGGAGATCAGAGTGCAGACAATAGCTGGTTTTCACTGTAAGGAAGAAGGTTTTATTACCTGGGTTAATGTGAGAAAATTTCTTGAAATTGCATTATGAATGTTTATTAACATCTTATAAGTATAAACATATTCCCACTATGAGGGGTGAAATTAGAAACTATTTAAAATAGGGAAAATTCTCAGAAATTTAGATAGCTTGTAACTGATTCTTGAAATACATATGTGTACCTAGGTATTATCAGTTTGTTTTAATGGTAAACAAGATATCTAAAGAAAAAGTACATTAGATTGTGCTGTATTTAATACAAGTTCAGAATGAATGGAATTGTGGCTATGTGTGGCTAATTAAAATGTATTCATCTCCTTTTTCTTTAAAGACTTCTCTTAAAATGAAACTAAAGAATTTGGCTCTTTGAAGCCACAACATCAAAGAGAATGACATAGAGGCCATTATCTGTTGCGAGAATTTCTACATTATTAATGCAGTATAGGGGTCTCCTCCTCTAAGGGTAAACTGCTGGTCCTTCCCAGACAGACACATGTATGTATATATGATTATACATATCTATATTTATATATAATATGAACATGTAGCATAGTTCCAAATATTTTAAACTTTTTATTAGTATTTCTTCTTTGACTCATGTGAAATTCAGAAGCTTATTTCTTAATTCTTAACATAGTTTCTCATTATCTTTTTTTTATTAATTCCTACCTTTACTATGCTTTGATATCATGCACCCTATCTATCCTTCTGGTGGCTTCCCAGAAATTGCAACGTGGATATTTAATTCACCAAAGTCTAAAGTACATTAGTACACTTACCTTTATTTTTCTCTGGGACAGTGCTAGTCTTTAGGAGACTTCATCCCCCATGTGCCTGTCTCCAGATATACATGGTGCTGTGTCATGAACTGATTAACCACAGGCTATCACACAGGACATTTATTCCCATCTGTCTGCATACTTACTACTTTATTTTACTCTTTATTTCTTTTGTCATTTTTAGCATTCTGTCTGCGATGACTTTCTTTCTGACCAAAATATGTCCTTTAGAATTTTCTTTGCTGAGGTCTATCTGTGGTGAAGTATCTTTGCATTTGCTTGTCTGAAATACATTTCTTTTACTGTCATTCTTGAAACATTACTCAATAGAGAAGTCTAGTTATCTTTTAGGGTATTAAAGATATTTCATAAACTCTGATTTTTTTCTCCTAAAAGAGTGCTTCTCACTTAACAGGCATACCTTGCCACTGCATAGGGCTTCAGATGAGGTGGGTAAGGGACAGCCTGACCCTACACATAGCCAATCCGTTAGCTTCTCTGGACCACTTCACAGGAAGAGAAACTGTCTTGCACCACATATAAAATATATAATTAATGTGTATAAGCAACAGAACTTCCTTTATTTTTTAATAGTTTAACTTAAACCATTTTTACAAAAGAGTAAAAAACAAAAAAATTCAATTTTAATAAATAATAAAGCTTGCGTGTCTGCTTAGCAACAATAAACAACTGTCTTCCCAGGTGCACACAGGTAGGTAGTTTGAAACACTGTGGTTGTAATCACTGCATTTTACTTGCCAAGTTGCACAAGCACATGTAATGTCTGATGCACACAGGTTTTGGCCTGATTGACTGTGTGTGGTGGGTGTAGAAGGTGCGCTTAGTCCTGTGCTATGCCCTCTTCTACACAGTGTTCCGTTGTCACCTACTCAGTTTGTACTTTAACACTGCACAATCAAGTCATGAAAACATTGTGAACAATCGCAACAGTATCAAAAGTCTATGATCTCATGGGGCCACATTAATAGATATCCGGGGCCAAATGAGGGTTGTGGGACATGGGTTGAACACACTTCCTTTGCAATCTGATTTGGATTTGATTTGTTATGGAAGGATAGATATGGTTTGGAAGCGCAGACAAAGAGTCATTTTCAGGGAAGTGAAATGATGTGTCAGAAATGGTCGGGGGCAAAGAGGATTTTTATGGCAGTGAAACTGTTCTGTGTGACACAATAATTGTGCATATGTGTCATACATTTGCCCAGACCCACTGAGAATACACCAAGAGTGAACCCTAATGCAAACTTTAGTGTAATGATGTACCAGTATACATTCTTTAAGTGTGACAAAAGAGAGGCTATGTATATATAGTGCCAGAAGGTAAATGGGATCCCTCTATACTTCTGCTCAATTCTGTTGTGCAAATAAAGCTGCTCTAAAAATAGTCTGTGAAGGAAAATAGTCTATCTTCTGGCTTTCAGCATTTCTGTTGTGAAAGTTGGCCATCATCCAACTAACATTTTCAGGTAATTTCCTTTTCTCTCTGAATGCTTTGCTGTAGTTTCTGTAGCTGCAGGTTCTGAGTTTTGTCATGATGTCTATCTGTTTGAATCTTTTTACTTATGTTGAGATTTATTTGTCTTGGATCTGTAGGCTGATATCTTTCATTAGTTCTAAGAACAATTACTTCTTTGATCATTTGAGATAATTTTATATTATTCTTCATGTCTCAAACTCTATAGCAGATTTGATCATTGTGTTCCTATATTTTGCATTTTCTGTAATTTCGTCTCTTCTCAGTTTTGTCTAATCCGCAGTTAAACTAGGCCACTGAGTTTTCAAAAAAATTTAGAAGAAGTTCTGCTTGTTTCTTTTAAAAGTTTATGCTATTTAAAATGTTTTCCTCCTTTCTGCTGAAATGTGCAAGCTTGTCTTTTGTCTTTAAACAAGCCAATTTTTCATATTCATAATACTGTGTTTGTGTTTGATAATATTGAAACTTTTTGACTGCTGTTCTTATGCTTACTGTTTTTACTTTTTCCTCTCATAGTTCTTTTTCTTATTCCCTTTTATTTTAGGCTGCTGGTGTATTAAAAGTTTATTTGTAGGAATATATGTTGAGCTATAAAACTAGAGTACTACCCCAGAGAAATTTTGTATTGCTTCTGCCAGGCAGTACAAGCTCCATCCTGGGCTTACTTTATCTGTGTTTTGGCCCAAGGTCCCTTCTCTCCCTAGGTGATAATGCTTCACTGCTGCCTGAGGTTTTAGTCCTTTGGTACCTCAGGTGACTGAGAAGAGCCTTTTCGGTTGAACTCTCTAGTGTGTGACTTTGACTTTATTTCTCTGGGCTGCCAAATGTTATCAGAACAATACTGCTTCTTGACTTTTTAAATTGTGGCCTGGTAATTGTTTAATATCTTATGATCTTTTTGATGTTTAAAAGAAGACCAAAAAAATGATCTAGCAGTTTTAATCATTTGCAGAGAAAAGGTGGTCTGGAAAACCTTTTGTGCTGTTGCTGTATACTAAAAAGATTGTAACAAAATTCTGGAATCAGGAAGTAGATCCCATAGAGATAACTGTAGAGCTACCTGGTTGAATTCTACAATTCAGTGTTTTCAGAAAAAGATGAATTACAGAAATTTTACTCACCCTTACAGAACTCCACAAAGGATTTAGGTTCAGAAATACAGCAAGAAAGAAAAGAAAGCAAAAGAGATCATGAGATTGTGAAGTTAAAAAAGACAGTCTGACACTTTTAGGCAGTGCCTATGTCCCACATAGAGATAAGAAGTTTCATTTCTGAAGAAATTGAACTGTTCCAGACCTCCACATGCTGGCCTCAGGGTTGTCTCCAGTGCCTCCTCTGGACATCTTCTTGCTTACCTACCACAGAGAGAAATGCATTGATTAAAGCATTGTTACTGTATATAGGCTTTCAATCTTTTTTTAAAAATGTGTATGTGCCTCATGCCAATTTGAACTAGAAACTAAGAAATGGAGAGTGTGCTTTGCCAAGCAAAAGATGGAAACAAATAATAAAAATCCAAGGAAATTGGAGTAGTACAAAGAACCTCAAATTATGAAAAGAAAACTAATGGACTTAGGCAAAAAAGATAGTACTTCCATAAAACAGGAGCAGGATAAATTAAATGATAATAATGAGAATGATCTCTTGCAAAGCAAAAATATAATACATGAAAAAAGCCAACAAAAAAGCTCTCTCCTATGGTATAATTAGAAATCAAAAATGTGGAAAAGAGGAGAAAGGAAAGCAGCAAACCCTGATAGATAACTGTGGTGTCAGCTTGCATGGATTAACAGAAGCCCAGGCAATTAGTGCAGCACAGTTCTGGGCGTGTTTGGGTGACTAACTTGTAAACTGCAGACTGAGGAGGGGCGACCCACCCTGGATGTGGGCGCCACCGATCGGTAGGAGCCTGATGGAGCTTCTTCTTAGCTCTGGTCTTCCCTTCCCACTTTGTGTGTCCCCGGATCCTTTAGGCTTCTGATACAGATACTTCGACTTTCCAACAGGACTTGCAGCAGACTCTGCAGGGAGCGCCAGGCCTTCGATTTTTGACTGGGTTCCCTGGCCCTCTATCGTGTAGACAGCCATTTTGCCTTCTCCCAACCCTGACTCCACAGGGCCATTGGTTTTTAAAAAATGTTTATTTTTGATTGGTTCTCGTTTGCAGTATATGATGATTCCATTCTTCGTGAGGTCTGTACATAACAGTCATGTACATAACACATCTCAATTCTCTTTTCATTTCCTTCTCCTCTCCTCCCACCTCCCTCCATCTTTCTGTTTGCTATTTCTTTTCCTTTGCTCTTTATTTATAATTTAGGTTTCTCATATAAGAGAAACCAAGTGATATTTAAACTTGGTGTGTCTGATTTACTTCACTTATCATTATAGTCTCACGATGCATCCATTTTTCTGCAAATGATTCAAGTTTATCATTCTTTATGGCAGAGTAGTTCTCTATTGTGTATAAATACCACAGTTCCTTTATTGCAGGTGGCCATTGTAGGCCTACTTTGCAAATTCTTTATATATCTTATATATATATTTTATATTAAATTTATTCCTCTAGTGAATTCTAGTGGATACATAAAGCCACTAGTGAACTATCAGGTTTTCTAGAAGATTATATACGGAGGGAATGGAGAGGGAAAATGTATCAAATATGTAATATGAGGTAAAATAGAGCATGTTTCAAGACCAAAAGGGCACTCTGAACACTTCATAAAATAAGTCAAAAAAGCTCCTATCAAGGTAAGTAATTGTTATTTTGCAATTTCCTAAGGAAAAAAGAATATGTTTCCAAAGAGAACACTTCGCTTACTTTCAAAACAGAAACACTCAGAGTATCATTAGATTTCTCAAAGAAACACTAATTGTTAGGGGCAAGTAGAGAAATAGTCCCAAAACTTGACAGAAAATTAATTCAGACCTAGAATTCTACACACAGCCAAACTATCAATAAAACCAGGCAGAATACCCAGGCATACCACTGCTGAAACAGGCTGGAGCACGGAGCTGGGAAGGTATGAATAGCAGCAAATCATGTTACACAGGTTCAATGAATGTGAGTAAACTAGAAACATAGAAAATAGTAAAATTTGATATCATAATTAGGAAATATAGGAAGTATAAGTTTTGAGTATTAGTTTTGTTTGTAATATACTTTATTTTATTGTACATTCATACAATTTTTAATAGTGGCTGTGTTTAACAATCGGCTTGTAAAATTCCTGAAGCTGTTCACTTTTGCAAACTGGTATGAGCAGGCTCCAGCCTAGCACCGGACATCGCTCTAACCTGTAGCCTGTGGCAGACTTGATTGGAAGTAATATGAAATAGATAAATCTACATTTCTCAAAGCATACAGCAAAAAGTAGCGATCAAGGGAAAAATTTAACATTGTTCTAATGATTTTTATGTAGTCACTAATTATTTAAATATTATAGGGAGAAGGATGCGTAGGTGTAGGATAGGACAGAGCTTTATTTCACATTCAACTTTGAATATGTACTGATTTAAAAAGTAACACAAGTAAAATAAGTAAATGTTAAACATAGTCTGATACTATATGCATTTAAAATAGTATGAGATGTATTTCTTCCTCACTGTCTCTTTTTCCTATTCATTGCTGTTTTTAGCAACAAAGAGAATAATTTAATTCACTAAAGATTTTTTGCATCACATCATTTATGCGTCAAAGTTTGTTATAACTTTTCATTATGAAGGAATTTGTTAACGTTTGGTCGAGAGCATCAGTTGGGGGTGCATCTGAGATATTCCCACTTTGGGTGTTTAAGTTGCTGCTTCCTTTCGGTAGATGCTGGGCTCCAGCAGCTGGCTCTGGAGTTGTTGGTGCGGGGATTTTATTCAGTCGCTGCCTGTGTGTCGCTGTGCCCTGCCCCGATCTTCTAGCAGGTTTGCATGGGTAGTCGTGGCCCTTCCACTCCCTGTCCTCCCAGGCCGACCCCAACAGCCCGGCGATGTGCATGCGACACAGCTGGCAGGACACATGCCGTATCTCTTGTGCTTGCCCTCATTTTCAAAACCTAAACTCTGACTGAATGACTTGCAAATTCCGTGCATTTTTGGTGATCTTGTTCCTTCTTTTCCATTCTCATTGCCACACTAAATTTCATCCACGTCCTTCTTTTTTGCATTATTTGGCCAGCCTCCTGACTCATTTTTTCTTCTCTTTTCTTTTGGTACCAGGGGTAGAGCTCGGGTCCTTGCGCTTGCGAAACGGGGTAGAACCACTGACCTCGCTCGTATTTCTACCTCCCAACTCCAGCCTGAATCCATCTTGAATAGTATCTCCAAGCTGATCTTCCAAAACATACAGTCTTAATGTCTCTCTTCTGCTTAAAAAAGCTTTATAGGAAGTTGAATTTCTTTATCTTTCTTCAGTTTTTATTTTTTAGTAATATCTCTTCGCAGTGCACAACAGTCTCTTTTCTTTCCTCCTTCCCCTTCCCTCCCTCTCCTCCTCTTTCTCCTCTGTTCTTTCCTCCCTTCTTTTCCCTTCCCCTTTCCCTAAAATAAGTTTTCAAGGCATGTAATGTCCAAAGTTAGGTAGGCAGACCCAGGCAATGTGACATATAAGCCTTGGGAATACAAAGAATGTAGCAGAACTTTGTATTTCTCTCTCTCCACTGTACAGCAGTGTGTGTGTGTGTGTGTGTGTGTGTGTGTGTGTGTTCAACTAGAAAGGAAAGAAAATTCAACTTCACCAGCCTCTCATCTGCACATCGGTACATGACAAGCGTCGGATGATCAAGTTACTCTGTGGTCCATGACAGATGGCAGTCGTAGCACTGGTGCCCCAGAGTATTGACAGTTCAGCAGTGGGGCCACATTGGTTTTGGGTCCACTTTCAGCATATTGTCATGTTTCCTACTTAGATTCCTCTGGTAATAGACTGACTATGTGGTTTCTAGTATGGGCAAATGGCTTAAAATATTTGAGGAAAGAAGTTAAACAAAAAAGAATATTGAATACATAAGAACAATAACAAGAAGGCCAAACTATTCTTTTCATTCTTGGTGCAAACACTTTTTAAGTCCCATTATGTAGTAAAAATAATGCAGTTAAACTGGGTGTGGTGGCATGTGCCTATATTCCCAGAACTGGAGAGGCTGAGGCAGGAGGATTGCTTTGAGTTTGAGACAAGCCAGGGTTACACAGTAAATTCAAGGCCAGCCTTAACTACATAGCAAGACCCTGTATCAGTAAAAAAAACTCATTTAATACTTCAGACAATATTTTGGTCAAAATGATTCAAAATTACTTAAAAAGACAATTATTTGAAATGTACATTAATAGCCTATTTATATTTCATGTTAGATAGATACATATTATGTTTGAAACTTTAGTTAGTAACAGTATTAAAGGTATTACGTTATCAAGATATTTATACAGTAAACAAATGAAAAAAGACAAATTCAGATTTTTTTGGAACTTGAACCTGATCTGCTTTGGGTGCTTCTTGAAGAGGAAAAATAATTATAAAACTGTAAATGCAAAAGCAGACATTTATTTATTTAGAATGGGAAAAGAACTCATCTTAACAGGCATGAAATACCATAAACAACTCAAAAGCTGAGACAATGCTTCATGTAAGTCACTGGTGGCCAGCCTCTTCCTTCAGTACTTTCAGCTACATCTTCATATGATAAGCTGCTTTGCAATATTTTCCAAAGATAGATAATTTGTACTTCCTTTGGCACAAGTGGTCAAAAGTAGTTTTTTACCTTTGAAAATAATTTGCCACTACTAATGTTATACAGATTTTTAAGATTGCTGTCCAATTTGTGAAAATCTCTGTTGTATTTCCTTATATATGAGCTGTAAGATTTTTGTGATGTTTCTACTTTATCATGCAAAGCTGACCTTATTGCCCTTTGATCTAGTAGTGGTAGGTAATCTAAGGAAATCTGAGTGTGTGTAATGCTTCTATGAGGCTGTGGTGATTTACTCCTTTGTATAATTAAATGAATATATATTTTGGCTTACTGATAAATATGTGCAGGAATTCTGTGATAGGAACTCAGGACCTTGTGCTTGTGAGGCAGGTGTGGCCCCCCTGAGCTAAATCCCTGGCCCAGGAATATTGCTTCTTTATTTTGCTATGTTGGTGGCAATCACATATGACATCTTATCTGAACTGCTGTATTTCTTTAGGAGAAGATACTGAGATACAGTAGGAAATACCCTGAAAAGCTGGAATACATGAGACTGCATTCATTGGCTATACTGTTGTTAGAGGTATGTGCCTTACAAACGCAGGGTTTAATCTGTTCCACATGATTATAATAAAAATAAAACCAAAAATGTATGATTCATTGTTGATAGGAGTGAAATTTTTCCCGTGCTTATCATTTTTCCCTATGTGACAGCTAGAAGAATACTCTATGTGCAAGCTTCTGGTTCCATAATTTCAAACTTTTTTTCTCTTCCACGTCCACATACTTTGGGTCCTACTCCCCAGATGAAAAATGTATATGTGATATGATCTACTTGTTTTACCATCACAGATGAGTCAGTTCCTAATGGACCTCATCCCTAAAACAATGGCAGCGACTCTGTCCAAATAGTTCCTGCCCCTCTTGTAGCGTCCCTTCTTGTCTGCTCACTTCTCTTTCTCCAAGGGTTTCTTCAGAAATTCTGATCTCTTCAGTCTTAGCAGATCTCTTATTGTGTTGAATGAATAGCAGATACTACTGCAATGTGTTCTTAGCTCTAAGGGATATCACACTCATGGCCTCTCTTTTACTGTATAAGTAATTTGTCCTACTGTATAGAGAAGTCTTCTTTCTGAAGTTTCTCATAACTTCTCTTAAACTCTCACTCCCTCCACTGTGCCTAACGAAAGTCCATGCAAATATCAGATCCTCTGTGACTACTTGGTAACCTGTAACTTTTTTGGAGAGATCAAGGTGAGGGAGTTATCGATGGAGCTCAGAGGTCCCTCTGTGGGAGGAGGGTGTCTGAAGGCAGATGTGGAACTGGCCTTTTCTTCCCAAGGACTCAGCAGGCGAAAATTCTCCCCTTTACACTTCTCTCCTGTGCTGAGAACGCAGCCCCCGTGGTGCAGATCAGGTACGTGGTATATATCAGAATCTCAAAGCATGGCTCTTGAGGGGAAAGTTGACATTAGTTAGAGTCACATCACAATTGATATAGTCTCTTTCCAAACTAGATAATTCCATGTTTGACATGACTTCCTTTCTGTGCACTGTAAGGTCATGTTTGTTAGAAGTGGCACATGGGCGGGTGGGGGTGTGTCTGTCCATTTCGTGGTAATTTGGCATCTCTGTAGAAAGAAAAATTGATAAAGAAGAAATTCTGCTTCATCTTTGGCACCTAGGGCACTCTTTTCCACATTGCCTCTGAAGTGTCCTTTGCCTGTCCCCCAGAAGACATTGGTTCTTTCTAACAGCAGAGGTCCTCCTTGCTCAGCAGAGCCCCAGGATCAAGAAACTACTCATCCTGAAAGTGTGAGATAGTAGGCACCTGTGTGCCTATTTAACCCGATGACCGCAGAGCCACTGTATGCGCAGTAGCTGGCTTTGTGACGTTATTCCATCTCAATCCCTGCCCACATCTCAGGGTTCTAATTAGATGCCCATCAGGGAGAAAAGATCAGAATAAGCAGCATTGTCCCTGCAACTTCTGTGGGGAGGTATCTGCAAATTACTTGGGGAGAAGATAAGAAAGAATGTGTACTTTGGAGAATAAGAAGCTCTATTAATGTAGGATCATTAAATGCTGTTAAATGCATTACTGACCTTGTCCTGAAGCCAGACACAGTAATACTGTGATCAGTGCCATGAAGATCTCTGGGACGTGGCACGACATGCGGGCTGGGGCCTGGCTTGTTCCGTTTGGACAGCAGGGAGTAGAAGGAGCCAAAGCCCATACTAATCTGAGTGTGGATCGGGACGAGCTCTACTCTATGCCACCCACCTTTGCCCATCTGTATCCATCACCCACTGTGTTATCAGACGCTCCAGATGGAGCTTCCTGTGCACTTGTTAATTATTATTATTATTTTTATCTCTTCTCCCACAATGTCTCTAAGTCTTCTGGCACTTCAACTGTTGTCTTTGTTGGAAAGAGATGATAGCCTTCCGAAGTGGTAAGGGTGGCTTTCTTTGTAAGCTCTCATGAGCAATGCAAATACTATTTAAGTTTTCAAAAAATAATAATTATGTCCTGACACTTTAAAAAAGTAAATTTCTTTGTATTTAGTTCTAGTGTTTAGGATTGCTTTGAAATTCACTAGGGCTCATCTTTTAGACAACGAGAAAAGATTCAGCTTGTTTTCCTTGTTGGGACCCTTTGGGATGAAAAGCACTATAGAAATGCAAGCTATTATTAATCCACCCTTCTCCAGACACTTGCTGCTGTGGGTTCTAAAACTCGTATCAGCTGATGGTGAATCTAGCTCGAAGGAAGCTGCAAAATTATTTCTAAATTTGCTCAAGGCCGGTCCATTTCCATGGAAATACAAGTGGCATCCTGTGCTCACCCGAAGTTTCTGTTGGTTTTAGTAGCTCTGGCAGCTTCAGCTGGATGGGCACTATCATCCAGGCCACACTTAATGTTTTTCCCTAAGTGTCTCGGCAGTAAGCGTGGAGAGTGGATGCAGATGATGGCTAGAGAGGTCTGCTGGCTTTCCTCCAAAGCCTTGCCTTCATCGGTAGGATCTTGGTTGTAGATCTCTTTCAGCTGCATACTCACATTGATAGCAAGGGGAGAAAGCCAGCAGATCTTGTCCTTGTGGCATTACCAGCTCTGTTCCTAACTGGACTCTGAATAGCACTTCCTTTTCCAACAGCAAATGCTGACAGACCCCAAGCAATCGGCAAGTCATAGTCTCTGCCCTTGTTTCCCCTGTGGGATAAGGACTTGTATATGTGTCCCCATCATAGGCCACCACATCTGCAAGTCAGAGACAGCTCAAGACCATCCCTGCTGTGGGGGAACTGGGGGGCATGGGAGTTCTGAACACCAAAGGAATAGGCAGTTACTGTAAATGCATTTGGTGAACTTCCATTTTTACCAGGGTGAGATTTATGGCAATTTGGGGACATTTTTATTATAATTTAGAAATGGGTGACAGCACTAAGCTCTTTTTACTTTCTTCCCAGGGAGGATTTTAGGCGCCTTAGGTCAGGGGCATAGAAAGCACTGAGGCATCGTCTCCTGGGTCCTGTTTCCTAAATGGCTCTGTAAAGCTAAGGCTTTACCGTATGTTTGTTATCTATTCTCAAAACTCAGTGGTTCAAACAATGATCACTTATTTACTTATGATTTTTTTCATTTGGCCATGACTCAGCAAGAACAATGAGACTCTGTCCCCTGTGGTTCTAACTTATAAAGTGGACATTCACCTGGCAGGCAGAGCCCCAGGTTCTTCTCCAAGTGATTGCCCTGTGTGGGGGTTTCGGGTCTCCTGACAGCAAGGCAGGCCCAAGAAGTCAGGTTTCTTACATGATAGCCACACCCACCCGGGAGCAAAAGCAGAAGCCTCCAGACCTCCAGCTTCTTCTTAAAATAAGCACAGCACCAGGGATCGCTGCAAGTCAGGAGAGGCCTGTGTGCAGTGGTGGGGCTGGGGTAGCCATCGCTGCCCAGACATCTCACTCAGCCTTCCCATTACTCGAAGGGAGCCACCCCTCATCCTGCTCAAACTTCCAAGGACTGAATTTCTTCTTTCTAATTCTGTTCTCTCGGCAAGCACAAAACACCTTGCTCTGCCTTCCCTGCACCACCATGGATTGAGTTCCTGGTGAGGTGTTCTGGAGGCTTGGCTCTCACCACGTCCTGATTCCCAGACAGAGACTTCCTGCGTACAGGGATGTGTGTGAGGAATGTGGGGACCTGTAAGACCGAAGCACGAATCATCTTCCCTGAAAGTTGGTTTTGCTTGAAAATATAGATGAAAAAAACTCTTATTAGAAGCACGATTTTTATATAAAAGCATTTACACACATAAAAGTGAATGTGAGAGCTCTGTGGTGAACTGTAGGCCAGTGAGCCATATCTCCTCTGTGTGCCAGGAGTTGGGGCCTTCTCTGTCCGTGGACCAGGCTGCCCAGGCCTCTTGCTGACAGCAAAGAAGCACCGTGGGCAGAGCCTGCTGGGGACCACCGCTGCTGTGAGGGTACTGCTGAGTCCAATGGACCTGTAGGCGTTGTAGTGTAACAGGGCTGCTCTTTACTGTGCCTCAGATCTTGGCCTAAGTCCATGGTGGTTATTTATTCCCTAATTTATTTATTTCTGTGAGGACAAAACTATGTGTACTTTTGTATAATATGATGTTTTGAAATATGTATATATTATGGAATGACTAAATCAAGGTAATTAACATATGCATTACCTTAAACATTTACTTATTATTTTTTGAGGTGGGAACCCTTAAAATCAATTCTCTCAGCACTTTTTAAGAATATGTGCATAATTATTAAGTATAATCCTTTTGTACAGTGGATTCCCAGAACGTGTTCCTCCTTTCTACCTGACAGTCCAGTCCTTTGGCCAGCATTTTCCTGTCTACCCACACACCCCAGCTCCAGCCCCCTGGTAACTACCATTCAATCTCTGATTCTATAAGAAGATTTTACTTTTAAGGGAGCTTATGCACATCCCGTGCTGTTTACATTCTTTCCCACCTTTGGGATACCCCAAAGATGGACATTGCACTTGTTGTCCTTAAGTTCGTGAAGCCCAGACCAGCTTGTGTCCTGAAGGAAAGTGGTGTTTTGCACTCAGTGGAAATGTTCAGCAATTTCCGTGTTGTTCTGGTTCAATTTCCCACCCCACCCCCAACCAGGACTTCTTTCCTAGTGCTGCAGACAGAATTACAGAAGCCATAAGATTTTGAATCTTCTTTTCTCACCTATAGTCTTGTCCTTTTGACTGGGTAACTTTTGAGTTTGGCTCAGCCCGTGTGTGAATACAGCTTGGGTGCATACCAAGAACCCAGTCTCAGCACGTGTTTTACCTCCGGTCCTTGAGCTGGGAGATGTGCAGCCGGGGAGCTTTTTCCCTAAAGTGTGCTGGGTGACCCACAGAATTGTGCAAGCACATTGTGCCTAAAGAGGAAGCCCAGTGTGTAGCTGGGTGCTTTTCTCACCATTTCCCCATGGGAATGTATGTTTCGCGTTCTCCTGAGAACAGATGTTTCCTTGCCACCTGAAATAGGTTAAAGCAGAGCTAATTGTTCAGAAGAAAGCATTGAGATGAATGAGGAGTTGCAGCCCTGGTTGGTTTAAATTTGGGGAAGACTCCCCTTTCCTTGTGTGTTCTACTCATGGTCCAGGGACTACTGTCATGAGCTCCATTTGTTAAGCAGTCTTATGAAAGAGGTCCCTATGTTGTGCGGCTCCGGATCCGTGGAGAAAATACCCTCAGGGCTCATTTTTTGTTGATAGTAGGTCCTAATAAAAAGATCCTAACACAAAGTAAGCATGCTCCTCGGACGTGTTTGCCACTTACATTTTTATATAACAGTGTCACAGCAGGACTCCAAAGGATCGACTTCACCCATTTTGTTCCTGTGCCCTGGGAATGACGAAGCAGGTAGTTCAACTGATTAATGGAGAGAATGTTTATTCTCCACTTTGAATAAAATGAAGTCAGAAGGGTCAATAAATGAGCTCTGTGGAGGCCCCAGTCATCACCTCTATTAAAATATTAACACTGTGCATTTTGTGGCTGCCTCATTAATCAATCTTTTTTTTTTTTCATATTAACAGTTTTCATGCTGGGCTGAGTTCTTTGTCAGATGACAGTCACATTAGATGATGGTCATGCTAGAGCTCCCTCTCTCGCAACATACTAAATGGAGTCCATGGAAACAACTGTCCCTAGGAGGAAAAGAAGGTTGTAACCCAAAGCACACCAAGCCCTTTCATCTCTCCAGCTTGAGAAGTTGCTGCATTGTTAAATCTCAATTGATATTATCTCCAAGGATCTGTACAGTCACTGAGCAAAGTTCTCTTACAAGCTAATCTCAGGGTCCACAGATTATCCAAACACCATTTCTTTTCTGGGCCGACTCTACCCTTCCACCTTTGTCACAATGATTCACCTGTCCCTGCCAGTAAAACTGGATTTTCTATTTTGTAGAAAAGAAAGAAGCTGGTAGATTTGTTGGGGTACAGGTAAAGGATCAATGAGTCAGTGATTGATCTGTCTTTATTTGCCTTCAAGTTTCATCCACTTGGGAGGGCAGTGGTGCTGAATCTAGGTCATCAGCCAAACTGCTGTATATAAGTGTTTTTCTTTTATTAAATTTTTTTTCACTGGTTATTACTCACATTTGGCCATTAAGAACACCTGCCTTGCCCCATGCCTGAAGGCCGAGATTGGGCCCACTCATTTTCACCTATATTCAACCCTGGCGAGGGCCTTTTAGGCCAAGTTCTACCTTTGAGGAGCTCAGAAAGCAATGGCCCAGGTTAGAGAGGTTCCAACTGTGGCCTCCAGGCTAACCTTTCAGGGTGCTCCAGCCACATCTCCATTTCTATCTCTGAGGGCTTTTATTCCCCTTTTTTTCCAGAGACACAGTACATCTGGCCAGGGACATCTGAAACTGCTTCTTTTTTTTGTATAGTCAGAGTTATGATTTTCACTTCCTAATAGCTCCTTTTTCTTGGATTTTCTAGTGAGACTATTTTAAAGTCGGTTGTTTGAGCATGTCATAGCATCTAATGGGAAGAAATAAAGTTGCTATTGACTTTGTGATTTATTCCTTCAGCTTGGACTTTTCTGTGATTTCTAGACTCCAGTGCTTACATGCTTTGGATTACCAGTTAGATTGGTAACAGGCATCACACACTGTGCTGATTCCCCCCTCCAAATCTTCCCCTCACCATTGCCCTAGCTTGTACCATCTCATTGAATTTGTCTTCACCCTTCAGAAGTATTTTCTTATCTACAAACACACAAGTTAATTTAATTTAATTTAATTTTCCAGTACCAGGAATCCAACTCAGGACCTTGTGCTTGCCAGGCAGGTATAAGTTTTAAAACTTCTAAAAAATATTTTGCATTCTCCACTGGGAATAAATTTCAGGAATTCAGCATCCCATCCTTGCATTCCCAGCATGTGGAACAGTGTCTAGGATGTATTGTTACTCTTGCTAGAGACAGACTGAACGAGTCCATGCATGTCCTACACGTGTCCTACATGCCCACCCATGCAGCACATACGGATAGAGTACATAGATAGCATTTGCATACCTGTACCTGATGGACAGCGTCTCAACTGGAGAGAATAAAATGAGTCAGCAATGCCCTCAAGCTGGGGTACAGCGTTTAGAGAATAATAGGAGGGTGAAAAAGGACAATATTGGTTGCTAGTCTCCTCCTTCCTATCTTTTAATAAAAAAGCTCAAACTAGAATAAAATAGCATTTGTACGCAGCATGGGAGTGGTGAATAAAAATAGCATCATACATGATCCTATGTACCTGTGTGTATGTGTTCTAGTGAGGACAGGTCCTTGTTAAGAAGGAGAAAGGGAACTCCCACCAACTCTGGGCACTCATTGTTCACACCCAACCTGATGCCCAAGGCTCTGCGAGACCCTGGGCATTGCAGGATGAGCTTTTCCACATGTTTCCCTATCTCCCGTGTGCTCAGGGGTAGCCCTCCTCCTTTTACTAAAAACACAGAGCATTAGAACTGAATGTAAACACTGTGTAAACAGTGGGAAGTGCTTTCCCAAGAGAAAGACATCTGGGAGTCTGTTTCGACAACCTTCTGGGGACCTCTGGGGCTTATTTCAAGATGCCTGCAGTGTTCAACTCCAAGCAGGAGCCTCTGCTGCCTCAGTGTCGGAAGAGAAGCGTCAGTGACGTCGTCCACCCCCAGGGTGGCAGAGGCCACATCCGTGGCCGGGAGTCCTCGCTGGGTCTCAGCCTCCATGGGGCACTTGGTGGCACCATCCCGTTGTCCTCCTTGAGAAGACACCAAGTGTTTGGGAGTTCAGTAGGGTGAGCTCAGCCCTCTCCAGTCATTCCAAAGGAGGAAACTTTGTGTGTGTGTGAGAGAGAGAATTACAGAGAATTGGGAATTGTGTGGATTTTGTGTCCAAGAAGAAGCCTTTCTCTTTTCTCCTTTCAAAATTTTATTTTCTTTTTCCTTCTTTCTCTTTGCTCTCTCTCTTCCCTCTGACTTTCCCATTCCTTTTTCATTCTTCTCCCTCAGTCTGTCTGTCCCCTGACCCCCCTGAGGCAGTGGTGACAGCAAAGGCAGCCAGCAGTGGCCAGGTCAGCTCCAGCAGACCAAGCCACACGCCATGGCGACCCTGCTCCTCCCCTTCTTCCCACACTTCTCCCTGTCTGGACGAGGGCTGGAGTTTTCTGCCCCTAAACTCTAATGGAGCAGAATTAGAGAAAGAGACAATAGGGAAAAGCAAACAAACAAACAAAACCAAACAAACTCCAAAACACAAAAAACAAAAAAACAAGGCTGACTTAATCACACCAGGAGTTCAGTTGTCAAAGTACCAAATTAATTGACAGTGTTATGACATGTAGCATTTTATTTCAGGATTCAGAATCAGATCAAGTCAGGTGTAACTGGTCTTCAGGTAGAATTTTTCTGAGGGTGGAATGTAGGGGGATTAGGGCCCTCTACTTCATAGCCAGAAGGTAGTTGTTTTCCAAATTTCTCAGACTGAATTTGTTTAGGCGGAACTGCAGGTGCCTGGGAAGGGGCTAATCTGGTCTGGCAGTCCTCAGGGAGGCCACGACACTTCTAAAAGCAGTGACCCCATGGGGCCCCGACTCTTCTCCTTGAGCGCTGCACCCATCAAGTTTGTTTATTCTTTGTAAGAATCTTTTTGGTTACATCTTGTGCTGTTAGTAACTACTTTGAAGATAATGGTATGCAGTATATGAACCACTATTATTCTCTTATTATTTTGTTATGAAATTTTTGTTTTATTTTGTTCATAAAAAGACTCAGTTTATTGTTCCACTCCCTTCAAGGAGTAGTGTTTCAGGTAACCAACTGGATTCAGAGGCTTATTTCTGGACACAGGGGTTGAGCCATGGAACCAAAGAACTTAGGAAGGTTCTTTAGAGGTCACCTAGCCCAGCCCCTGACTGATGTTCTCCCTTCCTCTGTCTTGCCTTTGCCTTGAATAGTGAGGGAACTTGTAAGGGCTGAGGTAGCCCCTTGATGTTTACCATTTTAGAAATAGCTCCGATGCTTGGAATGCTTTCCTTTCTATTGGACCAATTTCTCTCTTGGGCTTGTTCACTCCCAGGTTCTCTCTCTTGCGTCTCTCAGGTTCTTCTAGGACCCTGTGAAGCAAGTCTAGAGTTAGAGAGACAGTGAGGTCTGCAGACCTCGAGGAATGAAGTCCCCAAGTCCTCAGTAGAAAGAGCCTCAGACCATGGAAGCCAATATGAAAGGAAACAATGGTAGCAGTAGGTTTCACCAGAAGGCTGGCTCTCTTTTTCAGGTGTTCTCACTATTTAATTCTTAAGAACGTGGCATGGTGGCACTTTTTATTGTTGTTATTTGCTTAAAACCACAGGAATAAAAATAATATTTAACCCTGGAAAATTACAAGGAAAGTCCCCAAATTATGGGGAAAACCTTCAAATGATATAGGTCTTTTCTTTTTTCTTTTTTTCTTTTTTTTTTTTTTGGTACTGGTTGCGGTTTTGGTTGCTCTTGCAAGGTAGGCCACTGAACCACTGAGCTAGATTCCCGGCCCCATATATAGGTCTTTTCTGAGCTTCTTTCTCATTTGATTCTGAAGCATGGTTCAGAAAGGTCGCAGAAATATAGCAGCTCTTCTTTAGCAGGGAGCAGAGGTCATACAGGTTGTCTGTGAAAACATTAGGTGTGAGAGCATTACAATCCTTCTGCTATTGGATCAAATGAGAGAGGATTTCTGTAAATTTTATGAGTGTGAACCTGAAATTCTATAGCCAACCTTAGTATGGAGGAACTTTCTACTGTTTCTCTGTACTTATTTGTCCAACAGATATTCAGCACCAATCATGTGTTGGATGGGGTGGGAGGGGGTGATGTTTTCATTTTCCTTTTTTTTTGATACTCAGGATTGAACTCAGGACCTTGAGCTTGCAAGGCAGGCGGTGGCACCACTGAGCTAAATCCCTGGCCCTCATTTTCCCTTTTAAGGCTTAGCTTGGAACTAGTTTTCTCAATTCTGCTGATGGGTTTGGATCCGATTCCTTGGTCACTAAAGGCTTTTTTCAACCTAGAACTATGAAAATGCAAGTGGGGCCAGAGGTTTCCTGGCCTGTTTTCAATGATGGCATTATTTTTTGATTCATCAAATGGAACCCTAAATCCAATCAGCCATCTGGCTTAACTTAATTTTTCATTGACTAATTCTTATTATATATTAATGTGTATACTTATAAATACATATCTATGCTGGTATTATACATTCATAAACCTGTTTAACGATTCAATACTGCTTGAATTCTGTGGCTACTCAAGGAATACTTTGTTAGTATTGGGTATTGTTATGAAAATAAATGTTGGTTCATGAGAACCTTGGCATGTAAGAGCAGAGTTTTCTGCATTTAGTAGTGTTGCCCAGGGAAACACAATATCAGAAAAGTAGGGAGAGGAGAGGTAGCAGCTAGGCTATGAGAGAGACAAGACCCATAAGGTAAGCTGTGGCTGGGGAAACATGTGCCCCTCTCATACATGGGGATGGTGTGCAGTCCCTGTCCTCTGGGAACTGAAGCCAGAACGGCGGTATGTAAACACCTGGATTCCCTCATGCACAGGCAGAGACCTGAGCCAGCAAACACAGAGAGCCTTTTCAGTCAGCAGAAGGGAAATGAAAGCTCAGTTAAGTGTGTTACCTAAATGGACAGGTAAATTCAATTTACAAAATGCTATAAAGGTTTTACCTTTCAGCAGACAAGCAGAAAAGATGATTTAAAAGATGAAATCCTTTGCCATATCTCAGCAGCAGCGTCCAAATAGCAAACTCTTCAGATGACTGCGCAAGGTCAGGGTGAGAGAAGTGCTGGGTGTGTGCTGTGGGCTTGTGACCTGACTCTATGGCAGCTCCCATGTCCTCCTTTCTGAGGGCCCTGGACCACCCTAGCTCTGCCTCCTGTCCCCTTCCACCAGCTTCACACAGATCCCTCTATCTTCTTGTAAGTCTGAAAGAATGTAGGGGTGAGAGTGGAAAGTTATGATCAGCAATGTTGGAGGAGGCATTTCGCCGTTTGACAGTCCAAGCCATAAATTGTTTTCAGATGATTATATTTCATTTGTGATGGTGAGGAGAGGAAGACATCATGCACTAAAGCAGCAGTGACTGGCCACGTGTGGCTATTTATATTTAAATCTAGAAAATTAAATTACAATTTCAGTTCTTTAGTTTTTCAGTTGTTTAGCCATACTAGCCACATTTCAAATGTTGAAATAACCTCACAGGTGGTGAGTATATACAGCGTTTCTAACATCACAGGATGTTCTACTGGACAGCACTGGTCCACTCTAGTGCCAGACTTGTGACTCACCCCTTCCATTCCCTGGTACCTATCGATAGCCAGTACGCAATCCCTGATGCTTAACTGTTGGTCAGTTCTGGCTGCTTGTGTTTTTGTATTTAAAAATTACCTGTATAATTCCTTCCTTTTCTTCCCTCAGACAGACAGATAGACACACACACACACACACACACACACACACACACACACACATTTGAAGTTGAATCTATAAAAAAATTAACAATTGTTTGAAAAGATATAAAGGATTCAAATAGAAATATGCTCAGTCTTAGAAGGCATGACTAAGTGTTTTTTCTGGGTGTTTAACTTAACACGTGCACACCTAGTAACAAACATCTTATTCTAACTCTAGGAGCAAATGTACCACATGGAGGGATACGTTGTGTGCCTTACTAAGCCACTCTCAACTCAGTCCTGGCCAGGTGGCTGGGCTGGGGTGTGCCCATCATTCTGCTGACCTACCCACCCCTTCTGAGGCTCTGTGGTAACCTCTGATGGGCTCTTCATTTCCCCCTGTGACATGGCCTTTATCCTCCATGTATTTCTGACTAGCTTACTCTCTCTTCAAGCAAGCAGCTACTCCTTCCTCTGTTTACTTCCCTCCACCATTATTTAGCCTTTTCTACTCTCACTTCTGTGTATATGTATATTTTTATGTTTAAAAATATTTCTGTTATAAAAGCTTAAAAACTCTAAAAATTTGAATAAAAGGATAGATGGACTATGTTTGTATATAGTTTAAGAAAATAGTATGGCATACATTTACATTTGTCTCAACTAGACAAATTCCTAGAATACTAAAATATCTGTCTTTCCTGTTGCACTACCCTTTTACCAGGGATAACCGTTAATCTAGATTTTGTGTTAATATTTGTTTTGAGTTTTAAATACATCTACCACACACACACACACACACACACACACACACACACACAGAAACATGCTTTATATTTTTCTTGCACTTGGTACCTTGGTTGTGAACTTCATTCATTCCATGATTCTGGAAAAGATGACCATGTTTGTGATCACCTGATGCAGAGTTTTCAAACAAAAATAAAACTTTACCAAATGCTTCTGCTTGTGAACCAAACTGTTCTCAAACAATAGCAGGTGTGAACTGAGGTACCACTGTGCTTGCTTTTTTTGCTCAACATTGCATTTGGGGAATTCTTCAGAGATGCCGTGTTATTACTTGGTTCTTTCACTCAAAATTATGTTTTTGAGACTCATTCACGCTAACGGGTATGTGGATCCTCTGAGTGACTGTTCTGTATTTTACTGACCCATTTTACTTTCTTTTAGGGGTGTTTGGGTTCTGTCCATGTTTTTGCTCACTTTATAACTGAGACACTACAGATGCTCCTTTATTTATCGATGCATTTGTGCAAGATCTCTCAGGCACTCACTTGGGCAAGGGTCTACTTCACATTTTCTTTGAGCATCTTTCTATGCCCAGTTCACCTTCACTTTCTGCTTTCTCCCTACCTTGTGCCTTGCCTGTAAATTACTCCCCATTAATTCATTGATTAAATAAGCAGGATAATTATTTTACCTCTAGACAGCATAATTTTAGGGGAAAAGGATAAGCTTTCTGGAAGTAATAGGGAGGGGTAAAAAGATGGATCTAGGGTTAAACAGTTTTTCCATCTATAAAATGTATGACCAAGGTTCATCAGTATAAGATGAAGGCCAAGACTTTTTTTCAGAGAATGGTGGGAGGATTAAATGAGACAACACCAGCAAAGCCTGGCAGGTAGTAGGCCTTGGCTTTTCCCTTCCTGTTTAGATGTAAGATATTTCACTGTCTCCACCATACATTTAAGGAGAAAGCCAGTACCAATCCAAGAGACAGAGATATTGCGTGGCTCTTCTGCTCCTTCACCCAAGGCCTCTCCCTGGCTCTCTAATGTGTGCCCCTGGTGCAGCCACCAGGAGGCTGGAGGCACATAATCAGGGCGGTGGTGTGTGATGTGGACATCAGCAGACACTGGTCTAGGGTGATCTGGTGGCCAGGCGAGTGGAACATCAACTGATTTTAGGGTGTTGGTTCACAACTACCACAATCCAACACAGGTGTAGACTTGGGGTAGTGCATGCTGGTGTCTTCCTTTGAGGAGAGGAGAACTCTCACAAATTCATGTTAGTCTCAAACCAGGGGCTGGTGACAGCCACATGGAGGGACATTTACAAAGGTTTGCCTTTGTTCAAGGACCTTTGTCCTGTGGACTCAGTACTATGTCTGGGTTGACGTCCGACCTGTGGTTCCTAAAAGGCTTGGCACCGTGCAGGCTGGAGATTGTGTGTGGATGGAGACATAGCTCCATGGTGGGAAGTATTCCTGAGAGGTGTGTTGTGAGTGAGAAAGATGGTCCCAGGAATAGGGCAGGGTCTCCCACTGCAAGAAGCGTGAGTGCTGGGCAAACAAAATGTTCTGCACCACATACACCATGTAAGAATCTACCAGGCAAATTCATGATGAATTTTGGAGGTGGGAGGAGAGATGTCTGTACAAGGCAGGGTCCAGCAAGGGATTATCCCAGAAGTACCTGGTCCACCAATGCATGATCAACCCACCAGGAATTCTGAGTAAGTTAGTCAGTGACTGGGACTGACAGAATAGAGAAACCATTAAAATGTGTAGTTGACTTGGTTAAAGGAAAAGCAGAAGAATAACAAATAATGTATTAATACTCTAGAAAGAATTAGAAACCATAAAATATATTAGTGATGCAATCAGGGGGTGAAGGTCATATTGATACACAAAATAAAGCTGAAAAAAAACTATGCTAACTAAAGAAATGTAAATAATCAGTCATTTATTATTTTTCCTATTTGTGAAGGAAAATTTGATAATCTATGTTACAGAAAAGATTGACAATATGAAATCATTTTGTGCATAATTTTTTTCAAGTATGAGTTTTATCTAAAATCATCTATTATAAGTTGCCAGTGACTGCAGTATGATTTAAATTTTCAAACTATGGATTGTAAACCGCCTATTGGGTCACAAAATCCATGTAGTGGGTCATAATGGACACTTGAAAAATGTAATCAGATAGAAACTACCAGATTGCCTTTCATAAAGCAAGGGGAATATTGCTTTGTGACATTTGTTTATTATTATTATTATTATTATTATTTGTGTGTGTGTCTACAGTGAGTCTGTGATGGAAAAGTTTGAAATTATTATTATTTATTATTATTATTTGTGTGTGTGTCTACAGTGAGTCTGTGATGGAAAAGTTTGAAAGCTGCCCACAGAAATGACTTCTCAAGACCCTTACAATTATCCTTACATTAGTTTGAATTCTGTACCAGGAGATGATCTTGACAGATTTCAGGTTGTTTTTCCATCTGGGAATGGTATTATTTTCTATTGAATGGATATGAATGAAAGTGTTTCTAGTTTGGACTACTGAAAAGGATGCTTAATAATTAAAAATCAACAAAGAAGAGATGCCACTGGTCTCATATCTAAGGTGCTCCAAAGGTGTGGAGCTGGTAGCCACAACTAAGAGGACCCTCCACAATGTGAGAGTATTTCTTCTATCTTTATTGCATGAATCTATCAGAAATATCTGCTTCATTGGGGCACTCTGAGTTCATGAATCAACTACAGGGATTGGATACATTTCTTAGTGATAAACTTATGCACAAGGGCAGGAGATGTAGCTCAGTGGCACTGTGCCTACCTGGCAAATGCAAGGTCCTGAGTTTGGTTCCCAGTACTGGTGTGTGTGTGTGTGTGTGTGTGTGTGTGTGTGTGTGTGTGTATGTGTGGCTGGGGAGAAACAAAAACATACATAAACTTTGCCATGATTCTTTATAGTGCAGTGAATACAGAATTTGCAAGAATAAATATGACCTTCACCAGCTTTTCACACACTAATTCTTTTTTTCTTCTGGTACCTGGGATGGAACTCAGGACCTTCCACTTGTGAGCCAGGCGGCAGCACCACTGAGCTAAATCCCCAGCTCCCACACACTAATTTCATGAGCAGGCTCGACTCTGCCTCTCCTTATTATGTTCCTTTGCTATTATCCATAAAAGTCCAGTGTGGGTCTTATGGATGAGGAAGCGCTGTTGCAGCATGTGATCCCAGACTTCGACCAGCAAGCTGTTGTGGTGGGCAGTGAGCTGGGCTCCCTCAGAGCTGTTCTCCTCGGGTGTGAGGAGCTTCTGATGAGCCTTCTGATGAGGGGTTCTTGACATCTGTTTTCAGTCTGATGAGATAAGCAAAGGTTCTATTGATCTGTAGCCCTTACAGAATTTCATTACTATGGTGTTTTTTCACTTTGTGTGTGGACAGACGATATGTTTTATTGTGTCCTTCTTATAGTCTTTGGCTATTCTATATTCACAAATTTTACAAGTGAAAAACCACAGTACCTTAATCGCAACCAACTCTGATAGGGTCAAACAAATCTCTTGGGATAAAGACAATAAATTTATAATTTGAGAGAGGTTGGCTTATGTCCAGGCAGACATACTGTGGGTTCTAGGCTGCTGATACAAAAATACTATATCAAAAGAGACGGAACAGTCTTCCAAACAACTGAGTCTTCAGTGCAGCCTTCTTCACCACCGCTAATATTCTCCTGTGTATTATTTGCGTTTGATCAGCAGTAGTTTTTGGCCTCATTTTAGCAATGCTGAGGCAACATTTTCTTTCTGCTCCCAACGTTTAACAGCTTTAATTAATAGTACTTATTGAGATCATGCTTAGCAGTTTTATTTTTATAAAGTGATTTATAATCATTTTTATTAGTTATTCTAAATCGAGATTTCTAATGGCATGCCATAAAGAAAATGCTTCATGTCTGAGAAAGGAGACTCTTCCTACCCAGCATTTGTCTAATATAATTATGGCTATATTGCGTAGATTGTTTAATTATTTATTCCGTAATCTGTATATGTAAATACACCACTCCTGCCTGTGAATTGTAAACTTCAACTGCTCTCTGCAAGAGTTCTTGAGAAAAGGATGTGACCATGTCGGTGAGTAAGACACTGCTAAAAGAAGGTGGAGTGATGATGTAAATTATTAGACACTAATAAAAATATAAAAGTACTATGTCTCTTAATGTGTTTGTGACAAGGCACAAACCTTGGAAAACACCTTTTCTGCATGATATGAATCAAAATTGTTGCTAGAATGTTTATTTTCAAACTGAATTGTGCTTATCTGGATATTTTGGTATACCAAAAAAGCAAAAATTTATTATAAGTAATATTTAATTGCTTTTGCTTTTTTTCTTTTGCATGCGTTATAGAACGCATGTAAGGTACAAACTTAAATCTCTGAAATTAGGAAATTTGGAATGAAATATAGTGTTCTGACCATATTAACTCCACTGGTATTTTTCAAGTGAGTTTTGGTTGTTGAAAGACACTCTAATCCAGGTCCCATGTACCTCATTTCGCCCTTTGTCCTGCCTCTCCCTACCCACTAAGAATCATTGCAAGGAAGGTTTTAGGAGGGGAAGTGGAGAAGCACCAGCTGGCTGCCATCTCTCTGCTGTGTCTGACAAGGGCAATGGTGGAAAGAGGGCAATAAAACCAATTTAAACCCCCTGTATTTCAGGGAAACTGCCACTCACCTGATTGAAGGCTGAATTTTCAGAATTAAGCGCAAACTTGAGGCTATCAGATGATGAAAAATCGATTTCACAAGAAGTTCCTTTACCTGGTGACTATGGTGTTTATGAAAGAAAGAAACTTTAAAAAGAGTCCCAATTAAAAAACAGAGCTTCAGACGAACAGATCCCTACCTCCTTGGGTCTTTTTCCTTTTGTTTAAAGGAACAAATAATATAAACATGTAGCCTCATGGCATCTGTATAGATATTAAATATGATAAAATGATTGATGAATGTACAACTGACCCAAATGAGAGGGCACGTCCAAACACAATGAATCTGATTTACTGCTTGCAATGGTAAGAAAACAAATTACTGTGCCTAAAAAACAGTTTAGTTTTATCAGGTAAATAAGCAGACTAATCACCAATGCTGATTCTCTACCCCCACTTGCGCAAAGATTTTTGAAAAGCTGGGATGTTTCTTAAAGGCAAGCTATGAATTTCAAATGATGAATTGAGGTTTTCAGTGCCCCCAAATTCAAGTGACTGTTTCCAGGGTGACCTCCCCTCAGCCAGTTCCTCAGAATGGCAAAGTACGTTCCCTTTGAACACCAAGTCCCCAAGTTACTTTAGCCTGTAGACATGAGGAACGTGGGTGGCAGACTTTTTTTGAGACAGGGTCTCACTATGAGTGCAGGCTGGCCTTGGACTTGCTATGTAGTCTGGGCTTTTCTCGAATTTATGGTGATCCTGCTGCCTCAGTCTTCCAAGTGCTGGGCTCACAGGCCTGTGCCACCACACCTGGCCCAACTCAAAAGATTTGGATCTCTGGACGTTCTACGGAATCGCCATCTCCTTCTGCTACCTGTGGTGGTGGTGTTCTGGTCAGGCAGGAGAGTGTGCCTGCCTTGCGGGCAGGCCAGCAGGGCTGAATGTGCTCTCGTGTACTTTTCAGAGCATAAGACCTGAGCCCCGAGGTGAGTCTGACAAGAACCAGGGAGGTGACTGCTGCAGCCGCAGGTGTCGTCTTACCTGCGACCCAGAAGGGTCTCCATTTATCCCTGAAACACCTGGGCTTGCTTCATATGATTTTTTAGGAGAGAATAACAAAACGGGAGTTTTAGAAAAGTGTAAAAGGCAGAGAAAAATCTGTGTGTGTGCATATCTTTATCTATGTGATGGGAGGGAATCGTGTGTGGCGTTCCCCTAACAGTGCTTTCTGTGCCCTTGGCCGTGGCTAAGGGCACGCGAGTGCCACACCAACTCCCAGGTGTGCAGCCTTCTTAGCTATGGTTCCAAGCAGTGATGCCAAGTAGGTGTTTATGTGGTGCTCTCTTTCTGTTTTTTTTTTTGTACTTGGGATCGAACTCGGGACTTTGCACTTGCGGTGCAGGAGGCACCACTGAGTCAAACCCCTGACTCTCTTGGGTAATGTCATCCTGGAAAAATTCCTAGAAAAGGGATTTCAGGGTCAAAAGTGTTACCATTATTCTTTTCATTAGCTATGAAGACATACTTTCTGCAGAGTCCAGTATTGCTAACAGATATCAACATGATGGTAGGAAAATGTGGTTACTGTTTTGCAATGTATTCACTTGCTTTTTCTACAGTGTTAGGATTCAAAAGAGAAAGATGAGGATTTCTGAAATTTGGAATCTATTATCACAATAGCTAACACATATTAAATGTTCCCCACCTATCAGGCTTTCTAAGCACTTTATATCTAGTTAATTCATATTCAGTACTTTTCACAACAAACTGACAAAGCAGATACTTTTTACTAAAATAGAAATTGAGCCTTAGAGAAGTTAGCTCCCACTGGCCAAAGTCAATGAATTTCCCATGATTTAAACCGAGGTATTTTGAGCATAGAGCTGACAGTCTTAATCAAGACTGAATATTCTCTCTACTTTGTTGCTGGTATCTGTTCAGTTCAGTCACTTTTGTTTTCCCTTATACACGTGTCCAGGTGACTACCAGTCTTGTGCCTTTTTTCCTCTAAGAATACAGGGACAATCGTAAGTGCTGATTCTTAATGTCATTTTTGTAAAATTGTTAAGTCTCCTACCACACCTTGTACATTACACTGTTCTCATGTGGGACTCAGTTTTATTTCTCTACTTGCTCTTACGCAAAAGTCTGAGAGGCAATACCATTTTATTTTTGTAGCAATTCACTGAGAAGCAAAGGAACATTCACCTTATAAATTCGGAAGCCAGCTTAAACAATAACGAGAAGAGGAATCCAAATACAGAGGGGAAAGGATGCTGTTATGATGGAGTTCAGGGATGCCTCGTGAGATGTACAATAGGGTAAGATAAGGTGGGGACAAGGGAGTGGCTTGGACAGAATGAGAGCTGTAAAAGAGGACAGGTCTGAGGGAAGGTACACCAATCAGGAGGGTTTGATGGAAAAGCTTCACACAGAGCAGCTGCTCTGTTGGTGGTTAGGAACATATGTTTGTGCTCACTTTGGCAGCTCACATACTAAAACAAGAATAAATATATTTGCCACACACTTAAAGGGTTAAAAACTCAAACCCTAATAATTAACACAGAGGTATTGCACTAATTTCTCTCCCTTCATACAGGAGCTTGATGTGAGAAATGAGGCTTTAATAAGCTTTGAAGAAGTTTCTGCATTTTCCTTTTTTTTTTTTTTTTTTTTTTTTTTTTTTTTTTTTTTTTTTTTTTTTTTTTTTTTTTTTTTTTTTTTTTTTTTTTTTTTTTTTTTTTTTTTTTTTTTTTTTTTTTTTTTTTTTTTTGGTACCAGAGATTGAAAGTTTTCTGTATTTTGAAGAAGCAGGGTATCTTCAACAATAAATACGAACCCTGCGGATCAACATGCAAGTCTTAAGGGTGCGTAAAACCATAGCCCCCACAGCTCTGCAGCACCGGCCAGGGTTTCATGCTTGAGGGGGATGCGTATGGAGGGGAGAGGAAGAGACACTCAGCGTTCCCACCCCGACTGTCCTTGCTTTAGGAAAATGAAGAATGGGTGAGAAGCAAGTAGGCCTCTCAGTGTATGTTAAGTAAACACTGTGTGTGACTCTCTAAGAATAGCTTAGCGCCGAGAATTTATCGACTCACTGGACAAGGACACTGGTTGCCCCACAGGAGCACCCGTCACCTACCTCCATTGCCCTGTCCAACTCAGGGATGAGTCAGAGGCAGGGAATGAGCAGCTTGCAGTCCCGTGAGTGGCTGAGGGGACGGTTTACCCGGCTTCCCCAGGGCGGGTTTTCAGCTGCTCTCTTTCAGTGGCTGTTGTCTACCTTATTTGTAATTAAGGAATTGACCATCTGTGTATTTACTTTATGCAGGTCTCCTGTGGAGCTCTTCAGTAAGCTTCCGAGGGATGAGTGTCCCCATGTCTTCTTCAGTGCTCTTTATCCCCACCACAGAGTTTAGCATTGAAAAGCCCACACCTGCAGCACTAGTGGATGCTGCCCAGTGCAGGAGCACAGTTGGTGACAAAGACAACTCCCTGCTCCGGTCTCACATTGTGCGCTAGAGTTGTTAGACCTTTTAGATGAAAGACAGAGTGATGTAACAAGGGTATAACCTACACCCACAGGAGTTATTAATTATGTTCTCAGAGTTTGAGATGAAACAAAAAGATGAATGAAAAGAAACGGACATGTTCCTCTTCTTTGTAATTCAGATCATTCTTCTACCCCAAGCTACCACCTGGGTATAGGCTTACAGAGACGTTTGCAATTCCATAGGAAATGAGACTAGTTTAACAATGAGAACTAGTACAATGCTTGTTTTCATGTCGAGCAGTGGCCTCCATTCAATCACTGCCACTGAATAGAGAATATCTGCTCACCCAGCTGATGGTAGAGTACAGATAGAGACCTGCAGTGTATCTGGTGCACCGAGAGGGTTGTTTGACCTTATTTTGGTCCTATTAATCATGTTTTTATGTGGGTCCTGAACTGCTGGTGATGCCCCTACTTCCACAACCAGCACCAAAATTGCTACCACCACCATAATAATAGAAATTGCCCAGAGAATAAGTAGGAGAAGCAAACTTTGAATCCAGCATGGTCTGACTCCAAAGCTCATGATCTTTCTATTATAGTCTTGCTACAAAGCACTCCTTAGGCAGGTTCGCTTCTATTGTCAGGTGTGTGCAGAGTTGTCAGACAGTTCCCAGGTTTCTGTGGTCTTGGCTCAAGGCTAACTTGTCAAATACTTGGCTTTAATCTCTGCTGCTCTTGCCTTGATCCCTTAATGTTCTTTGTTCTTATCTTTTAAGTGGAGTCATAGTTCAAGAAAGTGGGGTGTGAATCACTAATGAATGTCGCATAGAGGTTGGAAAATGGATTTAGTGTATTAGCTCAGGAAAGAACTAAAGATTATCATTGTGAAAAAACTCTTTATCTTTATGCTTGATTTTGGACCTAGGTGTGTTCAAACTTTAAGTGATTGTGAAAAAGAAAAATGCTTCTTTATGGCTACCATATGTGGTGGAAATTTCATTATGTAAGGTTAGGAAGATAAACAATTTATTTTTTGAGAGTTCAATTTCATTTATTTTTCACTTACTTTATGGCTTTTGTTTGCTGTATATACCACTTTTGATAATTTTTTTCCACAAAAACAATGTCCCTAAAATTATACTATGGTTCTTTATCAGGAATAATTAAGCTTTTGGTAAAATAAAGTCTAGGTGATCACGTACCTAGAAATCAGAGTCATGTAGCTAGATGGGAGATGGCTTTTTAGAAAGTGATCGGGGACCCAAGCTGGAAAGAAAATAAAAATTTCCTACCAGATTGATCACAGATGCACTATTTGGGCCTAAAGTATGCTGCACACTCCTGTGAGTGTTAAAGGGGGAGGACATTGAATAATTCACAAAGTTAATCTTTTAATCTATATTTTCCTTCACTCTTACTTCATAATGATGACAGCTAAGGTGTGGGCTTTCCTGTTGTCACTCTGGTTTCAGTTGGTTGCTTAAGTGAGCCAAAGCACCCACTTCATTGCAAGACATGAGTGCCCATGGGGAGGCCCCTCACACCCGAGCTTTAACTTAGATGCCTCTGTACGTTAGGGTTTGTATCTCATGTTCCCCAGAGCCTCCTGGTGCAGAGGTGGGGCTTCTGGAAGGTGACCAGATTGTGCAGGCTCAGAGGTGACTTGCTGTTAGGAGGTGGAGCCCAAGAAGAGGCAGCCCTGGGGCAGGACCTGCGTCCCTGACGGCTGCCCTCCTCACCTGCTTCCTGTGCACCACGGAATGAGCAGCTGCTCCTCCGCTGTGCCCTTCTGCCTTGGCCCTGCCCGGAGCCAGCTGGCTGTGGACTGAAACTTCTTTAAACTGTGAATCAAAACAAACCTCTCTTCCTGTAAGCGGCGGGTGTCAGTCCCTGTGTCCCAGAAATGAGGAAGGTGCTGAGTCCCTGTACAAGGTAACAGACTGCTCTGCTAAATGTAGTGTGCTAGTGTTTCCCAACTCCCTTTCCTCTGGACTCACAGCATAGCCTCTTGCTGTTTGTGCCATGCTGTCCCAGAGTAGTTTTGTAGCATTCCAGGCACTGATGCAACAATAGGAACATCGATTTATCTCTGTTCGCTTCCGCACAGGAGGTGGGTTGGATGGGAAGTCATGGGACAGTCTGAAATAGAGTGAAACGATAGGCATAAGGACACGCTATGAACACCTGGGAGGGAAATGTCTTTGTAAACACATGATTACGTCCCAGTATGTTTTGTTAATGCAGTCTGTCTCACTCTCAACCAGGGGTTGCCAGAGAGGGAGCCGCGGCTGAGTTTGGCCATGCCCGTCATGTGCAGCTGCTTTCCCACAGCTGCACAGAGCGAGCTGCAGAGACAGAAAATATGATTGGCAAGGCCAAAAACATGTACTGTCAGACTCTGCAGGAAAGGTTTGGCAACTGTTGGTTTGAACTAATTTCTTACCCATTTTTTATTGTGTATGTGTTCCCGAAAAACAAGATCCTGTCCAAGTTCTTCAGAAAACACAAAACTCGCTTGTTTTGTTGCTCTTGCTAGAATTCATCCCGGGAATGTGGTCAGTGTGAAGCCCTGAATTACCAGAAAAAAATGAAAGGGGTCCCGGTGAGTCCCAACATAAAAATTCCCTTGTTGCAGCTAGATCAGTTTAAGGCTTCAAATATGAAGCGTGTTAGCTTATTTCTTTGGAAAGGAGTTAAAAAAAAAAGGGGGTAAGAGCGTGTAGTTGCCATCCTGGGGGCATTTGGAGTCTTACTCAATAGAGCATATTAATACGGCTGCTGTCCACGGGGCACAACACCAAGGGCCAAGCAGAGCCCGGAGCTTGGGGTTTGGTTTACTTTGCTTGAAAAGGAAAAAAAGTTTCGTATTAATTGTGGATGTGCAGGTGCAACAGAATCTTGCTGGCTTATCTTGGGTGAAGTATCATTGAGCTGTAGCACTTTCTGAGCCAGTGACGAATGGGACTGCCCCTGTGGGGATGCCGTCTGTTGTTAAAGCCCCCACACGTGCTCTGTCACCATTTCTGTTTCTGACTCTTTCCTTAGAACAGGCCCTAGTTCTGAGGAAAATAATTCACTTTCAAAATTTAACACAATGTGTTGAAACAGTTTTCAAATCAAAGTACCATTTTTGAAAAAAAATATTCTAGCAACCAAGGGAAAATTCTCTGTTTTACACTTCTTGTAGGAAAAGTGAGGAGGAAATATTGTTAAAAAGAAAAAAAAAATGTAGAGGGGATTGTTTCTGAAAACAGGACAACTGTGTGTTTCAATTCCCCAAGCATCTGTCATGCATAGGGGTCTTACCTGTCCGCAGTCTGTTCTATTTGTAGCTCTACCTGTGTGAACTGAGAGATGCCGGAGCTGTAGGAAAACTGCTTTTGGAATGTAAGGGAAATCATAAGATTTGAAATATGCATCAGGGTTTTAAAATGTGACTCTACCTTGATCCAACTTGAATACATTTTACTATCTTTTTCTTTCTTATCTTTTTTCTTTTACAGAGTCTTGCTATGTAGTCCCGGCTGGCCTTGAATTCACTGTGTAGCCCAGGCTGGCCTGGAACTTGTGAGCAACCTTCCTTCCTGCCTCAGCCTACGGAGTGCTGGGATTGTGTGCCACAATGCCTGGCTGACTACACTTTACTATCAAACTTGATTTTCTTGAGAAGGATTAAGTGCCAAACTGGGGTCTGAACTTCAGATTGCTTGTCTTATAGTTACCACTATACAGTTACTCAGACGTCCTTTGATCAGGTGAGATGACATTTAGTTTAAGCATCTTGTTGGAGATGTCATGATCCTCTAGAATACAATGTTAAACTGTAGAGGCAGTATAGTGGTTGAACTGTAATTGGAGTGAATGTGCTATTTCAATGTTTGATGAATTGACTGATCTGGAGCCTGCTGCTGCTTAGTGAAAATGTAGGGCTCAAACAATGACGCCAGGAGCTCACAGACTCTGTGGGTTAGGCAGGGCACAGCAAGACGGGCTGTCTCTGTCCACAGCATTCCCAGTTCCAGCCAGGAGGTTTTCAGAGCTGGAATGACTTGATGGCTGGGGGTCAGAATCATCTGACAGTCCCTTCACGCACTTGTCCATACTGGAAAGAGCTGATGACCAGAGTGGCCAGCCAGTCTTGGGTGCAAGAGTGGCTTCTGCAGGGGACCCCTCCACATGGGTCAGTACCAAGCATGTCAGCCTTAGGACAACAGGACTTCTCACCTGGCAGTGCAGGTGCCAGCCATGACCATTCCTGCAGAGCCATCCCTGCCTCAGCCTTCCTGTCACTTTGCTCTGTAGGTCAGAGTGGTCCCAAGCTCTCTCAGGTTCAAAGAGGAGGACTAGATTCTGCATGTCTCGAGAGTGCAACAGCAGGGTCACACTGGAGAAGAGGATGATGGGACTGTGCTGGGAGACACAATCTGCCCCAGGGAAGTGAGTGCACCACTGGGAGGGTGCTATGCTGTCCCAGGGAGGGGCTGACACCCCTGTGGTTTTGGCTGTTCACTAAAACAGGATGTCAATGTTGAAAACTTTCCACACTATGCTCCAAACAGCATTATTTGTCATTCCCCAAATCAAAGCGAAGATTTTTCACTTTCCCAAAGTCCGTCTTCATCAGATGTCTCCATCTTAGAAAACGGCACCATTTCCTGGCCAAAATTTAGGACGTATTCTGTGAGATACCCACAGGCTTGCAGCCGAAGAGCTGGGGAGGCCCAGATCAAGTTGCTGGACTCCTAGTCTTTCCTGCTGCACTGGGGCATGGCAGAGAGAGGGCAAAGCAGGGCAGGGGTCTGCGCTTGCCCCAGACTCCACCTCTGTGGGCTGAGCGCTCATGGCCTGACCACCCCATAAAGGCCATACTTCTTACAACTGTTACGATGTCTGTTACACTCCTAGTTGTGAAGAGAGTAAACCCCCACACCTAGGCCTCTCCTGGTCAGTGGGTTTACAGTGTTCAGTCTCATCACTCTGTCCTTCATCATCCTCCTAATTTGTACAGTAGAACTTAGTGCTTTGTGTTTGTTTATTTGCTTATTGCCTGTCTTTCCCATTATCTCCCTGTGCTCAGGGGCCCAGTCTGTCTCTTCAGTATTTTGCTGGATCTTGTGCATAAACGTGCTTCATAAATACTATTTTGCAAAGAGTAAGTGAAAAAGAGTTTAAAGCAAGGATAAAATTGTAATCTAATCTTTATAAGAAGGTCTCTGTATTTAACTTAAGCCTGTGACTTTTACATTCATAGCCACAGAAAAATAAAAACTTCCAGGTACTTCTCGGGCTCCATCTGCCCCCTGAAGGGAGTTCGCAGTACATGTGAGCTTGTAATGATTATTTTTTTGGTACCAGGATGGAGCTCGGCACCTCGGGTCCTTGTGCTTGCAAGGCAGGTGGCAAGTCCACTGAGCTAAATCCTGGGCCCCTGTAACAATTCTTAAGGGCACATATGTTCATCCGCTTTTTAGCAGGCACTGCCTGTGGGCTGGGACTGTAAAGGGGGCACACGGGGTTAGAAGGTCTGACGCATCTCCTCTCTAACAGCACCTGTGCTTTACTTGGGGACATTTGCAGGCTGCATGGTGATAGTCAAAATGCTGTAGGGCATCTCCAATAGGACACACCCAAAATATAAATAATTTTAAGAGCAAAACTTATAGAGAGCTGGGAAGGGGGTGGGGAGGGTTAAGGGTGACCACGATGTGGCCCATGTCTGTGCCCATCCCCGACTGCATCACCACTTCAGTGTGCTGGAGGAGGCCTGTAGGGCTGAACTAACCAGAGGAGGCAGTGTGGGTCAGGTAGCATTTCAACGAGAAGCTTTAAAGGGAGGCGTTAAACAGCAGAGGTGGAGGTGGAGGAAGCCAAGGCATTCCTGATAAATAGGCAGCATGAGCAAGGGTTTGGTGATCGGGAAATGGTGAGAAGTCTGGACTGAGCAGACCAGCAGGCTGCGTGTGGGGTCAGGGGCCCAGATGAAGCTGGGCCCTGAAATGTTACTCATCCAATCCAGATAACTTGGGCTTTTTTTAATAACCAGGA
Source organism: Fukomys damarensis (assembly GCF_012274545.1). Taxonomy (NCBI): domain Eukaryota; kingdom Metazoa; phylum Chordata; class Mammalia; order Rodentia; family Bathyergidae; genus Fukomys; species Fukomys damarensis. Next base: position 55,704,821 of record NW_022900947.1, read on the forward strand.
ACAACTGAAAGTTTCTCATTTGTTTGTTTTGTTTTGCTGTTTAAGGGAGGACAGGAGGTCAATGAAAACAGGGCAGGGATGGGGGTGTAGTATGGGCAGGAGGTGGCGGTGAGGAGCCCAGGTTTCATCCACCGGAGGCTGAGGACCACACAGCTTTACTCTGCTTTGGGAGGAGGGGACATGTCACAGAGAGAGCACAGAGTGAGAGCTCTATACCCTCAGGTTCCTGTTTCACCTGAGCTTAGTCCCTCAATATTCTAGCCCGTTTCCTACAACGTAGAAGAGACAGCGTGGTCAATCCTATCACACAAGGTTTCTTTGAGAATTAAGAAGTACTTGGAAAAGGTAGCTGTCATTAATTATTGAAGGTTTATTGGATTGGCTGTTTATTGGTTTATTGGATTATCAGTTTATTGGATTGTGTAGCTGTTTTAGAGCTACATCAAGTATTTCCATGTGCCTTGACTGGTGGCCTGAGCTAAGGAAGAATATTAAGGCAGCCAGCAGTACAGCGCCACTTCACCCAGCGTGTAATAATTTCTTGGGTGTCTTTTGAAAAATTGCTTCCATCTACTTGATTACTCTGCTCTTTATTCTGCAGTGTCAGCAGGAGCTTTGGAATAGTTGTTTCTCTAAATGGAGTGTCTTACTCTTGCCAAGATAAAGTGTTAGATTAAACAGTCAATACTTTCTATATTTTAATTTGGTCAAATAAGCAGGAATAGAGTTTGAGAGCCACTGATGGTGCGGGGGGCACTGTCCAGCACTTTTCACTTTGTTCCATTTGCTTTTTACACTTTTTTTCCTCTTTTGAGCTTTTTCTTTCTTTTTGACAGGCTGGGGATTGAACCCAGGGCCTTTTCACTGAACTACACCTCCAGCCCTTTTGTTACTTTTTATTTTGAGATAGGGCCTTGCTAAGTCATTATGTTGCCCAGGCTGAGCTTGAACTTGTGATCCCCCTACCTCAGCTCTCAGGGCCAAGACATCCCTAAGCCTCCGATGAAATGGGAGTATGCCTTAGTGACATGAGGCTGCTTTCCTGAATTTGGGGACCCAAGTTGCTTAAACTCACTTGGAAACTTGGAAATAAAGGAATTTTCCTATTAATTGAAGAATACTCTCCTTTCAGTTTCTGATTTACCATTATATATGCTAGCATGGGTAGGTTCTGACAAATTTTTGTAATTACTAGTCTTCTTCAAGTTGAAATAGGAACAAAAGGAGATATGTTGGCATTTGTAACCAATTTCTGTGCAATTCTGGGTGACAGGTTAGTTTTTTTGGGAAACAAATCAAAGCCTCAAAATTTAATTTTAGGGAAAAAGATCTCTAGTACCAGGCCCAGCATCTAGATACCAAATCATGAAGAATATTCCTTTCCCTACTTCTTTTAAAATGGAAAGTAAAAAAGTAAGAGTATATGCAAACTCTGTGGAGCTCCTGGCTCATGGGATATTACTAATGGCCTTCAATTCTATACACTGTATGTAATAACCCTGGGCCCTGTGGGAAGAACTGTGGGGAGAAAAAGCATACGTGGAATTGAAGTTGGAAGAAAACATGACTGAAAACGTCATTTTAAATAAGCACAATAAAATGTAGTCATGTTAAAAAAAGAAAATAAAACCAGAGTATAATGTCTCCAAATTCCAAAATTCTGTTCTGGCTAGGTGAGGTCTCAGAAATTCACATGAATGTGACACTGGTGTATATGTGCTCTGTTAAATCCAGCTAAAATTGGAGAAATAGATGTAATCTAGGTGTCATATTAGTTAACTAGTTAACTATTCTGGATCTGTGATTAGTTAACTCTTCTGGATCAGATGTTTAAGTTCCCAGAGAAAGACCAACTCCAACTCCAACCTTCCTCCAAGCTCCAGGAAATCTGAGCTGGAGTTTCCTGTGTATGAAAGTGGAGGGGTCCTGGAGCACACACACAGTTTCCCGTCAAGACAGCAGCGACATGGCTACCATGACAGATCTGAGGAGCCCAGTGGGCTGTCACCAGTGGTTTCAGGAGCATGGCAGTAGCTGCAAAGGTGTTGGCCGCTGTTCTTACTCATCCTGTTGGCAGTGCTACTGATACTTCTACTACCAGATAGCTATCGGGATACAGCCAGTTCCACCTGAACTGTCATAACCACAGGGCAAGTCTGGAACTGTGCCGAGATAAGGCATGGATGGCAGCCTCTGACTGTGTCTAAAAGGATGGAACCAGATTCAGATGAACTCCTTTTGTCCTAGAAGTGTAGACTTCTTAAAACTTATGTTTGACACTGACAGATTGTCTTTACTCAGAATTAGCCTCAAAGAATATGCTTTTTTTTCTATGTATGTCATCAATTAACTGGAAACTATACCCCCCACCAAAAAAAGAAAAAGAAAAAGCAAAACAAAACCTTGGAAATTATACAAAGACACAATGTCAGAATACTATCAGTCTTTTTTCAAAGATACATTTTCCACTACTCTTCTATTTATATCTTGACACTTTTTAATGATAACAAATCTACATTACTTTAGCAATAAAGACAATTGGAAAAAAAGCAATAGAATTTACTAAAACTAAACTGCTCTCCTCAGAGCTCTCATCGGAGGTACAAGATGCTAGCTACAAATGTCATTTTAATATTTTGTACTCTTCTATTTGTGCAAGGAAATGGTGGCTTCCTTTGGAAGATCTTTTTGTTCCCAGAACTGTGGTTTGGATGGAGCCTTGGGTGGGAGGCGGTGGACATGGTCGGCACAGAAGTGTGTCCATGAATTGTGGCCTGCCACTTCCCCAGCTGGTGTCTCAGGAGTAATGAAATTAACCTCACTACCTGCCATTTGGGGCTCTCTCTATATACTCATATGGAAAAAAACTTTAGGGATAGAAATGATTTTATGTATGCATATATTTTTTCTCTTAAATTCTTTTATTGGTACATTTTAGGTATACAACACATTTACATTCATCATTGGGAACTTGTACGTTTACACGATGTATCTTGGTTCTTTTATGTATATATTGTAAATTAAACAAGCAGTCTCTCAATGTGGTTAAAATTTTTAAAAAGCACGAACAGTTCAGTGAAGTATTCCTTTCCATACTTGTTCTATGATCATCTACCTCCCTTCCTTGGGGGCAAAAAGGGCTTTTATTTGCTTATGTACCCTTCTGAGATATTTTATGTATATGAAAATAAATAGACACAGTCTAAAAGTTATTACATAAGAAGAACGATGTCGTAGGGCTGGGGATTTAGCTCTGTGGTTCCGCTGCCTGCCTGGCAAGTACAAGGACCTGAGTTTGATCCCTATCCCCACCCCCCAAAAAAGAATGATGCCTTAAAGAATTTGTGGTACCTGAATGTTGTCTTAATAAAATGTATTATGATTAGGCCAGCCTATTTTTGATATTCCCCCAAAGAGTGAATGTGATGAATCATTTTATAAGTAATTAGTTACTAAGTTTCTAGTAGTTAAGGCACTTGCAGCTGCTGTTTGTCCTGTGGCTTTAAATATATTCACACTCAGGTGTGCTGTCATCCGAGGCCTGTGTGCACTATTGCTTCAGAACGAACATCACTCCTGTTCACTGGGAAGCAGCTCCCCTCACCCTGCTCACGCTGTCATCCCGCCATGCTTTATTTGTCACCTGATTTGTAACATTTACCACTTTGTAGCATTTGGCATCCTGAGAAAAGGGAAATCACTTCAAATCACTTGTTTACTTGCCTGCTCTGCTTGTTGGAGGAATTCACTACCTAGAAGAGTTCTTGACACAAAATAAGTTCTTAACAAATATTTGTGGACTGTGGATGAGTCAGTCATGCTCAATATTTTGTGTGGACCCGAGCAGAATTTGGTCCACAATAGGAAAGTAAAAAGCTGTAAGGACACATTTCTGCACCCTCAGCCCGTTCTTCCCCTGACGGGGAGCAGTTTATAATATTCAGATTTCCATTTTGCAGCGCTTCCTGTGCGGGTGAGTCCTGCAGATATGTGCAGGAGCATTAACTAGCTTACTGCTTGCAAGGGGGACCCAGGCACTGTGACCTCCATGACGGGCCTGGTGTGGTGAGCAGACCACAGGCAGTGAATGGTTTCTGTCCTTTTTGACCCCGTGGAGGCTCACTCCACAGGAACACCTGTCTACCAGCACTGGATCAGCTGAAGCACATGACTCAGCTTGCAGATGGAGGAAAGTACAGCTTTGGAGGGGCCTGTGGCCAGGGCTTGTTCCTCTCCAGGGAGGTGGGCAGCCTGGTACAAAGGATCAAACACTTGTTTCTGGGAAGTGGCTAGTGCCGAACAGGGGCCACAAAGATGGTCAAAGTCATCCTGACAGAAAAGTCAGATGCATCCTCCACCATCTGACCTGAACTTTTTTTTTTAAAAAAAATCTTATTGAGTTTATTGGTACTTTTTAGGTATACAGTACAGTTACATTCATCATTGGGATCTTGTACCTTTACATGACAGATCTTGGTTCCCATTTTCCCCCCTTATCCCAGCCCTCCCTTCACTCCTCTCCCCTCCCCCATTTACACAGACTTTGTTTCCATTTTTTCCTTTTCTCGTATTTTTTCTTTTCCCTTCTTTCCTTTCCCCTACCCTTCCCACTTCCCTTACACTTTTAGCCCTTTTCTTTCATATTTCACATTGTCAATTATACCATTTGGATCTTATTTACACTTTTAGTTTTCCACACCAGAGAAACTATTCAGTATTTACACGTGCATCTTATTTATTTCACTTAAGAGTATGGCCTCAATATGCACCCATTTTCCTATGAATAACTCTAGTTTTTCATTCTTTAGGGCTGAGTAGTACTCATCTATCTATCTATCTATCTATCTATCTATCTATATCACATCCTCTTTATCCAGTCTCTAACTGAGGGGCAACTGGGCTGTTTCCAAGTTTTAGCTATTACAAACTGTGCCTCTATGAACATGGGTGTGCATATAACACTGTGGTATGATACTTTTAATTCTTTTGGAAAGATACCCAGCAGAGGGATAGCTGGGTCAAATGGAACCTCTAATCCTGGTTCTTTGAGGTATCTCCATATTGATTTCCACAGTGGTTGCACCAGTTGCAGATAATCTTTTAATCCAGGCATCAGTTTTAGGATTTAGTAGCTCAGCAGCTTGGTCTGCATTTTCCCTTCCCACAGACAGGGCTGTGTTCTGTGTTATTCTGACTCATGGGAGAACCCTGTAGGTGGAAAAGGGTGAAAGAAACACCGACCTTAGGCTATTAAGGTCTTTTAGGTCAGTGACAAATGTCTCAATCACATTTCTGAAAGATCTGCCTTGTTTCTATTACTATATTGTTGAAATGGTGGTAGAGGAAAAAAATTCAGCTCTCTTATGGAAGGTTTGAATTTTGGGGTAATTTAAAGCCCTTGATTTTACTGCTAAAAGAACTGAGGCCTGGAGAGGTTGACTATTTGCTTTCTTTGATATTAACAAAGATAGTTCCTCTTTTTAGAACATTTGACTTTAGGCATGTGTTTTAAAAATGACAGTTGGGTATGATTGAGAGTTTAGCTATCAAAACTGTGAAGCAACTCATGACACATATTTAAGCAAAGAGAATTATTTCTCCAGCTCATACCATGCTGACAGCTTGCAAAATCTGTGTTCATCTCCCTTTTCACCTCATAAAAGAGGCTGCAGCTATTTTTAAACCTGGGGTTTGTAGAAGGGAATGTAGGTTATAAATCTATGTAAGTGGAAATTATTCAGGAATTTATCAGACAATATGAACTTTTGGGACTAAAAGAGAAGCAGACTTGAGGCCTTTAGTCAGTTTGTCTATCAGTGTATCTTCAGTTTCATTTCTGACTTATTCCTGAAGAAAAAGTGATTTTCTTTCTTTCTTTTCTTTTTTTTGGTACCAGGGATTGAACTCAGGCCCTTGTGCTTGTGAGGCAGGCGGCGGCACCACTGAGCCAGATCCCTGGCCCTTTTCCTTATTCTTCTACAGTGAAATGGTTGATTAAATTGATACAGAGCAGCAGCCCTAATAATCATTCTATTGCAATATTGTTTAATAACAAAGCAACCACAGATCAAAACAAATATCAGCACAAAGAAAATCTCTACTCTGTGCTGCCAAATATTTGTCAAACTCCCACTGGTAAGCCGTATTTCAAAAGGACTTGATATATAGCCTTCTGAAATATTTCAGATCATTCTGTGAAGTGTGTAGTAACAAAAATATAATATATACCACTACATTTCCATTTAGGGTCCAGTATGAGGTATACAGTGTATTATAATTTTCATAACTCTGAGATAAACATCCAATGACATTTTTACCCTTTTCCTAATAAAATTGAATAATAAAAAGCCAAATGTGATAGTTACACGTATGGCTTCATATATGTTGAGCAAAGTGCTTTATATATAATTATCTAGTGATCACTTTATTTTATGTAATGAGGAATCAAATACAGAAGCATTTAATATGTAATAAATACTGAAATATTTAATATACTTAGGACTATTCAAAAGGACACAGACTAAAAACGTTGTTTAGTAATAATCTTATCTGCAAATCAGATCTACTTAAACTCAGTAGTCACTATTAGTTGTGCTATTATACACTCTGTAGATCTGCTGTGCATATATGAGACCAGTGACACCTGGAGCACCTGTTCAAAACTTTCCTCTTCCGTGCTGTTGGAGACATTAATGTCATCAAAAGGCTTCACCACCTGCTACCACTAGGTGGCGCTTGCCATTGAAACAAAGGTTCCTCTGTCCATCGCTGTGCTTTCTTTGCTATCTGACAGGACCTTGGAGGGAAGGAAAGAAACTTGATTAATAAGCTAAATAGTGGGTGGGCACCCAGAAGGTAATTAAACAGAGAGTTATTGAGTGAAAGGTAAATCATTATTAGAAAAGGTTACTTATACTGTTTTTTAAATTCCATCAATTTTTCGTACATTCTTTTTGTCACCAAGCTGTGTGAAGCCCAAGACAATAAGAACAAATAAATCTTTTTTGGGCTCATGAGAATTAAGGAGCATGATGCGAGTATTAGGATAGGTTAAAGAAGTCATTATTCATTGTTCGTTCCCGGAAAAGCAACAGCAAAGGTGCCCACATGCAGAGTCTGGACGAAAAGTTAATCAATGGCCTTTCAAAGGGAAAACACATGTATTTCAATTACTGGACAGTAATCGATGGGAAGGAAACAGAGCCTGCTCTTTTAATTGTGGGACAGCAAACATCAAGTGCAGAGAGCGATAAGCAGTGTGGGCGCTTTTCCAAAGACAGCTTTTTTCTCAATAGCTTTGGATACACGCTAATCTCACCCCACAGTCCCCTCCTTCTCTCCCACCGCCCACTCCACACACCGGCTGTATCCCCTTTCTGGGTAAAGTCGTGACAGGCATGATAGTGAAACACCTTCCCCGGCCACTTATCTAATTTTTGTGACACACACTTTGATATTTTTAGAGGAGAATACATGGAAAAAGTGTTTCTTGGAGTTTTTTCTTCCTCAAATGTTCAGCAAAGCCGACTATTCATGGCTGGTTCACAATCATTATGAGACATTACCAGTTATGTTGAAATACATGATCCACAGTGGGAAAACTGCTGAACAGCAGGAGCAAGTTCTTAATACAAAAGCGAGTTTAATTTTTTTGTTTTTTTGTTTTTTTTTTGGTGCCTGTGAACGTACTTTGGGGTTCCTGGTTCTTGCTGTGCGTCAGGGAGTGACAGTTAACCTTAACATTCGTCTAGAAACAAAATATAATTACTTAGGTGGAAGCCTGAAGGCCCAACTGTTGTCTTAGCCCTCCGCGGTGGGTGGTGTGCAATGCGTGTGCACACGCAAGTCAACAGTCCTCGGTGAGGTGAGCACATTTTACCTTCACACGTCAGAGCTGCTTGGGCGCTCCTATGCGCCTTCTGAACACTCTCTAAGGAGTTCAGATAGACAAGCCTTTTGGAAAATTCAAGTTCGATATCTGCCTCCAACTCAGGAAGGCACTATAGATATCTTCCCGTTTTAAATATTGAGAAGAATAAGGAATCGGATCCTCACACTTCTCCCCCCTCTTCCCGCAGTGCCGCTCTTGCGCCAGGCCTATTACGGTAGCTATAGGTTTGACATGAACAAAGTGTGGAGTCCCAACGGTGAGACTGTTCTCACCGCGAGAGAATATGTTTTCGAACTTTGTGTGTGTTTTGGTGGCTGTTGTTGGAGGTTGTGATCAGTGACCCCCCCCCACGATGCATTAACAGACGATGCTTACACACGTGCAGCACGTACTGTGTGGCTCCTTCGATGGCTATTCCGCAGCAGTTTCTGCGTTGTCTGTTCACATCTTAAGGTTTACTTACCTGACCCCGGTGTGCTAGGTCACTGCTACATTTTTAGTATTTGCTTGGCTGGGTCTCATTCAGTAGACTCAGGAACAGTAAACGCGAATCGAAAACCCTCGCCCCTTGCATCGCCCGGGGCGCTCCCTCACCCGGGACGGCGGCGGGCTCGGCGCACCCGCTCTGTAGCCGGAGCCCAGGACGAGGACAGACAGCTGTCCGCCGCGGCT
>NW_022900947.1:55714422-55726157 GCF_012274545.1 Fukomys damarensis
GGCTGCGACCCTTCCCTCCCCGGCCCCGGGCGGGGCGGGACGGTGCTGCGGGGACCCTGTCCCAGCACACGCGCCGGGTGCCGGGAGTAGGAACGGCACCTGAATTAAATTAAAGCGTGCATTGCTCATGAGGGTTATTTTCTTTCATTCTTCTCTGAGCAGAGGCTTCTGTGCAGTCCAGACAGAACTCAGAAGCTCCTCACAGCCAGTGCAGTATCTTCTGAAAACTTTTCTAAGAACTCTCTTCCTGAGCCTGTCACGCACATATTTTTTTATGGTCATTATTGTACTTAGAGCGAGGTTTTTAGTCTGACTTAATTCAAAGGAAGGGTGCCTGTGTATTTCTATGAGAAAGAACTTTTACTTTCATTTTAAAGTTAAAAGTAATGGTAGGATTCTGGTCTCTATGCTAAATCTTGAAATTGAATGTTTTAACTTTATCCCAGAATGTCTAGATAGGAGGATACGGCCCCCTTCATAGACAAGTAGGAAAACCGTATCATTATGAACTGTTGGGGCACAGGCATTTATAGGAGTAGGGTAGGAAGAATAAGACGGGTATTTTGATAGTTCCAGGCACTTCTGCAAAAATGCAAAAGTTCTTAGGAAACCTCCACCTTTTGTATCTGAGTGCTTTAAAAATGGAGTTTTAGGACTCCTTTGCTGTTTTGGGGTTATTTCTGGAGACTTACAAACACAAGTTATCTCAGCCAGTCAGATTACCAGAATGTACTCTCAGTTTATAGTGATGTATTTCTTTTAGTCCATTCTTTTCAACATAAAGCAACTTTAAATGTTTGAACGTTAGCGTCATTATTTCATTCTTGTAAATGATAAAGAGACATTTTGAATTTACACACATGTTATGTGGCAGAATAAGGTGGACGTATTTAGAGGAATACTGTGCTAGAAAGCCGCAGCCTCTGGGAAGGTTTCCAGCAGCCCCGGTGATAATCTTGCAGTTTTGAGGTTCTGATCCCTTGTTCTGATAACAAGCAAGATAATCTGGCCACAGTTTGCATCTTAAAGGAGAACAGCCCCGGAGGAGAGGCAGTAGAAGCTGGAGCTGCAGGCCAGAGCCGCTGGAGGCGCTGCGGCCCCGCGGGAAGGGCGAGTAGGCGGGAGTTATGAATGCTTAGGGCCTGCAGGCCGCCCTGGGGATGAAATCCCAGCCAGAGCCAGTAAAAAGTAAGTGGGGCCAAAGGAAGACGAGGAAGAGACACCAGTCCTGATTGAAGTGTGTAAGCAGCGCATTTCTTATTGCTGAGTGGAAGGACCCCGGCCACTCCATGCTAGGATGGAGGAGTTATGAGTGTGCGTCTCAGCGGATGTTGCTTCCCAAGGTTAACTTTTGATTTATGAAATCTCTGTTTTTAGGGAGCCGTTTAGCAAAATGGATAGTTTAGGAACACCCTGGAAGTTAGTAAGTACAATCTAGATCTTGCTACTTTTTCATACAGGAGTGTTAGGGACAAGTCGCATTACAAGTGCATTTTGCTTATCTCTGATACACACTCAATAAGCCTGTGTCGCACAAGCTGTGCGGTCCTCACACGAAGGCACTGGCATCTTCTGAAGCGCGGACCTTCAGCTCTTTTGCCCATAGTGGCGATGGGCTCCCGTCTCCTCAGTTCTTTGGCCTAATCTGCGTTTACGAACGAACATGCCGCGCTGGAGAGGTGGCTGGCTTTATTTTTCTCAAGCGTACTTACTGCTGTCATAGTGACTTTGCTGCAGTGACCTCTGTGCTGTTCGGCTCTTAGCAGAGCTGCCCCTCACGAGTCGTGGAAAGGCGACGGCCCCGCTCACCTGTGAGTCGGCGAGGAGAGGCATTTCATCCAGGCCTCTTTGTATTCATAACTTTATTAATGGTATTTTCTGTCTGAATTTAGGTATGCCTTGAAAAAGGTGGTGATAGAAATAGTGATGGCAAGACTACATCCTCTGTCATTGTTTGCACAAGTACAAACATTATCACGTTCTTTCCGGAAAACTCAGTAGATGGACGGGATTACTACTGTGTTCACTGACAAGGTGAGGGGAGTAGGACACGGTGAGCTTTGCCTTTTTGAACTTAAAGAGAAATTGTTGGTGGGGCTATGAAGGAGTGATTTGTCTTTTGACTAGATTACTTTTGACATGATTCCTGAATAGCTGCCACGAAGAGGACAAGTGTTTTACTCTCAGAAGAAAATACTAAAGCAGGTAAAATTTATCAGCTCACAGTGGCTCAATAGATTAGAAGCAGCCGATATGTCTATCAGTAGATGAATGGATAATGAAAATGTGTTATTTACACAAACGGAGTACTACTCTGCCACCAAGTAGGTGAAAATTGAGTGATCTGTAAGAAAATGGATGTACCCTGGGACCGTAATGTTAAGTAAAATAAATCAGACACAAAAATGTAGATATTTCTTACATGGGAAGCCCAAATTATAAAGAAAAAGCAAAATAAAATAGACGGAGTGTAGATCTTTCTCGAGTGGGAAGGCAGTCAAGAGATAGAGGGAGGGGGAGAGGGAAGACAGAGTGTCTGAAGAAAGAAAATAAAATGTGTAAGATGTTCACAAGGGGTGTGAACACTAGATACTGCAAACAGATGCCAGTTAAAAAATTTAAAAATATTTGAGAGGAAAACCATCAGAAAATGTTCATGTTCTTTAAGGAGGTGGTCTCATCCTTTGTTGGTCATTCAGCTCAGTACCATACCCACTTGCCTCTCGTTGGATCCTGTAATGTGAGAGGGTTTTTTAATTTGAGTGTAATCAATTTTTAACTCTGGCCTTGAGAGCTAATTTTTTTTAAATGTAGAATGTACACAGATAGAAGTGATGTGAAATTAAGACGTTAAAGAAAATTCTTGAAAAGGTAGCTGCTAATTTCGATTTCTTTTTATATAGTACCTGGTGGGTAATTGTTTGGAAAGAGGACCTACTCAATTCAGTTTGATTTTTTTTATTGGAAACCTTTAAAAAGCTTTAGATAAAACTTTTAGGGGGATGGGGATTTAGCTCCTGGGTTCTGCTGCCTGCCTCGCATGCTCAAGGTCTGGAGTTCAATCCCCAGTACCAAACAAACAAACAAACAAACAGAATACCCCCAAAAATCTTTTAGTATACTTTTTAGGGGGGTTTCAAAATAAAAACAAATAGGAATATGAAATGAGAAAGGAATATGTTTTGTTTAAAACAGACGTGTTTTATGAGTGACATGACTAGAAAAGGTGTTCATTATGTCTTCAATAAGAATTTTGCAGTTTCTTTTTATTTTGATACATATATCCACTGACTAATGTTCTCCTTTATATTATTTGCAAATAAGTAAACTTGAGGGAGCTGGGCTTTTATGTTAACCAATTCTAGCGGTGGCCTGAAGATCTTGTGTTCTCTGATAGGGTCTAGAAATTCATTCATCTATTTGGTGTATTTTCCAGCAACAAAGTTGCTGGGCAGACTGCCTACAGAGGGGAAAGGATGTAGGACACAGGATGCACGTCACCCTGGAGATCCCTCAGTCTGCTTGCTCTTAATACACAAGCTCTAATGGGATTGACTGTCAAGTTTCTGTCCGTGGCAATCAGTAGGCTGTAGAGTAGAAGATGGAAGTGGCCTGACATTGCTATGTACATGGAAAACATTGGAAAGTTCCACAGGACAGCTGGGTAGAAGAGGAAGAGGTAGGGAAAGTACTGTCCAGACCTTTCTACACAAACCATAATGGCCAGGAGGCCTTGCAGTGAAGATAACAGCTTCCAATGCTAACTTATGTATCCTGCAAAAATTTTCTGTAAAATTGATGGAGAAATAAAGTATTTCCACGACAAGGAGCACCTCAAGAAATTCATGACGATCAAATGAGCATTACAAAAAATTGTCAAGTACATCCTAGAAAAAGACAATGAAGCCAAAACTGACAGCAAGTCAAAAAGAATGAATACACCTGGGGGAATGAGCTGCTAAGCAAAAAGGGGGAAAAATGAGGAAACCAACAAAAGGAAAGTAAATGCAATGACAGCAATAAGTCAGTACCTCTCAGGAATAAGTCTCTAGTGAATGGTCTTAATTTCCCTATCAGAAGACACAGATTGGCAGAATATATCAAGAAAGAAAACACAATAATATATACCATACAGGATACACATTTAATTAAAAACCCCTCAAAGATTAAAAATGAAAGGGTGGAAAACATTTCTCCATGTGATGGGATCCTGGGAAAAAGTGGGAGTTGCTATCCTAATTTCAGACAAAGTGGATTTCAAGCCATGTCTGATTAGAAGAGAGAAAAAAGGCCACTACATATTAATGGAATGAAAGTATTAATAATTATAAACTCATACACCAAGTACTGGCGCACTCAACTTCATAAAACAAACACTGATGAACATGAAAAACTGGATAAACAGCAGTACGTTGTAGTGGGGGACAGGACCCTTATTGTCACAAATGGACAGATCAAGTAGACAGAAAATCAACAAAGAAATAAGAATTGAACCAAACATTCAGACAAATGGACTTAACATATATCTACAGTGTCTTATCCAACAGAGTACACATTCTTCTCAGCAGCACATGGGGCTTTCTGCAGAGTAGACTATATACTAATCCACACACCATGATTAAGTAAATGTAAAAGAATCAAGATTATCGCAAGCGTATTAGGCCATAATGCGTTGAAACTAGAAATCAATGGCAAACGACACCACGGAAAATATGCCAGCACATGGAAATTAATACCCTCTTGAATAATCAATGGGTCATGAATGAAATTAAGCAAAACAGTAAAGCCACTGTGACATACTGGAACCCAGGGGACACTAGGAAAGCAGCACTGAGAGGGAAGTGTGTGATGGTGAATTGCTATATCAGGTAAACAGAGTGAGCTGAAATAATAACCTAATGAGGTACTGCAAGGTCTTAGAAAGGTGTGAGTAATCAACCAGAGCTAGTACGAGGAAGGAAGGAGATTATAAGTTTAGAGCAGAAATTAATGAAATTGAGACTAAAAAGTCTACAAAGAATCAATGAATCAAAGAGTTGGTACTTTGAAAGATTGAACAAAATAGACAAACCCTTAGCCAACCTTACCACAACAAGGAAAAAAGAAAGACCTAAATCCATTCAATTAAAAAGGTAAACGCATAATGGATTCTTCAAAATCCAGAATATGATCAGTGTCCACTTTGAGAGCCTGTACTCTAATAAAATGGAAAATTCATAAGATGTGGATAAATTCTTAGATACATATAAACTACCAAAGGTGAACCAAGAAGATATAAAAATCCAGAAAAACCCAATGTCTCCTAGTGAAAGAAGAAGTAATCCAAACCCCAAACAAAATAGAACGAAAAACTATTAACTCAGAGAAGCCCAGGTTCTAATGAATTCACTGACGAATTCTACAAGTACTTTAGAGAACATCTAATGCCAATATTCCTCAAACTCTTTAATGAAACCAAAAGGGAAGCAGTCCTCCAAGTCATTCTTGGAAGTATGTATTACCCTGTCTCCAAAACCAGAAATGGACCCACCCAAAAAAGGAGAACTATAGACAGATCTCTTTAATGAACTGAGATGCAAAAATCCTCAAAAGATACCGGAAAAGAGAATGCAGCAAATTACCTAAAAAGTCATATATCATAACCAAGTAGGATTCATTTCAAGGATGCAGGGATGGTACAACATGTACAAATCAATAAATGTAATACACCATATAAACAGAAGCTAGGGCAAAAATCACATGATTATCTCAGAAAAGCATTTGACAAAATTCAGTATCTATTCATGATAACAACTCTGAAGGAAATAGGAAATAAGTTTTTTTTCTATGACAAACCACCAGCCAACATCATTCTACATGGAGAGAAGCTAAAAGCTTTCCTTCTAAAACCAGGAATAAGACAAGGATGTCCACTATCACCTCTTCTCTTCAGTTTAGTTCTAAAAAAAGACAAGAGAAATAAAAGGGATATAGAAAGGAAGAAGTTAAATTATTATTTGCATATGGCATTCTATTTTACATAGAAGATCACAAAAATGCCACCAAAGGACTCCTAGACTTGATAAGCAAATTCAGTAGTGTAACAGGATACAAACAATACTGAAAAATCAGCAGCATTCCTATCTGCCAATAATAAATATCAGAGAAAAATTAGGGAAACAACGTCTTTCGCGATGGCATCAAGGAAAATGAAACACAGTAGTACCTTAGTTCATGAACTTAATTTGTTCCACGATTCTGGAAAATATGGCCACATTCATGTCTGAGTGGGGAAGATGGCTGTAGTTGTGTTCATCACCCAGTGCCAAGTTTGCAAACAAAACCAAAATTTTGCCAAATGCCTCTGTGAACCAAATTGTTTAAAAACAAAGTGTTCATGAACCAGTGTACCACTGTACTGTACTTAGAAATTAACCGAATCAAGGATGTGAAAGTTATTTACAATGAAACTTATATATACTGTAATACTGTGACAAAAAAAAAAAAAAAAGAGGATCAAAGAGGATATCAGAAAATGGAAAGACGTCCTTTGTTCCTGGATAGACATAACCAATATAGTCAAAATGGACATGTTTCCAGAACTGTTATGCAGATTTAACACAATCCCATTCAGAACACGAGTAACATTCCTTACAGAACTACAGAAAACAATTCTAAAATTCCTATAGAACCAGAAGAGACCTAAAATAGCAAAAGGAATTCTAGACAACAAGGGCAAGGCAGGGGTGTTATAATCCTGGACTTCAAGTCATACTTCAAAGGGAACAGCACAGTATTGGCCAACAAACAAATGACCCCCAAAACAAAACAAAAACCAAAACAAAACCAGATTTGTGGATCAGTGAAACAGAACAGAAGATGCAAAAACAATTTCAAGCACACTCAGCTAACTTATGTTTGACAAAAGGGCCAAATCCTTTTGTTGGAGGAAAGATAGTCTCTTAACAAATGGTGCCCAGAAAACTAGCTATCCACATGCCAAAATTGAACTTAGACCTGTATTTCTTATCATGCTTCAAATTAATATCAGTATAGATTAAAGATCTAAACGTTAGAATGGAAACCTAATCTGCTGGAAGTCAAAATAGGTAAAACTTTTTTTAAAAGGTATTTTTTATTTTTTCTTTATTCTTTTTTATTAGTAAATATTTGTCTATATATTGATCACATTCATCACAAGAAATTTGTACCTCTGTATAAATCATCTCCATTCTTTAAAAATTGGTAAAACTCTTGAAGACATAGTTGTAGGCAAAGACTTTCTGAATAGAATCCTGGTTGCACAAGAAATAACACCAAGAATCAACTACTGGGATCGCATCAAATTAAAAAACTTCTGTACAGTGGAGGGTACCATCAACAAAGTGAAGAGACAACTCACAGTGTAGGAAAAAATTTTCCCAGCTATTCTTCCAAGGACTGATATGTAGAATATTTAAAGAACTCAAAAAAGATTAAGGCTCTCAAATTTATAGACCCAATAAAAATGGGCATGTGAAATGAATAGATAAGTTCTCAGATGAAGAATTACAAATGGCCAATAGATACATGAAAAACTGCTCACTATTGCTGGCCATTGGAGGAAAGCAAATTAAAATAAGGATGAGATTCTGTCTCACTGAAGAAAGAATGGCTATCATGAAGAAATCAAATAATAACATGCTTCTGGGACTGTGGGGGAAAAAGGAACCCTGCTTCATTGTTGGTGGAAGTGTAAACTAGTACAACCACTATGGAAATTAGTATGGAGATTCCTCAAAAAACTAAAAATAGAAATTCCATTTGACCCAGCTATTTCCCCTCTAGGCATCTTCTCAGAAGAGTTAAAGACATTATACCATAGTGATATAGACATACTCTTGTTTGTTGCAGCACAATTCATAATATCTAGATTGTGGAAGCAGCCTATATCCATCATCGGATGAATGGATAAAGAAATTATGGTACCCAGTTTTTCTGGAACCATTTATTAAAGAGGCTATCTTTCCTCCAGTGAGGGTGTTTGGCTCCTTTGTCAAAGATGAGGTGGCTGAGTATGTCAGGAGTTATTTTTGCATCTTCTAATCAGTTCCACTGATCCTTGGGTCTGTTTCTTTGCCAGTACCATGCTGTTTTTTATCACAGTAGCTTTGTAATATAGTTTCAAGTTGGGGATTCTGGTACTCCCTACCTTGTTTTTGTTTCCTAGAATTAGTTTTGCTATTCTAGGTCTCTTCTGGTTCCAAATGAATTTTTGTATTGTTTTCTGTAGTTCTGTGAAGTATGCTTTTGGAATTTCAGTTAGGATTGCTTTGGATCTATATAGCAGTTTTGGAAGTATGGCCATTTTCACTATATGGTTCTTCCTATCCAGGAGCAAGGGATGTCTTTCCATTTTCTGGTATCTTGTTCAATCTCTTTTTTTCAGATGCTGTAGTTTTCAGAGTAGAGGTCTTTGATTTCTTTCTTTAGATTGATTCCTAGGTATTTCATTTTTTGGATGCTATTGTGAAAGGAGTTGTTTCTCAAGTTTTTCTCTCAGTGAGTCTGTTGTTTGTGTGCAGGAAGTCTATTGATTTTTGTGCATTGATCTTGCATCCAGCTATTTTACTGATTTTGGTTATTAAGTCTAGAGGACTTTTGGTGCAGTTCTTGAGGTCTTCTGCATAGAGTGTCTACAAATAATGACAGTTTGCCTTCTTCCTTTCCTATCTTTATTCCTTTTATTTCTTTCTCCTGTCTAATTGCTGGGGCTAATGTTTCCAGAACTATATTGAATAGGAGTGGTGACAGTGGACATCTTTGTCTTGTTCTTGTGTGAAGATTTTCAGATTTTGACCATTCAGTATGATAGTAGCTGTTGGTTTTTCATAGATGGCTTTTATCAGGTTGAGAAGAGACTATTCCAATTTTCTGGATTTTTTTTTTTTTTATCATGAAAGTGCATTGGATTTTGTCGAACACTTTTTCTGCATCTCTTGAGATGATCATATGGTTTTTGTCCTTGGCTGTATTAATATGGTGTGTTACATTGGTTGATTTGTGTATATTGAGGCATCCCTGCATCCCTGGGATCAGTCCCTCTTGGTCAGGGTGTATGATCTCATTGCTCTTCTGCATTTGTTTGCCAGTATTTTATTAAGGATTTTTCATTAGTGAGATTGGTCTATAGTTCTCTTTTTCTGTTGGATCTTTCTCTGCTTTTGGGATCAAGGTGATACCTGCTTTCAGGAATGAATTTGTGAGTATTGCTTTCCTTTCAGTTTCATTAAAGAGTTTAAAGAGTAGTGGCAATAGTTCTTCTCTAAATGTGTTGTAAAATTCAGCAGTGAAGCCATCAGGACTCAGGCTTTTCTTTGTTGTTTTTAATTATGTTTTCAATTTTCTTGATTGATATCGGGTTGTTTAGAATTGTTAGGTTAAAATTAGACCTATGTCTCTTACTATGCACTAAACTAAAATTGAAGTGGATTAAATATGTAAATATTAAAACAGAGGCACCAAACTGCCTGGAAGAGAGGTTACGTAGAACTCTTGAAGACATTGGTGTAGGAAAAGATTTCATGAACAAAACCTTAGGTGCATGTGAACTAGCATAAACAGTCAACAAGTAGAATCTCATCTTATAAAAAAGCTACTTCATAGCAAGAGAAACCATTAACAGCATGAAAAGACTACCCACAATGTGGGAAAAATTTTTTACCAGCTGCTCCTCAAATGTCTACTATCTAGAATATATAAAGAACTTTAAAAAAAATCAGACCTTGTAAATTTAAAGACCTAATCCAAAAATGGACATCTGAAATGAACAGACATTTCTCAGAATGGAAAATAAACATATGAAAAAATGTTCAACATCACTGGTCATTGGAGAGATGCAAATGAAAACAACGCTGAGATTCCACCTCACTCCAGAAAGAATGGCTGTTATCAAGAAATTAACCAATAACAAATGCTGGCAGGTGGGGTTGTGGGCAAAAAGAAACCCTGAGAAATTGAAAAAATGAAGACAAAGTCTGTAAATATGGAGGAGTGAAGGGGTTGAAGGGAGGGCAGGAGAATGGGGGGGTGGGAAGTACCAAGACATTATGTAAAGATACAAATTTCCAATAATGAATGTCAGCGTATTGTATGCCTAAAATGTACCAATAAAAATTAATGAATAAAAAAGAAATTGTGGTATTTATACCCACTGGAGTGAGTACTTTGGTATAAAGAAGGATAAACTTGAGTCATTTACAGGAAA
The DNA here is from genome assembly GCF_012274545.1 of Fukomys damarensis. Lineage (NCBI taxonomy): Eukaryota > Metazoa > Chordata > Mammalia > Rodentia > Bathyergidae > Fukomys > Fukomys damarensis. The sequence goes on from NW_022900947.1 coordinate 55,724,648, forward strand.
ATGAAGCATCTTGAGACTGTCATGTTTTTATTTTTTAATCTTATTGAGTTTATTGGTACTTTTTAAGTATACAGTAGTTACATTCATCAGTGGGATCTTGTACCCTTACATGACAGATCTTGGTTCTCATTTTTTTCCCCATACCCCTTCCCTCCCTTCACCCCCTCCACCCTCCCCTATTTATAAAGACTTTGTTTCCATTTTTTCCTTTTTGAGACCATAATGTTGAGTGAAATAAACGATGTGCTTAATATTGCATGGTTTCTCCTCTATGAGAAGCTCAATGTAAAAAGTGCATTATAAAAGACAGACAGTAGAAAAAGAAAAAATTTCCATAATTCAGCATGTACCGTGATTTAATGCTATTATTTTACATATTTTATATGATTTTTGCCTTTTAGTCTGGTTGTTCATCTGCATATATGATAATTACTTTACAAGGACTTACAAATAAATGAATCTGCTTTGTTTTGTTTTTTGTTTTTTGGTACCAGGGATCGAACTTGGGACCTTGCGCTTGTGAGGCAGGCAGTGGAACCACTGAACTAACTCCCCGGCCCTAAATGAATATGATGGTTGCAGAAAATGGAGTGGAGGGAAAGGGGAAAAAAGAACCATGATGAGTTAGGTCCATGTCCCGGTTCCCTACCAAGAATATAATCATGTGCTGTGAACACGGACTAATAACTAAAAAAAAGGGCTGTCAGCAAAAGCAAGAAGTAAAGCACAGTGTTTGAGGACTATTTAGATGTAGACTCTGGTAGTCACTTCATTATGCCTCCTTTTCTTCTTTCTCTCCTCCCCCTTCCTAAGTTTTTATTGAAATACAAGGTGTATTCAGAAATGGCAAATGTCATTAAAGCATCAGTAAACAGCTCAGTGATTTAGGAATGCATCCATCAGTGTAACCAGCGCCAGAAGCAGGATATAAACAACCCCCGGCTCAGGCTTCTCTTCTCTGCTCTCTGGGACTGGTTACCTTCCCACAGAAATTCTGGACTTTGGAGACCAACGGGAGGTTACCTTTTACCTGTTATTAAAATTTCTTTTAATGAGTGAGTCACATGGTGCATACCCTCTCCATTTGCTAAATTGTGTTTGTAAGATTCACTCTTATTTTGTGTAAAATAACAGCTTGTCCTTCCTCGTTGCATATTCCATGTAGTGTCCCTCGTTATGAGAGTGCCACCATTCCTTATCTGTTCCATTCTTGATGGACATTTGGGTTGTTTCTGGGTTTTGTTGGAAAGAAGTGTGCTGCTATGGATATTCTTGTATATATGTTTTAGTACATGTGTGTTGTGAGTGGAATTGCTATGTCAGTTTTAGTAGGTTGTATCTTCCTTCAAAGTTGGTATGAATTCATACACGTTTGCACGAGACTGTCCTCTACTCTGCATTGTTACACAGATCTGTTACTGACTTTTAAAAATTTTAGTCACTCTGTGGATGAATAGTTACATCTCATTGTGCTTTTGATTTGTACTTTCCAGGGTACCTTTTCATATAT
>NW_022900947.1:55726183-55732331 GCF_012274545.1 Fukomys damarensis
TATATATATATGAAGTATATTCTCTGTGAAGTATTTGCTCAATTTTTTTGCTCGTGAAGTTTTTTTCCAGTACATTATCCCACAAAAGGAAGATTTTAATACCTGGGGAGTTCATGTCTTTGTTTAAAAACTGAACTAACCAGGCGAACTCATTCACCAGTGTTTTCATCTAATAAAACAAGTTGATAAGGAGATTAGAAACATTTTAATTGATAAATATCATAGTCTGAATCTATGAAGTGTTGTCCATAACAGATAGAAAACCCAAAACTTTAACAGTATATTCAAAATCATACAGAACTCATCTTCATTGTTAACACCAAAACAGCATCTCAGGCTGTTTGCCCAGTGACTCAGGGATATTTGTGTTTGGAAGAATAGCACCTGACTTCAAGCCTCAGCTCTCTTTACTAGTTGTTTAATTTGGGAAATTAAAAAAAAATCTTTGTGTTTCTGTTATTTTTATTACTAAAATAATTGCAAAGCTCAGTTCACTCAGAGGAGTTATGGGAGACCATTGAAGTGATCCTTTTGAAGCCTTGTTCAGAGTTGGGCAAGTCCATATATTTATAATTTATTATTATTGTTGCTCTCTGCTGAAGTGTTCCTTATTCTTGAGTCGAATTGTGACAGAGAATAGTTCCTGGCATATTAATACTCTGGCTCAAACTGTGTTTTGTATTTTTTTAAAATCTAGGACTTTTACTTTTTTATTGCTAATGCTGAGTTTGGAAAAGGTTTTATCAAAGCTAAGATTGAGAAATGGAGTCTAATAGCTAGCAGTTTGAGATCACCCCTTTTGCTGTATAGTTCGTATTAACCCCGTGCCCCTGAGTGCTCCAAGCTAGAGCTAGAGAGCCCTTGAAATGATTACCCCGCTCCCTGCCCCATGGGTGATCCCACAAAGCCTACACACTGAGTATTTTTAGCTTTTAAAATTAGGATGCTGGTCAACAGATTCCCAGATTTAAATTATTCTATTGGTTTCACTGGTGCTGATACCTTGGAAACCATGCTTCAGGCAGAATTGAACTCTGAAGGCTGAATAATAGCTTGGAGCTTGTGCAGCGTCTTTTCAGCTTAGTGTGGGTAAGCGTTTCTCAGATATATTGATTGTAACATCCAAGTAAGTGTGCAGTAAACGTTCACCTTTGCAAACCTTTCTGCAAAGCAACAATTCTTGACCCTTTGAAAAGTCTGAGTCTCAGCTTTTGGCTTGACTGTGATTTCTCTTTCTTTATCCGAAAAGTGATTTAGTGGCATATTATTTTAAAAGTAAATAGAATTAAAATGTGTGCTTTTTTCTGTTGGAGAATTACATGGTGCTCATTTAAACAATAGTACATATCTTGTTATAAAATCAGACTTTCATCAAAATGAACTTGGAGTTTTATGAAGAAATGTAGATTTTCTTACCCAAAGACTGCTATCTTTCCTTTATTTCTTATATTTGAATTATTAAAATAAGAGGTGGTGGTGGTCTTGGTCGGTTTACTGTAACTGTCTTATGGTACTTAGAGTACTGAGTATATAACATGTTACTTCAGGATAGAACATGAGTCTGTACTTTAAAAGCACATTTACATTTTAGATACTGTACTGCCTGTGGGCTTGATCCAAATGTGCTGATTTAGTGGAAAATAGAATCATGTAGTAGAGTAGACAGCTTTTATTTTTCTGTTATATACATAATGCTGTGGAAAATTGAAATAAATACAAAGGCAATTATGATGAGTCTCACTAAGCTACTGTTTGAAAAACAGTGAGTTTCAGAAAACATCTTTTGTTCTGGGTGATTTCATTTCTTTGAAAAGTTAAATGGAGTTGCTCAGAACAAATGCATCCAGGCATGCCTGGATATTGCTTTATTAATGACTGGAAACAAGACCCCTCCTTTTGATGTCACTTAGCACATGGGACTTAAAAAGCTTGGAGCTATGGATTTAGGGAAGGATAGCTTATTTTGAGATCATAATGTCGAGTATAATAAGCTAGACACAGAAAGTTAAATTTTGCATTCATTCTCTTATATGAGAGCCCCAAAATATAAATTCAGAGTAAAATAAAGGAGAGATGGTTGGGTACAAGGAGACAGATTTTTTTTTTTTTTTTGGACTGGGATTGAACTCGGGACCTTGTACTTGGGAGGCAGGTGGCAGAACCACTTGAGCTAAATCCCTGGCCCAAGGAGACAGACTTTTTTGAGATGGGGAAGGGATCAGGAAAAGGGAGGAGGGTAGTAGTGGGGGAAGGGGACCAAACTGATCAAGATGTGATATGTAATAGGTGTGATCAAAATATATGGTGAATGTTAAAATTAAAAAAAATATTTTTTTGGGTTTTTTTTTTTTTTTTTTTTTGGTACCAGGGATTGAACTCAGGTCCCTGTGCTTGCAAGGCAGGCAGTGGAACCACTGAGCTAAATCCCCAGCAAAATTAAAAAAATTTATTACAGAAGCTAGGCATGGTGGCACATGCCTGTAATACTAGCACTTGGGAAGCTGAGGCAGGAGGATCACTGCAAGTTTGAGGCCAGCTTGGGCTCCATAGTGAGTTCAATGTGAATCTGAACCACATAGTGAGACCTTGTCTCCAAAAAAAAGAACATTATTTTTATTACAGTAAAAAAACATACTACCATTATGCCGCCTCACACTGAACACTCTTATTCCATTACTCTTGGCACTTGCTGAAGCGGTTCTGGAAGTCTTCTTTCCTGTGTTTTTATGAGGTGTGATAATAATACAGTGAATGAATTGCCAAGTGCCATCTAACAAAAACCTCTTGTAAAAACATCACAGTATGTCTTCATCTACTCACCTGATCTGGCACCATGCAATTTTTTTTTTTCCTGCAAGACAAAGTGACCATGAAAAGTGAATGTTTTGAGTCTATTCTGGACGTGGAGTCAGCCATGCTGGTGCAACTGAAGACACTCATGAAGGAGGACTTTGGCACGGATTCAGAAAGTGCTGGGAGTGATGGATTAAGTGTGTTTGAAGCAGCAGGAGAATTTCGAGGGGATCATGGCAAAGTGTCTTTTACTATGATAAATTTTAAAAAGCTTTTAACATTCCCTGTATTTTTGGGTTATACCATGCATGTACCAATTCCTCAAAACAAATATAAATTTTATATATCACAAAATGTACCATTAAAAAAGAATCATCCCGACAAAAGTAGAATAGGATCCTGACAACAAAGCAGGCTTGTGGCCCGATTGGAATGGTCTTAATGGCTTTAATACAAGCCAGGTTTTGCATCTTTCACCCCAGTGGGGTCGCAAGTGAAGGCCTGAAATGTTACTCTGTGAGACAGGCTGGTTGGAGGGGCTCAGTGGCTGCCACTGGGGTGGGACCTCAGCCTGCTTCTGTGTGTGACCCAGTCCCTTCCATCCTGGGGATGTGAGACAAGCACCCCTGACATTAGCAGGGAGTGGAACCTCAAGTAGGGCATCCACTGTAGTACTGATCACGGCCCCTCAGAAAACTGCAGGGACCTAACCTCGCACATCTGCACTTCTACAAGTTGAGTATTTTTTTTTTTTTGCCAGGGAAAAGAGAGAAGGTGGATAGAGAATGTCTCAAAAGATTTAGATAAATGAGATCAGATTTCCCTTGAAAAAGCCATTAAGAAATGAAACAAAAACACACGTCCAAAAACACCAAAAGAAAATATAGTTCAAGCTCTCCAATGTTTTCAGTGCCAAAAGATTTAATTCTGGGATAGTCCCTTCCTGATATTTCATTTTCTGATGCCCCTTACTCTTCCAGAGTAGCTATCTGTCTTCTCTTTTTGTGTCCTTTTCCAAACAAATAATCTGATGGGTATTTGGTATTGGGATTGAACTTGGGTCCTTGCATTTGCAAGGCAGGTGGCGGCACCACTGAGCTAAATTTTCTCTTTTCTTTTTTAAAGCATGCATGCAGGTAGATTTCCAAGTGAGTTTTAGTTATCTTTTATTGAGAAAAAAATTTCTCAATGTTAGGCCATAGTTGTAAGTGTTTAAATAAATAAATACAAACCAGAATATATGATAGATAAGAAAATTGTCTATCCAAAACAATTTGATATTTCAATAGAATGGACTGTTAGTTTCTGCAGGGTATAAAAGTTAATAAATTGTTTCATCATTTAAATTTGTACATATAATGCATGAATATGTGGTTAAATGAAAACTAGCATAGTACATTAAATTAGATTTAAAACTACTCACAAGAATTCACAAATGAAATGTTTAGTAAAGTCACTCTATTATATAACTTCAGAGACATAAGAGGAAGGATACCTAATAAACAAAATACTGCAAATTTCAAAAACGTCACACTATTAGAATTTACATTTTCTCCAAAAGTCAAGAACTAACTACATTTTCACCCACAGGGCACTGAAAGGTTGACCAAAGGGACAGGAAATCCCATCTGGGTGTTGGCTAGTTGGTCTAATGGTCTAAATGAAGTGGAAAAAGAAAGTGTGGACTTACTAAGAGCTCATTTGAAATGTGGTTGAAAATTCATGGTGGTTTTTAGCACTTAGCATCTTATCTCAAAGCACTTTTCAAATGTTGAATAATTAATTGCTGCAACCCCCATGTGAGGATAGAATAGCAGGCATGTCTTTCTGTGTACCAGGAAATCATTATGGCAGAGCCTGGAACTGCTGATTTTTATTTTTAGAGGTGTCTTTCCTTTCCAAGGTGACTGGTGTTTTCATTGCCATCCTGGTTTCCAGTCACAGGGTCATGGGAAAAGTGACCAAGGATGTTGGACACTTGAAAACTTTTTCTTCTTATAGTTTCCACATAGACTTCACTTTCATCTCCCTTTACCTGCCTGCTGTTTCAATACTAGTGTTTTTTTCAAAACTGAAATATTAAACATTAGTATGTCTAGTATTTATAATTAGAATAGTTAAATCCAAAATTTGAGAACTGTAGAACTAAGGTTAATTAAGGAGGAATGACTTTTAAGTGGCTTCCAAAAGAACATCACATTTCAAAAATACCTTTAATAAATTAAAGGAAGGAATCTTTCAAGCAGTCATTTTTCTAGCATTCAGTTAATAGTGGTATTGGAGAATAATGTAGGCTTGTGCATGTTGTACAGTGTACAGTAGACAGCTGAGGTACATGATGGATGTAGATGATGAACTTATATTAAACAATTAGAGAACAAAAAAGATCATGAAAGGTTAATTTACTTTGGTTTTAAAAAATTTAAATTGACACAATTATATATATTTACAGGGTAGAGCGCAGCATTTTAATATATATGTGTAACATAAAATGATCAGAGCAGGGTAATTGACACATCCATTATCTCAAACTTTTATCATTTTGCGTCGAGAACATTCAAACTCTTTGCTGTGAGTTATCTTGAAAGATGCAGTTTGTCAACCATGACGGTCCTGCTGTGAGCATCCCCCACTTCCCTGCATCCCGGACCCATTAGCCATCTTCCTCTGTCCTTCCTTTTCTCCCTTCACAGACGAGAGAGTCTAATTTAGACAAAGTGAGTCCAGAATGAAGTGCTGGAGGTAAGCTCGAAGTTAAAACATCTGAAAGGGATTTGAGAAGAGCGAGGCCATGAATCTTCAAGGCCTGACAGGACGGTCTTGAGTGTTGCAGGTGGGTTGGAATTTATGGGAGGCGTGGCCCTGGGTCCCACCAGATGATGCCTTCCTTACCCAGACTGATTTCTGGCTCATTTGACTCGCCAGCATCAGGATGTCTTCTGAGATCCAGGATGAAGTCCCTGTGTCAGATGTGGAAGGCGTCCATGACTCAGGTCCTCATCTTTGAAACAGAAAAGAACCAGGCCCCTACTCTGAGAGCAGTTAGTCTCTTCATCCTTGGAGCAGCTCATCAGATAGCCAAGAGAGCACTGTGGTAACTATTTCTGATGAATGTTGAGTTTCCTTGAGCGCGATTAACTATTTAAAGGCAGAACAAAATTAGATTCTTTGTCCTTTCAAGGAAGTGAAGTCCTAGAAATCGTGGAAATGCTGGATCAGACTTGTTTACTGAACACAGACATAGGTGATTAATCGTGAAGTCTTGGGCCCGTAGCTTGGCTTCAGGGAGGCCTATGGACCTCCAGACATTGTATACAGACTTTGTATTATATGCATATATGTAAAATATATATAT
>NW_022900947.1:55732407-55758282 GCF_012274545.1 Fukomys damarensis
ATATATATATATGAAGGAATTCAAAGTAGTAATGATGTTTCTAAAGCTTTGACATACACAAAATATTTAATATTTAATAAGGACTAGTGTCCCTTAAGAATATTTATGTGATCTTTTCCAAATGACAAAACAAAATATTAGCCTCCAGCTGTCCACTCCTCCAAAACCTGAATGGAAAATAAACGAGGGCCTATAAGCTCCAGGATATCTAAAACATGAAGGTTTTTATGTTACTAGAAACATTAGAAAGTGCAGCAATGCAATCAAAACCGGAAACCAAAAATTAAAAAAAAACAAAAACAAAAAACCGGAAACCAGGGCTGTTTAACCACAGTGTGCTAATGTTAGAAAGGGGTGATCAGGTCTGGCTCATTTATGACCAGTCCTGAGAGCTTCTCCCTATCCAGTCTGAAGTAGGTGTGCCCAGAAGGGCAAGGCTGCTTCTGCTGTGCGTCTGCAACTGAACTACCTTAAGATGCTGATTCTGGGAGGCCCCTGAGACCCTAGATCTCACTTGGGGGAAGGAGAATTCTTTGCCTCTGTGTAGTTCTGTCTATAAGCAAATGTAGCTATTTTCCTGAAAATTTATATATTAATTTAATCTTTGCAAATAAGATCAGTCTTTTTGTGAAGTCTTGCAAATAAGATCATGATTATTATAACTCATTAAGCCTTGGGAGGCTTGATATTTAAAGGAATACTGCAGTATAAGAGAATCAGTAAATGTACAAAACAAGACCAAAAAGTTAGGCTTCTTTATTTGAAGTTAGTTCGTAGGTGGTCTTAGGGTATGAGAGTTCAATAATTGTGTGAAAGTATAGCAACATTTAAATTTTATATATTCATTTTTTAAAAATTAAGTTTATTGGTACCTTTTAGGTGTACATTATAATCACAGCAAGGGGATAGTTGGGTCAAATGGGACTTCTAATCCTGGTTTTTTGAGGAATCTCCACACTGATTTCCAGTGGTTACACCAGTCTACATTCCCACCAACAGTGGTGAAGAGTTCCTTAAAGTTTTCACCGGATGTTCCTCAGACACATAGAATATATAAAGAACTTAAAAAAATCAGACCCCCCCCAATTTAAAGACCCAGTGCAAAGATGGACATCTGAAATGAGGAGACACTTTTCAGATGATGAAGTAGAAACAACAACTAAATTTATGAAAAAATGTTCTGCATCACTGGTCATTGGAGAGATACAAAAGAAAACAACACTGAGATTCCACCTCACCCCAGAAAGAATGGCTATCAAGAAATCATCCAATCACAGGTGTCCATTTGTTTTGAGACTAGAATCTACAGATTTCAGCAGACATAAGCATCATTATATACCAGAATTTTTTTCTGAGGTGCTGGAAATTGAACTCTGGGCCTTTCTGCGTACTAGGCAAGTGCTCTATCACTGAGCTAGAATCTTATACATAGATCCTTATCTAAAACTAAGATTTATACACTTTTGAGCCACTTGCTCAACTTTAGAACCCTGAAGACAGGTTACTGCTAGGGACATCATGGCTTTGTACAGGAAGCTCAGACTCCCTTGGGCTTTCATACAAGCATGCTACTGTCTGGAAGGACCTCTTCCACCCTCTGCTTCTATCAGCTGAGGGGCAGAGAGCATCTGCAGTGAATTCAGGGTGGTGTGTAGGTTTAAATATAGTGCTTCATAAAAATATATTAGACTTGACAAATGTATAAGATGATTAACAGATTAAACTAATAACTCAATTGATTAAAGGCCTGGGGTTGAATATGTAGCTTTAAATCTGTAGGTAATCTATGAATATCATTAGAAGCAGAGCTCTGGACCATTTTACTCATGAAACTCTTATTCATTTTGATTATTAAGAAATGGGACAGAGTTCCCATCCTGTGATTGGCTTGGGTTTCCTTTCTCCTTTCTTAGTTGTCTGGTGGAAGGAGGTAAATCACAGTATTCAAGTATTCAGGCTCCAGCTGGACAGTCATAATGACTTTGGCGCTATGATTGTGGTCTTAGGTGACTCACTCATCATCCTTGCACCCCTCATCTATAAAACAAGCACAGCAGAAGTACTGGTTTCATAGGGCAGTGGCAGGAAGTTAAATGATGTATGTTGAGAATCGCACTTGTCTTGTGGTAAGAACCTGCTAGTCTTACAGGTGTCATTGTTTCTGGAGTGATGCCTGCCAGCAATATGAGATACTGGGGGCTAAAAGGACCTGAGGAAAATGAAGTGGTGGCTGTGATGTATTCACTATGGTCCCCTGAATAAGTGGAAATGCTGGTTTGTTATTGAGACTAGTCTGAAGTCTCATGGAGAGATTTCATTTGATTACGAATGTCTAGACTCTTGGACTGCTTGCATAGAATATTTCTAATCTATTCAGAATTGTAGAAGTTTTAAAAACCCTGTAACTACATGTGAGGATAAATGTGTAAGATGCGCTTTCATATCCATAAAGGAAAGCTTGTCAGTAGGTACAAATCCTTGTTGATTGAAAAACTAAATACCCTTTCCCATAATGGGGTGGGTATTTATCCTTTTTCTTTTCTTCTCGCACACACAAAAACCCACTAAGTGAACATGGTTTGTTTACTATGTTGCCTCTGAAATGCGTTTGAAAATCTCGGTTTCAGGTCCTTTAGGCCATAAGCCGAGTGGCTCCTCCTTCTGCTGCCCCAGGGGAACGGAAAGGTGCAGGGCGGCTGCTTTGTGCTCCTGGGCGAATTGCTTCTCGTTCTCCTAAGCGACTGCATGTTTCCGAAAAGTGCCTGAAAGCTTAGTGTCTTTCTGAGGAAAACGACGAGTGCTTGAGTCACATTTTTCCTTTTTGTTTGCATTTGACTTTTAAGAAAGTTTTGGAAGATTTTCTTCCTTTGAGAAATTAAAATAATCTGATATAGAAATTATTATGGCTCTCCAGATGTATTATTGCCTAATCACATCTCCAGAATTAGAAAACTTATTGGAAATAAAATGTGATAATATATCCAGTTTACATTTGCATTAAAAGTGATGTATGATGGTGTATGGAAGCAAACTTTGTAGTTTATATGCTCTAAAATCTCAGTTTCATTCAATAAATTACTCCTTATGTATTTTTCTTAGTGTGTGCTTTTATTATTATCTTTTGGGTTCTCCTATTGTAACTCATCTTCCTGTTTACAGTTGTGTAGAAAGCAAGTTAATTGAATTGGGATGTCTGGGTCATTTTCTAGGTCATCTACTAGTCTTGAGACCCTGTAGTTGGTATTCAGACCGTGATCATCTGAATCTAAGATAATCCATGAGCCATGACCAAAGATTTGATTGACTTGTTTCCAGACTTGACATTGGCTAGTAATTACTTGGAACACTTGGTTCAAATATAGTTATACCAGAAACCTTTTGCTCTTCAGAATATGCAGTGCTAAAATTTCAGAAAGCCTATGCTAAGCTTTCTTGCCTTTGATATTTATTCTGCACTCTCAGAATAAATATGGCATAAGTTACTCGACATGACATGGGCATCTATTTTTCCGATATTCATTGTGACACACAGATCAAAAACCCTCATGTACTGTTTGTATAAATACACACTATGCTATGCTTTTAACTTTTGGAATTAGCAGTGACATTTAAATTGAATAGTCATTTATTGTTTGGAGCACTCTGTTTGCATGTTGGGCAAGGACTGTTCCCAGCTCACACCTCCCCTAGTGCATCACAGCTGTCAGGAGAGACGACTGTGGAGCACTTCACAGGCAGTTGTGAGCATGGACTCAGGAGTGTGGAGCATCGGGGAGGCTCAGGAGCTGGGGCAGGTCAAGCTTATTTTTTTCCTCTTTGAATACAATAGCAAGATCACATAGTTTTAAGTAATAAGGGTGTACAGGATTGTAGACTGTGATTACCAGTGAGCTCTGTGTAGTACATCTTGGATATCTTCTTCCGATTCTTGTGCCTTTCATCAGGACATTTGGTGCATTTACCTGCTGTATGAGCCTGTTTGCCCAACTCTGATTCTTCGTAACCACCTCACTCTCCAAGTGTTGTGGGAGCCACAGTAGATTTAGGTTTTGAAGATAGCTGACTTTTCTTTTCTGGTTACTTAAGCCAAACAAAAGTGTCTTTACTAGTGACAAAAAATATGAATGCCTGGAAATGGGAAAAATAAATTCTGATTTGTTCTTGGATCAACTATTATTTATAGCTTTCAGGAGATTCTAGTGTTTTATTTCATTACATTTTGTTACTTGTTTATGTTTTTTTTGGAGGGGCTGTTCCAGAGCTTTCTGTGATATATGTCCGATTTCCTTAGGTGTTTGGCTATGAAAGTCTTCACGCATTGGCTGTTTGTATGTCCCTTGCTTCCTGGAGACCCCATGACCGTGCTTCTTTCCTGATTTCCAGTTACTTCTCATGTTAGTCACCTGTCTTTTGAAGCCTGTGTTGCCAGCAACGATTGCACCTGTTTCTGGTGCTCTTCTTAGTACCAATCTGGTGCCCACTTGGGTGCCTATCTGAGCACCTGAGCCCATCTGGCTCCCGTCCTAAGCACCTGGCTGCTGGCCCAAGCGTGTCTAGTGTTCTAGAGAAAGTCATCGAGTGCTTCCTTTGGGCAAGCAGATGCTGCAGGTCTGGAACTTAAAGCACAAGTAAGTTTATGGTTAGCATTATCTTTCTTTTTGACCTTTGAATAGTCATTATCTGATTTAAGGAGAAACTATGGTATTTATATAGTCATTATCAAGAGAGGAAGAAGTATTTATACAACCACTGTGAATAAACTGCTAGGGTCAGAATAACAGTTGCCAGAGATATAAATGAAGTTGTGTCCTCTTTCATCAAGTTTACTTTGTAGTCAGTGTATTGTGTTAAAACAAGGACTTATTAATAATATTTTGGGAAACATTTTCTTGTGGGTTGTTTCTCACAAAAGAACACAGTATTTGTGATCTCACTTTCTCGGTCCCTCTTTGTACTCACCAACCTCATCTAACTAAAAACCTAGGGAAATTAGTCCAACTAAGGAGAAGATTTTCTTCTTGCCACTGGAAATATGTTTATAGACAGAAACATTGGAAGAAATATCCCTGTTAAACCTTGAAAATGTGTATTTCTTTCCTTGGAGTTTGAAATTATACAACATTATCTGTTTATGGGCGTTTCTTTGTCAGATGTCTATAATCTACTCAACAATAGTGGCTGTACCTTGCTTGTTTATTACCGGCCTGGACAGAAACCACCCAAGGGGGCAAAATGAGAGCTAGACAGTGGCAGTTAATGACAAAAGGAGCTAGTGTTTGATACCCAGAGCGCCGAAGAATTGTCTGAAAAGTCGAACAGATTTCAAACTAAAGTGACAAAACTTACATTCAGAATGTTTTAAAAAATAATTTCTTTTGGGAACATGTATTCATTTTGCATATCAGTGTGCTTTTTAGATTGCTTTCAAATAAAAATATCTTCTTATGGCAGGGTGGCTACATCATATAATTTTACCACAAAACACCTTCATAAAACAGTTCATCTTTTTATAATTACTTTCTTTTCCTTGCCTACTCCTACAGATTTTGGGCTTTGGCTGGTGATTTTTAAAAAGATTTATTACTTATTTGCTTTTAACTATGTGAAGATGTAGTGATTGTCATATGATTTTGTTCACTGGTAATTTTAGATCTGTTATTATTATGCTTTACTTAAAAGACAGAAGTTTTTATATGTCACCTCCAGACAGTGTGCAGAATTGAGACATCATAGTGATAGATGATAGCTTAGACCACTCTTGAGGCTTTTTTACTAGGATGATAGAAGTATATTTTGAATCTGTAACACAAAATACCAATAATGAATTCCCATCTATGTTTAGAATATACCATTGCTCAATTTTTCTGCATTCTCAAGTCTTAGTGTACATTTCGCACAGCGTCCTGATGCATGTGAATGAGGACCTGAGGAGCTGCAGCCCCGTGCCCCTGGGTGGATTCTGGCAAACCTCTGTCACTAAAGAGGTGGACGGTTTGGCTATTTAAGTTCAGGTTCTCCTGAGGTTGGAGTTAACACACAGTAGTGATAATATCACTTGAATTTTTCTGATGATTCTTTTTGGTAAGCAAAGAGTTTGTAAACACTTCATGGACCTTGTCAGCCTCCCACGGCATTCTCAGGCTTACCTTTGTCTCTTGCAGCTCAGGAAACAGACACAGTGAAAGCAGGAACTCATTTGGGTTGCCTGCATCATAGTTGTAGCTGTATAGTCAAATTCAGGTGTTTGATGATCACAGTGCCACGTCAGTAAGGAAGTCAGCCAACTGTTGGGATATCTCAGTGGCCTTTTGTGGAGACAACTTGAAAGCTGTCTGAGAAAATCTAGCCTCTCATCCCTTGTGTGCACTCTGCCCTCAAAGAATCAGTCCAACTTTCTGTGTTCCATCTGCAATAATAAAGTGAGGTCTAGTTTCAGATTTATCTTAACTTCTTGAAATTTGGTGGTCCATATCTCTACTACTAGTATTTTTGCCTTGGAATAGTTTAGCTTTTCATCTAGTAGCCTATGTACTTAGCTTAAGTTTCTCACTTGATTACATATAGGGTTAGTTTTAATGTAGTCACCATCCTTGTTGAATTCTCAGGAACAGGAAATGATCTATGCAGAGGTGTGTCTAGCTGGGGCTAGGTGGCGGTGGGGGTGATCATGCTTGGAGGAGAGGGTGAATATCAGTGTGGACCTGCCACCGCTGAGGCTCACCACAAAGGAGTTGGTAGCACCAGAGTTGGGACCACAGGACAGAGATGTTTTGGGTTTGGAGAACCACGGGAGGTACAAGTGTGAGGTAGAGGTCTCGATGAGTGAGATGCTGAGTCCACTCTCAGATGGCGATGGCCCTGCCTCTGTCGTTGTGCACTTGTCACGCACATGTCTTTGTAAATGAGAGTTTTCTGTGCACACCAACAGCCATTCATAATGCTCTCACACCTTCCCGTGCAGTGGTAAATAGTGAAAAATGCAGAAAGAAGGAACTCTCCCTATTGGACTGAATGTCTGTGCCTCCATCCCCCTCTTTCAGTATGTTGAATACCCAGCCTGAGGATATTTGGAGTGGGGCCTTTGGGAAGTGATTAGGCTATGAGGATGAAGCCCTAATGGATGAGATCAGTGCCCTAGAGAGATGATCCTCCTCTTGTTTTTTTTTTTTTTTTTTTTCGGTTTTTTGAGACAGGGTCTCACTATGTAGTTCAGACTGCTCTGGAACTCACTGTATAGCCCAGGCTGGTCTCGAACTTGCAGCGATCCTCGTGCCTCAGCCTCCCAAGTGCTGGGATTACAGGTGTGCACCAGAACGCCTGGTGGTTCCTCTTGGTTCTTTGAGGGTCCTGTGAGAGGGGAAAGGGGCCCTCTCTAGTACCTCGTTGGACTTCCCTTCAGAACTGTTAGAAATAAACATCTGTGGCCCAGTGTATGGCATTTTATTACAGCAGCTTGAGCTACTAATACTGTCTTCTCTGCTGCTTCCTTAGGCACTCGCTTGCAGTATGTTTGTGACTGTTCCTTTGGTGCGTGTAGCTCAATCATCTTTTCTTTGATGTGGCCTTTGGACACCTGTATGCACTGTGGTTCTTGACTGGACTGTGTGAGTGTCCTTCCTTTGGCTTCAGTTGATCCTGTCCTCCAGTGCACAGAAGTGCTCCCAGCTGTGGCCTCTTGACTTGGTTCACACAGTACTGTACACAGTGCTTCTGAAAGTGTGTTGTCCCTGGTCTGGGATGATGCTGGCTAACAGCTGTTAGGAAGTGATGGTCTCACTGGAGGAAGGGGTTGTGGGGGAATGCTTATTAATGGAACTTCTGGTACATTTTGGATTTTCTAGGTTGCTAGAATTTCCTAATCAAGACAGTTGGGGAATAATAGATTAATTTACTAATGTTTCTGAACCTTTTTCATATCATAGAATGCTGAGTACGTAATGCTGGTGAGGCATACTGGGTACACAGTTGAACCATACTGTCATGGAGGGGACTGTCTGGGGCTCTGGGAGTGATCTGGTGGCTCTCAGGAGTGAGAGGGTGGGGCACTTGTTCTAGCTTCTCCTCACCCTAGCTGGGAGCTGTCAGGGCCACAGCTGATGCAGGAGCAGCCTTAACCAGTGAAAGTTTGCTTCTGCTGGCGGCCTTCCTCCTGTGCTTAAATTCTTTTGCCTGGGTCAAGTGATTGCTAACATAGGCTGAAAGTGATGCCCATCTTGTTATCAGCAGTTAGGCAAATTGGGAAAATAAATAGGTGCTGAGGGAACTCTGAGTGTCTTGAAAGTAACTCCTTGTACTGTCACCTGGTACCAGCGAGGAACTTTGCAAGTCACTTAGTGTCTTTTTGATTGCACAGGGTAGACTGAAACATCACAGATGGGCTTGTTTTTTTCTGATTTCATTAATTTGCCTTTGCCTGCCTTTTCAGATTATGAAGAACTTTGTATTCGGGTCCTGTCCAAGGTACAGATGGTCATGCTTTCAAAACACCTCACTGTTAGTTGTTTTACTACACAGGAGAAATTATTTTCATTTCTATTTTAGGAAATCATTAATTCCAGAAAACAAATTATTACCAAAGATATGTCAGTAAAGATCGTGGAAAAGAGCATTTTCTTCTTTTCTTGCATCCATCCTTCTGTCATTCCTTTTAATTTTTCTTTTGTTCTGATTTTTAAAATTGGCATGTGGGTCATTTTCAAGGGTTTTTTTCTCTAGTCAAAAACATCGCACATGCCGTCTGTGTTTCCCAGGGTGACTACTGTTCAAAAATACCCTACTGGCTTGCTTCCAGTCCTCCGCCACGTTCCCAGTGAGCCCTCTGAGAATTATCAAGTTGAGGAGTTTGACCTCTGGTATGGCAGCTACATGCTTGATGGCTGTGCAGCGGAGGGAAGCTTCTTTTGCTTCTTATTCCTAGCTTCCACCTTGGCACTAATAAGCTTAGCAAGAAGAATGGACAAGATGTGTAGTTACTCTCCTCTCCCTTGCAGAGGAGGCAGCTCGGTAGAAGACTGCTCAACTCGGAGCTGGGTGTCACCGTCCTCACTGCTGGGCAGTTAGCAATGCGACCTTCAGGAACTTGTTCCTGTCTGAGACAAAGTAAGGACTCTGCTGCCCAATAATGCCAGCCACACGTGCTGTCTGCCTGTTCTTTGCCAAGCACCTACCATTTCAGGGTGCTTTTTGTATTTTTTCTCATAGTTGCCCCACAATGGAATTGAATTGAATTGATGTAGATATCCCTAAGTTCACTTTTAAGATGGAAAACAGAGATGTAGGGACTCAGTAACTTGAATTACATTCATCGTATACACATTGTTGTATTAACATTGTTAACTAATTTTGTCGAAAGAAATTGCTTTGTAGGACAAAGTTGAAAGACTCAGAATTGGACAAGAAATACTACCACTTTAGAATTGTTCCAACATCAGAATTTCTTTTGTTTTTTTATATAGCCCAATCCTTACATGACTCTGAGTAAGAAGATGTTTCTACTAAGGCATGAGATATCTGCCCTAATGACAAGGCAGTGCAGATCCGTAGTTTGCTGAAAGACTAAATGATTTGGCTAGTATCGATTTGGCTAGTACAGCTCAATGAGTAGTTGTATCTTAGGTGCGTATTATATGCTTGCCTTTCAAAGATAATCATAAACAAATTTGATTCTGTGGCTGTCACACAGCCAGGCTGATCATTTTAGGTGTGCCTAGCTGGCCCTTCCTGGCTACCATCTGTGTACGGAATGGTGAGCATGGGCAGGAGGCTGGAATGTGACTGTCAGACTGGCAGGGGTTCTGGCTTTCTTCCTTTTTGGCTTGGCTGAGGAGAGCAAGCTGATGGGTGAGGGGTGGGGACCATGAATGTTAAAACAAATGGAAATGGGAGGGAAGGAAATCTTAACTGCTCTGAAGACTGTCCTTGGCAAAGGGCCTTTTCTTACGATATTTAAATGAAGACACAGTTTTTCCTTTGTCACTTTGTAGTGGCTTGAGAGAGATGGATTTAATTGGGTAATAGTTCACAGACAAGTCTCAGAGCCCCAGGAGGAGACTTCATGACAACGAGCATATCAAGAACTGAGGGATGTTTACTTCAGTCGATATCTGCCTGTGTTTATCTGCATAATTGCTTTTTGAGATAAAGAGAAAAGCAAATGCAAAAAGTTGCCTGACATAATATGTGTATATAACTGCTTTTTAGAGTAGGTTTACCTTAAGCGATTATGGTGAATGTTATTTATAATTCTCTATTTGAGATAGTACTGATATATGTCCTTAATTTCAGTTATTTGCTAACCTGTCTGACCAAATGTGTGCTGTTTCCATTTACTTTAGAAATGGCTAATTATTAATTAGCTGTTTGAGACTCAAAATGTATTTCCCTATGGGAAGTAATATTAGAATGGTGCTTAGGGTTCCGTACAAGCCCACACAAATCTATTTCACCCACAGGTGCACCCAAAATATCACTACTAGCGCTGTAATGGGTTTGATACGATTAGGTAAGAATCTATGTGGGCTCATCCCTTAGCTGTGTGACTGGACAGCCTGCTTACATCCTTAAGCCTTAGTTCTGCTATTTGTAAAATGGGGATAAAAATAGCCCTTGCTCTGTGGTCTGGTAGCGAGCTTTAAATCGCACAAAGCAATTATATTACCTTTTGTTATTATTACTACAATTTGGTTGTTTTTTGCAGCAAACAGAATTTTGTGAGTTGACCTTGGAGTCTAGCCAACAAATGTAATAGTATTTCTTGGGATAAATGGGAATCCTGTGTTTGGTAAGAAGAGAACAAAGTATCGCCAGAAACATGCCTTGCCCTGTCTTCAGAGACATCATGGGCTTGCGGATAGGCTCTTCTTCCTTAGAGGCCAAGCTGTGTCTGCCAGGGCCCTTTCACATGGGGCAGCAGAATGGAGGATGCCCGAGGTGAGTTCAAGGTGACGCAGCACACTGTCTCGCCTTCTGGCTGGTGGCCTCACCAGCCCTACTTGTGACTTAGTGTGCGTTGCTGGACATACTGTGAATTCTTGGAGGCATTTGACCATGTAATTTTATACAAATGAGAGGAAAAATAAAATTGCTGATGTTCATGCTAAGAAACATGTCTACCAAAGTTCATTTGGTTTCGACTAAGATGGGAAGAATTAGGCATGGCAAAGCCAACCACATGTTCATTGGATAGAGGCCTGAGTATTAAAGATATGAAGGAAAAGGGAAAAAAGTAAAGATGCTGAAATGCTTAATGTCTTTATTTGGGATATGTCTAAAATGAGAGATATGGGCATGAGTTTTATGGTTTTTAATTCTTTGGAAACAAATCACCTTTATAACCTTAAGTACATTTGTTATGAGTTGTATTCATACATGTTTTATGGGACAGACTGGGTATAAAAGAAGAGTATCCTTATATAAGGATAGTTTTAAATTAAAAAATATTTAGTTTGGAAAGTTTTAAACCTGAGCAAGAGAGATAATTAACTTTGAGCCCCATGTTCCCTACCTGGCTTCAGCAATTCATTACATAGCCACAACATGTTGCCAGCCTTGCTTTCTAGTCCTCTTCTCACACAATTTTGGTGTTTTGATTGTTGTTGCTGGAATATTTTAAAGCAAATCTTAGATCGTAACATTTCACCAATTAATACTTCAGTGTATATTTCTGAGAAAGGCATCAAAAAACTGTAATGCCATAATTACACCTAATACACTTAATAATTGTTCCTTACTACCGTCTCATACCCAAATTAGCCTTCAAGCTTCTGTGGTTGTCCTCACTGCAGTTTTTAAAAAATGGCTGATTTGTTCAAATCTGGAACTCAACCCACACACTGTATTTGGTGATTGTGTCTCACAGGTATCCACCCTTCTATCTGCCAGAGTTAGAGTGTTTTAGGGTTGGGAATGAGAACCCTTCTGCAGTGCAGCTTATTCCTTCTATTCAGGTAAACCCTGAGTTAGATAAACATGGATTCCCTTCTTATGCATGAGGTAGCATGCAGGGGGCACTTTCCCCCCAAATGCAGTAGCTGTGACTGTGGAATTTGCAGCCTTCCTATGTCTTTCTGCTCTCATAAAATTAGTCCAGAAAACTCAATAGTTAAAAACGACTTTAAATGTTTTCCTTTGTTATTTAAAGCATAGATCTGAATCATAGGTGGCAAAAATTCAGCGTGTCAATTCCGTGCAGTTTCTACTTCAACTGTCAGTGTTGGTGTCTTTAAACATTAAATGTTCCTGTGGCTGGGATGAGTTTAGATAGGCAAGGAGTCAGGGGTCCACTTTTTGAGCCATGAGCTTCAGGCTGGGTGGGCAGAAATTGATTACCATTCTGTTGGTGAGTGTGTACAGTACCTTTGTCATGGCATGGACCAGGGCTCAGCTCCAGGGTCCAGGTGAAGGCGCTGAATGGTGGGATGAAGTGTCCCTAGCTGTGTTAGCCTTCTCTTCGGTCACAGATGCAAGGAGTGGCTCATGTACTGGCATAGCACTCAACTGGGTGAACTCAGCACACCCTGCCTGCAACCTCTGTATGCACTAGCTGGGCCCCTGGAGGGCCTTCTGAGGAGGTCCAAGAGTAATGGAAATGTTCATGAAATAACAAGATTGTAAGCTTAAGGAAACAGCACTCTGCCACTCAGAACAGAAGCCTCCACAACTGGGTGCACCTTTACCTCCCTGGCCTTGTCTCCTTCTCTCCTTGCTTCCCTGCTCCAGCTCTAGCCTCCCCAATATTTGAAAAATCTGCCCTTGCACTTGCTGTCCCCTCACATAACCATGGGTTAGCCCTCCTGCTTCCCAAACTACCTGGGTGAAACACCACCGTTCTGCAGCCGCTCTCTTCCTTGCTTTCTCTGGAATACCTTACTCTATTAATATATCATGTGCTGACTTTTAAGTTTTGTGTATTGTCTATTTTCTACTCTGAGTTTATCTGTAGTGCCTAGAATAATGCCTCGTCGTGGGAGACATTCAACATATTGCAGGAATGAAAGGATGAGTCAGATGTGGGAGGGTCTGATCATAATGTACACAGAGATTTCTCAGGGAAAATGAATAAATTTTGAACTGCGGTGGGGAAGGGACATGTTAGTAAGGAAACAGAGAAGTATTTTCAGGGCTCATGGAATAGTGAGCTGTGTTTGTGGGCTTTGTGAGGTCAAAGTTGTTTTTCTGCTTGACCAGGCAGCCCAGTGGTGAGTGATGACTCCACTGGATTTGGATCCAGGAGGCCTTCATGGGCTCAGCCATTGTTCTCTCTGCTGCTGGCAGGCCGCCATGCAGGGCTACACTATGAGTAGCTTGCTTTTGCAGACACCTGTGTGGGGGACCCTTGTGCTGGTGGTGCGTTGACTGAGCTGGCAAGGCCCATGCCCTGCACTGAAGTGCCTTCTGTCTGCCTTGAGAATTTAGAAACTTGTGAAGTTATGCATAATGGTGGCATATTGTGTCTAGAATCACAGGCTACAGTGTATCTGTGAACCAGAGCATCTGCAAAACAAGCTTGGGATACTCTGTATCCTGTGTTGATGGTCTTCTACCCCTGGCAGGCACGCTGGGAGCACAGCTCTGCTTGGGGCAGGAAGTAGTTGAGATGCAGAGACTTTTGGAGACTCTTAGTGGTCTTGAGGAATGGTTAGCTCAGGTGACCTGTATGCCAGTTGAAGGACACAACAGGCACACACGCACCTGGGGGGCCCCTCAAGGAGTGGGGTGGCCTGGATAAGTGTGCAAAACTCCCAACAAGCTTTCACTTCCATGTTGAACAGTTTGGACTTCATCTTCTATGTAAAGGTGAATCACCGAATGATCTTTCAAAGGAATCTGATACCAAGCTGTGGTTTCTAAATGGGTGTATTACAGGGGGTGACCTCAGAGCCAGGGAGACCAGTTGGAGGAATCTAGCTCCCCCTTACCTTGCAGATGCACAGGTTGAAATGCCCTTGGCTGACAGCTGCTGTGCAGGGCAGGTTGTCACCAAGGCTTTCCTCCTCCCCATCGGTCCTTGTGGGCTATGCTCCCTTTCTCCCTTTGCTTTGCTTTTACTCTGTTACCGGCGGGGTTGTATTTTGCTGGGGAGCTGGCAGTGGTGGGAGGGGAGCTGTGGAGGAAATGCCCATTGCTGCTCGTGGGGCAGCCCCAGCTCCTCTAGCCTACCTGACCCTTCTCTTAGGGCCTCTGGTTCTCACATCAAAGCTGTCTAAGAGGAATAACTGAAAGTTAGGAGAGTCTTGAAAGGAGCCTCTTTTTTATGAGAAGACTTTCACAGGGCATGGCACTTGATTTTTAACATAGGGATGAGACCACCTTCTTCTGCAGTGGGATTCGGGAGAGGCCCATGTCGTGGTGTGTGAGCACACAGGAAGCCCATTAAAAACTTAGGTGTTGTGTAGCTCTGGGAGCAGAGTGTGGGTGTCTGAAGGGTCATCCAGGCAGTGCCTGCTAGACAAGTTCTCCTGTCCTCTGTCCCCTCCGCGGCCTAGTGTCCTCACTGCAGTCCGTGTCTCGTCAGCCTCCTGCCCATTTTTTTTCCTGTCCTTCACTGGTCAGACTGCCCCAGCCTTCAGAATTCAGACAGCGGCCTGAGCACAGGGTGTAGCAAACCTTGCTGCAGTTGGTGGAGGTTCAGGGGAGGACTTGGATACTTTAGTGAGAGGGGCAGTGTACCTGATTGAAACTCCCATGCATTTTCTCACGGGGCGGAATTCATGCCATATCATGCTCTCCAGGCCTTGTAAACTTTAGATGTAGATTTAACAAAAATTAATTGGATTTAAACCAACTTCTGAAGTGTTTCAGGCCTATTTGAGACACTAAAGTGAGAGGTTAATTAACTTTCCCAGGGTCACACAGTTACTAAAGGGCACATCCGAGATTTGCACTCCTGTTTTGCCTGATACTGTATGTACGTTGATGTACCAGCTTCTGAAGTACATCAGTTTCTGATGTACCATTCATCAGTGTGTATCGATGCTTCATTCCTTTTTATTGCTAAACAGTATTTTATGATACGGTTGTAGCATCTTTTGTTTCGCCATTTTCTTGTTGAAAGGCAGCTGGACTAATTCTAGTTTTGGGCTCTTATAAGTAAAGCTGCTGTGAACACTCATGTACATGTTTTTGTGTGAGTATAAGTGTGATGTTCAAACTGGATTTTGTCAGTTGGATTCATTTGGAACCTCCAGAGGGACTGGTGGAGCACACTTCTGGAAGGGTCTGGGTTGGTCATGGAGGTGTGATCTTCGGACTGCATCTGGTCCCTTTCTCTGCCTGTTTGGTGCTGCTGTCTTTCTTTGCTTCCTGGCTGTCATGAACTAAGTATCTTTGCTCATCCATGCCTTTCTGCCATGACATTCCTGCCTTCAGCTAGATGAGCACGTTCTGAATCCTTGGAAACCATGAGCTGAGTTAAAAGTCTCCTCTTTTCAGTTGTAGACACCAGCTATCGTGTCCCAGCAACAGGACACCTAACATAGAAAATTGGTACCAAAGAAGTAGGATTATTTCTATGACTGTACTTGACCATACAGTTTAGAAGCCTTTGAAACTGGTTTGTGGAAAGAGTTTGAAGATTCTGGTTAGAGAATTCTTAGAACACTTCCTACAGTGCTATAAGAAGGGCCTAGTGGGTGATTCTGGGGGAACTCAGAAAACTCAAATACTGATAGCAATTTAGACAACGAAGATGTGGCTCAGCAGCTTTCAGTCTGGAAAGAAGACTTCATTGGCAACAGTGTAGGAGAAGTGTGTTACACACTGACAAGAAATTTACCTACTTTTCCCCCCTGTGCTGAGACTTTGCAAGGAACTAAAATTAAGGGTGATAGACTAATTGATCTGGTGGAGGAAATTTAAAGGCAACCAAACATTCAGGCTGTGGTATAGGTACTGTTAGCTTCTTTTAGGCAGGTCTATAGTGAAAATTGGGGGCAAAAAATAGAATAGGAAAATTTGAGAACTTAAATTTTGGCCCAGAAGGAACCACGTGTAAAGTTAGGGTCAAAGTATGTGTGGTTAGTGAAGATATTAGTACCATTACAAAGAAACCAAGTACCTTGTACTGAGATAAGAAGTAAATTGCCTTGAGGGCATCTCAGAAACCAGCAAGACCCCCATCCATCCCAGGCTCAAGGGTACAAAGTGTCAACTTTTGATTTGAGAAGAGTCCCTAGGCCTCATACTCAAGAAGAACCTCCTAGGGAATTGGTTTCCAAAGATTCATTTTATTATGCTCAGCTATCCAGTCAGAGGCTACTGCAGCCATGGTCCAAGGGGGCCTGACTATTGCTTCTGTTGATAGGAAGCTCTGACATTGTCCATAGGATGCTGGTTTTACCAGTGTATAGAATGTAAGCATTTTGGGATCATGAGGCTTCCACCTAGATTTCACAGGAAGATCTGGGAGATCAGGGAAGGAGCTCCTGAGAAGGCAGTGCATAAATTTGTGGTCATGAAGCCAAAACTGCAGTGGAGACCCCAGGAAATCAGAATTGTCAGGAATGTGGAACGTGTGCCAAGGGAAAGTGAAGCCTATGAACATAGCCAGGCAGTATGGGCTGCATCCTGCAAAGCCATTGAGATAGGGCTGTCCAAGCCGTTTATAACTCAGATTACTACCATGTTCCCAGATGCCAGACATAGAGCTACAGGACTTGTTTGCTCTGTTGGGTTTTGCTTTTCCTTTGGTCCAAATTCTTTTCTATTCCCCATCCCTCCTTTTTGGAATGGGAATATTTACCCTGTGCCATTGTACCTTGGAATTTTGTAACTTGCTTTTAATTTTTTACAGAGGTTCACAGCTAAGAGTTTACTTTGAGTCTCAAAAGAGACTTTGACTTGGAATTTTGAAAAATGTTGCAACTCTTAAGATTCTGGGGAAGCAATTTTTGTGTTTTCAGTTGTATGCAAGATAGTTGTATCCTGTTAGGTGGAATGATGACCTTGTGAATTATTTGAGGATTAAATGTGGCTTAAGAAGATGTATTTGGATGTCAGGTTGACAAGGGGTAGAGTGTGATGGTTAAGCTTGGTTGTGTCAACTTGATTGACTTGGGCTCTGCCCCAGGGATTGGTGCAGCCCCCTTCTGGGTGTATCTAGAAGGGTGTGGAGGGTACTTTGAGTACTATATATGGTTTCTTGCCCTTTCTTCTCTGGTGCTGTTCTGGGCTCTGCTTCCTGGTCACAGATTTGACCCTGCACACCCTCTGCCATGATGTCCCTGCCTGGGAGCCAGCTGACCATGTATGATGGTATCCCCTGAAACTGTGAGCTTGATTAAACCTTTCTCCCTTTCAGTTGTGGGTGCTGGGTATTATGTCCTGGCAACAGGAAGACTGACTAATACAGTGCATTTTCATTTCTCTGGGATAAATAGCCAAGAATATAAATGAACTTTTGACACAGTTCATAAATCCAGAATTGTATTTGATATGGTCCTGTTCTGGGCTTCATTTTCACCTTTTGTCCGGTCCATGGTCTGATTTCATGTGAGGCCATTTCCCCTTGGCCCTGGTCCTGTGTAAATTGCCAGGCTGATTAGGGAGCTCCTTTACTCTGGATTGGGGATTTGCTTCTTTTTGTTGCTGGCTGATCTCTGGGAGT
Organism: Fukomys damarensis; assembly: GCF_012274545.1. Classification (NCBI taxonomy): domain Eukaryota; kingdom Metazoa; phylum Chordata; class Mammalia; order Rodentia; family Bathyergidae; genus Fukomys; species Fukomys damarensis. Next base: position 55,750,010 of record NW_022900947.1, read on the forward strand.
TGCCTCTGCTATCAGTCATGCTTGTCAGTTTTTCTCCCCTAACAGCTCTTTCCCAACCTGTATGTCCAGAGCACTGGCTATCTGCACAGTTTACTGTCTCACTTCCTGTGGGGATGGAAGGCCTTTGTGGGGCCCCCTGGGAACTGTCAAAGGGAATCCTCCCAAGTTTTCCTGTAGTGAACACATGTTGCCAGAAGGTGGCAGTGCGCTTTGCAGCCTCTGAGGTGGAGCTCACGCTGCCTGTAACTTGCCTGTTGGGTCTTGCTCTTTACATTCATGTGGGGAACGTGGACATCAGATTTTACAAAGCAACAAAAGCACCGATAAAATGATATGGGGTTAAAAGGTTGGAAAGAAAAGAATATATTTGCAAGGGGTTTCTAATGACAATAGGCACCTACCTTTTAGAAGTGATTTGCATAGGGAGCAGAGCCCCAAATGTATGTTTGAGGGTACCGCTTTAGACATCAGTACTGATTGTTGCATTCTGTGATACTCCTGACAAGTGCCCGTGAGATGCTGATTTTGTTTTCCTTTTTTCTGAACTGAGGTCACTCTAATTGCAGGAACAGCTTGATTTTGAGTCCTGAGACTTGAGATTAACACCTCATTCCTCCAGTGAAGGACGCTATACGTTCTGTAAATGTAGTTTTCATGGCAACAATGGCTGATACGATGAAGCCCTGAACTGCTCATTATTTGTCCATTCTCTGCATGTGTGAGTGTATGAAGGACTGTTTGAACAGGTTTCCTTATTGTGCATAGGAAAACTGTTGTAAAGTGTGAGATTATGGCACACATTGGATGCCATAAACAGGCAAGCCAGTGTGGATGGAGTGGGATGAGCTTAAATACAGGCTGAGTACTAAATTTCAGGCTGGACACACGCAAAGAACCACTGATGCCAGGCTCTGGTACAGACACGTTAACACCGGAATGGTGTCGCTCATGAGAATGCCATCCTGGGTCCCTTTCTGAAGGCAGGCATAAAACCCTCTATTAATCTGACCCACATCCGGCCTTGTTCAGGACGTTGGGTTAGCTTTGGCCTGGGGTTATACGATGCAGCCGAGGCTTTTGTGTAATAAGCAGCGTGCGGAGGGTGCCCCACTTCCTGGAACGCACTGCTGCAGGCACTGTGACTCCGCAGCGCACAGCGTAGCTGCAGCCCTGGAGTGACAAGGAGACAGGTGACTCTACCGTAGGGAGCAGCTGTTTTGCCAGTGCTTCCTTTGGCAACAGCCACAGACTAGGAGGGAGCTGAGCTGTATAAAGTTCTTGCCCTGAAACCAGATGCTGTTACCATAGAGACAAGGGAAATGCTACCAGAGGAGGAGAAGGCAGAATGGGAGGCATGGCGGAGGGGGTTGGGAGGGCAAGTGAGGCAACTCTAGAGGCGAGCACACTGCAGGACCTTCAACCTTTAGATCACTGTGAGCAGCAGCCTTGCGCTCTTGAAGCTGGTGTGCTGGCGGCCAGCCTCTGGCTGAGTGGCAGCTGCTCGCACGGTGTGGACTAACTGGTGAGCACTGGTGGCAGTCGGCGCGGGCTCGGGGGAGGGGACTCAGAGGGCTGGAATGTCCATGGGTGCTCAGAGCCCAGTGGCTGACAGTTTTGCACAAATGCTTCTCGTGCCGGGCTTAAGTCACCCTCACAAGCTTGCTCAGTGATTAGGACTGGCTGGTGTAGTGAGTCCGTCTGCTCGGCAGCAGATTGAACATGTGTTACAAGTAAATCATTTTGGTGTCCTAGGATAAGGGAGACTAAGAAAAACCCTGCTGTGGTGGGATGGCTGTAGAAGGAATGTAACTCCTACCTCCAGGCCCTGGGGAAGGAAGGCAGGCTTGGTCCTGAGTGGATTTTGCTGACTGGTGTGACTTTTATCCTGGTGATGTGGGTGAGAAGCTTCCAAATCTGTTCTGGACTTCGCCTCATGCTGGTGTTGTGAACAACCCTGGGAGCTGCGTAGAAGCATGCTTCTTCCCTTTTTTGTTTTCAGCAAATGCAGGGTGTGTGGAAGGGTAATTTTAGGAATGGATTTGGGGTCTGGGTAGAGACTAGATGAGTTCCTTTCTTCCTGCTGACTGCTAGAGGAGAAAGCAGGTTGGTTCAGATGGTCATTTAAAAAGATATACCTGTCTTGCTAATAATTAGACAAATTTTGCTGGGAGAATTTGGGGGAAAGGGACCCAAACCCAAATAAACAATACTTGTGATGTAAAGATGGAGAATTCCTGCAGTCTGTGTAGCAGCCCAGGTACCCTAGGATGTCCTTGTTTTCCAGGAGTGGGGGCCGCTGTGGCTAAGCAGGTGTCCTGTTTTTAGTCTGCCTCATCTCTTCTCACTCACTGTGGAGGAGAAGCAGCTTTCAGGCACTTTGGGTGGCCCATCCAAAGAAGCTGTTGCCGAGGACTTGCTGTGTGTACTGTCAGAGGGATGTGAACGATGTGTCAGGGTGTTTGGCTGGGCACCACTGATGCTGTCATTCTCTAGCTAGAGGGGACACAGTGACAGCGTGTTGGGGGCTGGGTGATTTCACAGTCCGGGGGAAGTCTCAGTGGGAACGTCTCCACCTTCCATCCAGTTATTAAAGGTTTTTCTTCTCCTACTTCCCTTTTGGTTGTTGCATACAGTTTTGGGAATGGCTACTTAACAACATCATGGCTAAACATTTTATTTAGGAAATACATAAAAAGATGACAAAAGACTTCAGGACCAGCTTGATTAATAGTGGGCAGCACAGTGATATTCCTCATGAAAGTGGGCTGGGTTCAGTGTGCTGGTAGAACTGGAAAGGATTCATTCTGAAAAGAAATGCGAGCTGACTTTCTCTGTGCCCCAAAGGGGATGTGGTACAGTTAATGTATGTGAAGTAGAATAGGGCTCCAGGATTTTGGTGTTTCATGAGGTCTTTTGAGAAAATTTCTCCACTGTGCTTTCATTCCTTATCCATATGTGCAGTGGAGCTGATGGGTCGTGTACCTGGACTCTCTCTCCTTGACTGCCAGGGAAAGTCCCTGGGGAAACATATGAATGTGCCAGAGGCCTGTCTGTGTTGCCTGCCACGTAACTGTGGTGCTTGAATGTGCTTGGGGCAAGTAGGTGCTCAGCAAATCCTTAGTGGATGAATGGAACAGGTGGGAAGGAAAAGGAGAAACACCGCTACGTCCTTATCGGTGTCTTCCCTGGATACAGGACATCGTATGGTCTTGGTCAACAGTGTCCTCCATATTGTCAAATCGAAGTTTTACTTCTCTGTGTTCATCTTTCTTAACTTCTCAGTAGCAATACACTCTTCTCTTTTTTTGACTTCCTTGACATCACTCTTGCTTGGGTTCCCTCTCAAATTATTGTTTTTTTTGTACTAAGGATTGAACCCAGGGCCCTGTGTATGGTAGGCAAGCACCAAGCTACATCTCTTATCCCCATGGTAACTTTTAATTTTTCTACTTGTAAGTGTTGATGTGCTTTAGCAGTTGATCTTAGTCCTACTTCTCCATGCCTACATTTCTTTCCTGGATGATCACAAAAAGTAGTAAGTTCAGTGCCAGTTCTCTTCATTGGTTTCTTAAACTTGTTCTCCAGCCCTGGGCTCTTGAGCCCCAGACACAGGCAGCTGGTTATGCACCGAGAGCTCTGTGTGCACCTGAGGTGGGCCTCTTAACCTCTTAACCAAATAAACTCCGACATTTTCCCAGCAACCTCCGTCTCCTAGCTTTCCTTGGTTCCTGCAAAACTTCCTAGTTTCTTTTGTCTCCTAATCATTCATTTTTCACATCGCAGCCAGAGTTGATCCTTTAAAAAGGTAAAACAGCTCAAATCATTCTCCATCTTAAAGCTCTCCAGGGGCTCTCATAATACCTAACTAACATTCTGACCCTTTCCAAGGTGGGCCTGGCCCCATTTCCCTCTGGTAACATCTCCAACTGTTGCCCTTCTTGTCTTGTCTCGCTCTTGGCTACTAACCTTGTTCCCACCGTAGGTCCTTTGCACTTGGTGTTCTCTTGGCTTGGAATGATTTTTTTTTTTCCAGATTCTTTCATGGCTGGTTTCTCCTGTCATTTTTAAATAAATCTCTGCTCAGATGTTCTCAGAAGCCTCAGTGTAACCACTTTGTGCCAAGCAGCCCCCTGCCTAATTTCACTTTCTTTAGCACTATTTGATATAACCTTATTCATCTGCTTGTTAGAAGTTTTCAGGGAATTTTTCTGTTACATTCACAGATGTATTCCCCTCTCTCTGAGGTGTTCCAGGAACACAACAAGCAGTAAATACATATTTACTCTATCATTTAACCTTCATGGGAACCCAAGGCTTAGGGAGATTGGGAAATAGCTCTTTAGGGCACTTTATTTTCCACTGTCCTCCTGATGGCTGACTTTACATCCTGCTTCATGTGTTTAGTTTGAGTGTAGAGAAGAAACAATCTTGGTCCATATCAGGATGAACTGTTATATATAAGGCCCAGGTGAAAAAGAAAGCAGGAAGCAGACATATTTCTTAAACAATACATCATCTTCTGAGTCCTGTGCTAAGTGCTTTTAGATGTGTAACTGAAATTGAATTACAATTGGTGCAAGTTTGATATTATAGTATTGTGTGCAAGGTTGATATTATTAGCCCCATTTATATGTAAAAAAACAGAGGTTCAAAAAAGTCAAGCACTTTGCTCCCAGTGGCAGAGCCACTAAGTGTTAGAACTAGATTTTTAAAAATATGGTGCCAGCTACCTGACACCAAAAGTTTGGCTTTTTCTGCTCAGCTGGTTGCTTTGCTTTGTGAGATGGATATGTTCCTAAAGTAGTAAGGAGGAAAATATGAATTTAGTGCACATTCTCATAGATTACAACAGATATTTGAAGCACAATAAATTATATAGATTATATGGAAAACAGACTTACAGTGCTCAGCGCCTGAGTGTATTATGGGATGAATAGACTACAGAGGGAACATTTGGTTCTCTGGCAGGCCTTGTGTATGCTGTGACATAGAGCAGCTGTCCCCAGAAAAAGTTCTTTGTCTCTAGACCGGTACTATACAAGCAACATTTGAGCAATTCAGGATTTCTCTCTGCTTTCACTCTAGAGTTCATGGAATACTGTATATCAAAGTTAATGCAATGGGAAGGAGCCACTGAGACCTTAACGCAGTCTGTAAACTAGAAATGTGTTGGTCATCGGGAGGCTATAAAAACACTGTCATTCCTTGGATGGATTCCGAGGTCTTATTTAGCACATGAAATTGCAGGGTAGAACCTATTATGTAAGGAGACAGGAGGACAGCAAAATGTGATTGCAAAATGGAGAACTTTCAGGGAAGAGTTAACAGGGCAGATATACCTAGAGAGACACATGGGAAGAGAACATGAAGATAAATGAATGGGTGGCGTGTACATGTGCCTGTCCCTGAAGCTGGGAGCTGGGTAACCCTCAGATGTCAGGTTTCCGTAAGGCCAGCATGTGACTCCAAGCTTGCCACTCAACAGAGAATACTGGGCTGTGCTAGTATTAGAGGAAGCTGGAAGCTAGGCTCCCACTGTGTGTGAGCCTGACTGCCTGTCGCTCTGTGTCTGTGGGTGGGGTGTGTGTGTGTGTGTGTGTGTGTGTGTGTGTGTGTGTTTTGTGCAGTGGGGTGTTTAAAGAGCTAAGCACTGAAAACTGGATTTCTACAAACGATCATCACGAGCACTCCAGCCACACCAAACTTCCTCTCTTGGTATTTTTTTTTTCTTTTTGGTTTCATCCTTTTTTCTGCAAACTCCAAGCGGGAGAACCCCCCACTCCCCAGAATCCAGCCTACAGGATCGGAATTGTTTGCTCTTACCTGCCCGTGGGGGTGCCCGCTCCAGGGCAGTGCTGAAGCTATGTGGGACCGGCATATTCTGGAGCACCCGGAGAGAGCTGTGTGAGGAATAGCAGCCACCCAAGGAAGAGTGACTGTGCCCTGCCAGCATGAACAGCAGCCTGCAGGTTAACCTGCCCAGGAGCTGGGCTGCACCAGGTGGCTCCCTCCAGGAGAAGTCTGAGCATTCTTTTTTTCTTTTTTATTACTATAGGATGGAGGATGAAGCTGTCCTGGACAGAGGGGCTTCCTTCCTTAAGCATGTGTGTGATGAAGAAGAAGTAGAAGGTGAGCCTTTGGGTCTGGGAAAGTGGTTACTCATGTACCTGGGTCTCTGTAAATAACAGTGTTTGTGTACTTTGCACATCTTGCATTTTTAAAGTTAAAAACCAAACCTTGTCTGTGGAGTTTCTTTAACCTTTAAATTATGCTTCAATACAGAAAGTCTTTTAAGAACTGCGTTTCATCCTCAGAATCTAAGTTGATGTGGTTTTAACTGTTTTTTCTTTTAAGTCATTTTAAAACAGATGCCTGTTGTAGGTCTGCCTCTGCAACCAAAATAAATATTTTACAAGATACTCTTCACCACTTTCCAATGACTAATTCCAGGAAGCTGCTAGATTCATATAAATGTGCTCGACAGCACCTTCTGATATTCTTTTTTGTAGCTTGCAAGGGAAAGAGACAGATGTTGCAGAAGGGGCTGACACCACTGTTGTGGGAAAATGGGTGAACTGAGGATGTTAAGAGTGGAAATCACGGGTGACTCTCAGTTAAGAAAAGATGGACAAGTATTTTTGACTTAAAAATGGCCCTCAGAGATTTCTTTCACTAGTGCTCCTTAGTGCCTGTCAGAAACCAAGGAAGAGTTCTGTGTTAGCTGGTGCAGTGGGGCATTCAGTGCGCGTCTCCCTCCTGTGCCTTTCAACCTAGTGGTGATGTGGGAGCAGCACTATCTGTGCGACAGTGAGAAGGCAGGGTTTCATTGATATTTATGGAAGTAATTATGTGAGTGCATCACAGGTATACAAGTTATTTTTGATATCTATGAGATTTTTAATAAAATAACCAGGACCATCCATAGGCAGTAGTCAAAATGAGCTGGAACTTGCAGTTGAACCATACGATCAGCTTTCAGCATGCAAGTCACCCAGGGGACAATTCACATATGTCTGTGTCATAGTCTGACTGTTGCAAAGTCTTCGAACAGAGGGTAGAGGGGTTGAGGAAAGAAGCTGGGCACTGTGTGCTCTGGAGAGACTCTCCTGCACCACCCTACGCAGCCTGCATGCTGTGGTAGTGCTGGGGTTGGTGTTTTCAGTGAATCTCTTCTGCCTTGTGTAGCATGGAGTATTGGCACCCTACCCCACTTCTCAAATTTATGTTCTTGAGACCATTAAAAATTTGATGCCCAAGTTTCTTAGGAAAAAGGAAACTACAGTGTTTTCTTTCATATTGTTTTATGGGTTCCTTGCATTTTTGTGACATGACTATGGGAGAGTATTAAGTTGGCAAAAGCAAAGAAGTCAGAGTTTTGCCTTAAGAGCCTTGTAGTCCCTGATGCTGAATCTCCACTGCAGTGACTGCCTTACTGTTCCCCTGACAGACTGGGAACACAAATCATTAATGTGGTAGCATTGAAGTGTAATAAATAATATAAGTGTCAGTAATTGTATTGAAGCTTTATCTTGGAGGGAGATGTCCTGTGTGTTTTTTCCGTTGAGGATGAGTTCCTAGCAGAGTCCACAGGACAGGAACATCTTGGGCTTACTGTCTCTCATGTTAATCAGGGCCTGAGCTGATTACATTTCTATCAGGGCATGCTTAGTTGCCTGTTCCTGAATCCTGAGGCTGTAGTCAGTGATGGTTGCTTATAGTGTCACCATTCAGGGCAGAACTTTCAGTCAAATTTGGGAACTGTTTCTAATTCAGTGCCTTTCCTATTGGCCCTACCTCCTTCCCAGCCTCACTTGGTGGTGATGGAGGATGTCCATCTCAGATGGCTCCAGGGTTAGTGTGAGGTTGAAATGGACCTAGGTTTATGGCACAGCCAGCGCTCCTGCAGCTGAGGATGACTTGGTTGTCAAGACTTCTGATGAAGGGTCGTGCTCTAAGTGGGAATGTTTTTCTCAAGGATTTGAGCCCATCTCATTTTTAATTGCATGGAGACAAGGTCTTTGAAGGCAACGAAATGTGATCTCTGTTTTGCAGAGTTGAGTTTCTTGTACATTATGGCAGAAATGAATGTTTCAGTTTAAAGCTCAAAGTCAGAGAATAAGGATCTGGATCACCTTGCATGTGTGTTACCAGTAATGTTTCCTTTTGTCTAAGCAGTTACTTCTCTTGCTTCTAGAATAAACATGATTAAAATACATTGTAGCATCTTGAAAAAAATAAACAGACTAAAACTTTTTTTTTTTTTTTTTTTTACA
>NW_022900947.1:55758533-55775753 GCF_012274545.1 Fukomys damarensis
AAAACAGAAAAACTTTTTTTTTTTTTTTTTTTTACAGTAACTTGCACTGTTAATAAGTGTATTCCTGGTAAATGATTTTGAAGGTGACTACAGTCCAGGAGTGCCAGTTATTCTGAAATGTTCGTGCTTTAACAATGCATCTTAGGTCCCCTAATTTCCTTTGAGTAGTGCAGCTCAGCTTGAAGGACAAAAGATCCAGATGTTCTCTCCTAGTTCCTTCTAACTCTAGTTCTGGGGCCAGAAGAGAGGCTGGGACTTCATTCCATGCCCTCAGCTCACCCTGTTCAGTCTTACTCGCAGTGGGTGGCATGACACTTAATCTACATTCTAAAAACTCGAGAGAAAACCATCAGTTGCAAAACTCACCAAGAACAGAATGAGTCAGAAGAGGAGTCATCTTTTGTTTAAATAATCAATTTATCTATGTGGTATATATTTAAAGACTTGAACCTGTTTTCATATAATTTCCCTCATGTGTTAATAGCTTAGAGATCACTCTCTAAAAAGGGAACCAAGTGCCAATTTTAATCTTTAAAATAAATTGAAGCTTTTATGTCTGTCCTTTTATTTGTTTCCTTAGGTATGACTGACAATATTAACATTTTTGGGGAGGAAATAGTTGCTATGTATCGACTAACTTAAAAATTTCAGCATTTCATGTATCACTATTTGTTTCTGTACTGAATGGCTGCAGTTTCTGCCCAAGACTTCCACAGATTTGGCCTGGAGAGGACAAACTGGCCTTAAGAATGACCTGAATGTGTTGACTGTGAGAAGCAATCATTTGGGTTTCATGGGTGGGGATGTGGCTAGGTTTTGTTGGGTGAGCTAAGACTGAGATAGGAAGCAAGAGTCTTAGGTAGATTTTTCTAAACAGGAGGAAATCCTATGGATATTTTATGCTATAAAAAGTTGGCTTGGAATTCAGATCTGTGTGATATAAACAGATTACTTAATAGTCTCATATTTTGCAATAGGGGAAAAGAGCAAACCCCACCTTATCCTTTGAGATAAGACCTTGGCTCTGCAAGGGCAGGTAACTCCCCAGTTGCCTTGGCAGCTCTGACTTCATGAGGAGGTGCCTCTTAATGTCAAGCCCCACCAGAGTCAAGAAACATGAAGTACAGAGAGACAAAGTGGGCTGAAACGTGTCTCCATTTGTGCGGCTGGTGCTCCTTAAAGCAATTGTGGTAGTTTTCCTCTTCCCTTCAGGACTGAGTCCCAGTAGGAACTATGCTCCCACCTGTCCAAGAGGGAGATGTCATGCCTATGTGTGGCAGTATAACAGAGAGAGAGGTGTTGCTAATGCATGACATTTTCAGGAGGGTTTTTAGATAAGTAGAAAAAGTAGGTACGTAAAAAAGTGGGACAGGATTTAAGACAGAGTAGATAGTAAATGTTAGTGAAAAGAAAGAATAAATCAATATATTGTCAAAAGAATAAATGGATATGTAGTATAAATGAAATAACATGCATATAGATTTACTTTATATACTTTCTTACATTTTTGTTTAAAATTTTTTTAGACATTTGTTTCTTAAGGATCCATCATCAAATGAGATAATTTAGTCTTTGTCTTATCCTTGATATACTTCTGTTTGGTTTTAATAGAGATCATTGTCATTTTTATATTGCTTACATATTTGTGTTGCTTATAAAAAGAAAACTTGAAAACACTTCTGCCTTATCGTCTTTTGTTGTTTCCTGTCTTTTGGAGAGACTAAGATGGTGGATGGTGGCCGTTGTCTTTTTGGAGGTGAGATAGAGCCTCAGCGTTTTACGCCATGAGATCATGACTGGGTCTGGTTTTCTCTGACCTCCTCATGTGGAGTGGGGGGTATGTCTTTGGAGGGAGGTTTTCTTTTACAAAGAAAGCAGGACTTGGAAGTCAATTACTAGTAATCACAATGGTCCGGAACAGAATTGTCCAGAAGGTGCGAATGAAAACCTATCAGATGGGATGGGTGGCCTTCCCAGCTGGGCTATTCTGAGTGCAGGACATGGGTGTCCGGTTGCATTTTGCTGGCCTCTCCTCCGTTACTCACTCTAGTTGCCCAGAAGCAGTGTGTACAGAGGAAACACTCAGGCAGCTCCTGCTGAAGGAAAAGCCTTCTTCACAGAAACAGTGCACACACTTTGGAAACCTTTAAAGAAACACAGTGCAGCATTTAAAGGTGTTGACCCTGGAGTAACAGCTTGTTTTTCCCAGAGCAGGTGGAGTGCTCACGGATCTTTTCCGCCAGGGTTCTTTCTCCTGTAGTCTCTGCCTTCTTGCCAGAAGCCCTACAGCCTGAGCTCTGTGCCCTGCAGCTGCCTAACATTTCTTGGGACATCAGGGATATTAAACATTTGCACATAGGTTCCTAACCCTTTAAGGAAATCTGATGAAATACTATTGGGTTTTTGAAATGAATCAGACACCACCCTTCCCAGAGTTTTCTAGTTGTAGAAAATTCCGTAGTCAATACTGTATGGGTGAAAGCTTTCATTCATGAAGTCACTTCTTGTCTTAAGTATCAACATTCTTTTGTGGCAATAAACCATAGTAAATTGAACTTGGTAGTTGGATTGTGTTGTTTAAGGATCTAGAAATTCTGAAATAATGCACTTGCAGTTACTTTTTCTGTTGAGTACCTTTTAAGAAGCTTCTTATCTGGTCTTCTTAGTGAGATACCTTGTTTTGTATTTACTTTTGGGGATATCTACCACGTATTCAGATGTTATTAAAGCCCAGTAGCTAAGCATCTGTTGGTAAGTAAAGGTTCAGAACTTACTCAGTGGCTCAGTCTTTGCAAAAGTGAAGGGAGCAATTTATAGCGTGGCCTTTGGAAACATGACACACCACATCACTCATAACTACCAAAACAATGCTGGAGTTACACCTGGCATTAGGAGCAGGAATGCTTTATATCATATCACTCTCTGTACTTTTGATATCTGATCCAGAGAGCCTCCCCAATAATTTTCAATAATTATTATCATTCTAAACATTTTAATTGGCCTAAATGTTTTTTTTTTTTTAAACTGGCATAATTGATTTCTTTCAGCATGTACTCTTCCCTCCTTCCCAGGATCACCTCCTGCTTCCTGTATTGGACAGGCCAGGCCTTGAATGGTCAGGCAACACTTCTCAAGGGCTGTTGTCTGGTCCTTTGGCTCATTCTGATTCCCTTATAAGCTCTGGGTAGAAGATCTAATTTTCACAGTTAGACTTCTCTGTTATACATTGCCCTTAATTTGTTCAGTCATCTCCTTTTCAAAAAAGAGGGTATTAAATTGTAATTGTATACACGGTAAAATACAAAGGCTGTGTAAAAAGGTTGTGTAAAAAAGGCTGCAACAATGTTCCTCCTGGAAAACAGGTTCAAATGTGAATTATTGTTCCATGAATAAGGAGGATACTCGAGTCTATGTATATTTAGATGTGTACATTTCCCCTGAAGCAGAGAAGAGAATAATCCTGCTCCCTGGCTGTTATGTAATTTAAGTGCCAATTAGAGGGGATTATGCAACAGTATAGAAATAATACTATGTAGTCTAGCCTGAGCTAAATATTTCTCCATTTTTGTCATCACAACATTCAGAATCATTGGGGGAATTGAAAATGGGTCTGTTAAGAGTGAGCAGCTTAAGAATAGAATAAAGAAAAATCAGCTGAGGTTTTCTTGTTGCTGGAGAGCTTGTTTGTGAGATTCTGTTTGGCTTTTGTTTCACTTTGTTTTCCTGGAGGATAGTGTTGAGGGAGCTGAGGTGTGAACTGTCAGGACGGGATCGTGGGCAGTTCTGCATGCTGTATCCCAGAGTGCTGATTGTCAGGTGGGATGAAAGATGAAGCAGGCGGGCGAGGATGGTGGAGGGACGGACACCCTCTGAGTCAGCAGCGTAGGTGACTGAAGTGATTCCTTTCTCTGGAGAGCTGCAAAGCCTTCAAATCTGGTTGTTTTTACTTTTCTATGGAGTTAGAGTCAGAAGGCAATGCTCCTAAGTGCAGTATCTTGTGTGCTGACCTTGCTTTATACTGTTAATTTTGAAAGGAGAAAGACTCTACTTGCATTCTGTTGAACTAATGTTTTATGGAATATTTTCTCGGTAGAATGCTTAATAACTGTTACCAGGCTAAAACTTCTGAAAATAAAAATGGGTTTTAAATTTGAGTAATGTTGTACAATAAATCAGTTTCAGAGGGCAATAATTATATATTTATAGATTGGTTAAGTCATCACTGGAGCCCTCAGTTGATTAGATTTTCAATGAGAAATTCTAACTGTACTGCAAAATAAAGAAGATGTCTTTGATGTAGAATGAAAGCTCATAATTGAATCCAGTGGATGCATGTGTTTGGCAAATTAGATCAGTATCTGATTGTTCAGATTTTCCCTTGCTTTCTTCAGGCTGTGCCATGGCTTAGAGAACAGGATGGCACAGGGGTCTCAGGAACTATTTCTATTCCTGGTGCGGCCTCTGTCCTTCTGGGCGAATCACTCTCTGGGGTCGTCATTTGCCTGTCTGCTCAGGCAGCTACTAGAGATGCATTGTAGGTTCTTAGCTAATTCCTGAGAAATACTTGTATATTTATAGGAAACCATTGATGAATTACTGTAACTTCTGAATTTCAGGGTTTTTTTGTATGAAGAAATAACATTTATATCCCCTTCATCTAGTTTTGGTATTAATATGAATTGAACAGAGACAGTTGGAATTCCTAGGAAGAATCCTGTAAATTTTAGATCTTATTTGCCTAGAATATAACCCTTGCACGTAATTTATCTTTATTTTCCAGTGGTGACTGGAATTGTAAAATACTTTTAGATAAAAGTGTAAATACTGATACCTGATCATCAACACATTGGTTGATTAGAACCATATTAAGTTTTTAAATTAACCCTAATATAACTGAGGAATAATACTTTTTCTCCCCTTTGAGTTTATCAAAGTGACTAGAATATTCGTAGGTGTTAGAGCTAATATATTACTTTCCCAGGCTTGCACATATCATTGAACATATTACAGTTAGGGCCACAGTTAGTGTTCAGCCAAACAAACAAGCTAGTCATTATTCATTCATAGGAAAATGGATACATATTGAAGATATACTCCTAAGTGAAATAAATAAGTCACACACATGTAAATACCGAATAGTTTCCCTGGTGTGAATAATCTGCAATAAAACATAAGATCCTAATAAGATTACTGTCATTTAGAAATGAGAAGAAAGGAGCTAAAGGTGTAGGGAAGGTGGGATGGGTAGGGGAAGGGTAATAAGGGAAAAGAAAAAAATGTGAGATAATGAAAAGATGAAAATAAAGTGTTTGTAAATGGGGAGGGGAGGAGGGGGTGAAGGGAGGGCAGGGGTAAGGGGAAAAAATGAGAACCAAGACTTGTCATGTAGAGGTACAAGATCCCAACAATGAATGTAACTGTACTGCATCCCTAAAATGTACCAATAAACTCAATTAAAGCTGAAAAAAAAACATGTACAGATACAAATTCTCAGTGATGAATGTGAACATAAAGTATACCTAAATGTACCAATAAACTTAATAAAATTTATTTTTAAATTGAAAAAAAAAATTCAGCCAGGCTGGTGGTATAGGCCTGTAAGCTCAGCACTTTAGGAAGCTGAGCCAGGAGGGTCATAATTTTGAGCTCAGTCTAGGAAATTCAGTGGTTTAGTGAGACCCCATTTCAAAAGAAACACATCAAAAGAGTTGGGGAAATGGCACCGTTTGGAGCCTTTGGGTCCAATCGCCAGTACCATAAAAGCAAGACAAGCTTCCTCTAAGTTGGCTGATGTAATAGCTTGGGCGTTAAATCCAGATCTGAAGGATGGATGGGAATCAGTATAGATGAAGAAGGAGGGAAGCATCCTAAGCAGGATGAAGAGAGGAGGGAGAGGGGGCCTACTTGAGAAACAGGGGAGTTCTCTGGCTGGATCATGTTGGCAGGGACAGCATGGCCTGCCACGGGTGGGACCCACCTAGTTTGTGGCCTTTCATGCTGTGCTAAAGATTTAGCTTTTTTTAAAAAAAAGTATAATAGAAATCCACTGTTTCTCGAGTTTTAAGCAGGGAAGTGACAACCCCAAGTTTGCATTTTAATAAACATTATTTGGCTGGAGAAAGTGTGTGCCCTGGAAGACAGTAATGAACAGTGGGGAGAGGGCCGCTGGACTTCAGCAGAGAGATAAATTTAGGTTGGAGAGAAGAAGTACGTTGAGACAGGAGGGTTAGTTTCCGAGCATTTCCAGGTGGACAGGTAGAAGGATGGATGAATGGAGAGGTGAATGAGGCCATTCTGAATTTCTGCTAGGAGCAGTTTGGAGGATCACATACCACATTGTTAGAAGAGGAACATTATAGGAGGAGTAGTGGGATGATAGCGGTCTAGCTTTTTAAATATGTTCAGTTTGAGGCATCTGTGAAAGATCTAAATCAAACTGTGTGCTAGTTAATGGGCTATATAAGCTGGAGATAAGAAGCTAGGACACAAGTGGAGATAGAACCCCTACACAGAACTGGCACCTGAGCCACAGGAATGGGCACCATTCCCAGCATAGGAGAGTAGGATGAGAAGAGGATGGGACTGACGTGTGAGCGCCAACATTAGGGACCAAGAAGCAGACACAGAAGCAGGTTTAAACACCAGGGAAAGATAAAACCTATGAAATGAGAAAAGAGAGCTTTCAGCAGGAGCCAGGATCAACAGTGCGACAGCTACAAGGGAGGCATGTAAGATATGAGGGGACAGTGCCGTGGCTTTGGCAGAAAGTCGGTATGATGGAGGCCTCTCTGAGCAATTTAGGGGCATGGTTAGGGGGGAATCAAATCAGCTGAAGAATGCCCAAGAGAAAATTACCATATGAAGAAGTTGGGAAGAAACTTTGAGATGCTGGTGTAAGCTTTTAGACTTTCCTTCTGTATGCTCTGCTATACTTGACCAGTTCAAATATTTGAAATTTTTTTAAAAATTGATTTTATTGGTGCATTTAATGTATACAATATAATAACATTCATTGTTGGAAATTTGTACCTTTACATAGTCAATCTTAGTTCTTATTTTTTCCCCATTCCCCTGCCCTGCCTTCAACCCCTCCTTCCCAATGTATAAAGACTTTGTTTCCATTATATTTCATTTTCTCACATTAATTCCATTCCCTTCTTTCCTTTCCCCTATCCCTGTCATATCCCCTTCCTCTTTGTTCCTTTTCTTCCTATTTCACATTATCTATTATACCTTTTAGTCCTTATTTACACTTTCAGTTTTTCACACTAAATATTCAGTATTTACTCACATGTGTCCTATTTATTTCACTTACGAGTATCACCTCAGTGTGCATCCATTTAGCTAAAATATCTCTAATTTCTTATTTTTTATGGCTGAGTAGTATTCCATTAAAAAAAAACCACTACATTTTCTTTATTCAGTCTCCCGTTGATGGGCAATTGGGCTACTTCCAAGTTTTAGCTATTACATACTGTTTTAGCTATGAATATGGGTGCACATATATTGCTGTGGTATGATTCTTTTAATTCTTTGGGGAACATACCCAGCAGGGGAATAGCTGGGTCAAATGGGAGTCCCAATTTTAGTTCTTTGAGGTATCACCATACTGATTTCCACAGCAGTTGCACCAGTCTACACTCCCACCAGCAGTGGAGCAGGGTTCCTCTTTCCCCAGAGCCCCGCCAACATTTGTTATTGGTTGATTTCATGACAGCAGCCATTCTTTCTGGGGTGAGGTAGAATCTTTGTGTGGTTTTCATTCACATCTCTTGAATGACCAGTGATGTTGAACATTTTTTTGTATGTTTATTTTCTGTTTCTGCTTCTTTGTCTGAGAAATGTCTGTTAATTTCAGATGCCCTTTTTTGGATTGGATTGGGTTTTTAAATTTGAAAGGTCTGATTTTTTAAGTTCTCTATATGTCCTAGATAATAGACCTTTCTCTGAGAAACAGCTGGTGTGGGCAGTCTCTTCATACTGTTGGTCATTTGTCTTGCTGTGCAGAAGCTTTTTAATAAGAACACATCCCGCTTGTTGATTGTTTGTACTAGCTCATGGTGACTGAGGTTTTGTTCATAAAATATTTTCTTACACCAATGTCTCCAAGAGTTCTAGTAAACCTCTCTTGTTAGCCTGTTTAGTGTTTCTGTTTTAATATTGAGATCTTTGATCCATTTTGATTTTAGTTTAGTGCATGGTGAGAGATATAGGTCTAGTTTTAATCTTTGGTAAGTTGAAAACCAGTTTTTTCAGCACCATTTATTAAAGAGGCTATCTTTCTTCCAGTGAGGGTGTTTGGCTCCTTTGTCAAAGATAAGGCGGCTGAGTATGTCAGGAGTTGTTTCTGCATCTTCTAATCTGTTCACTGGTTTTCAGGTCTGTTTCTTTGCCAGTACCATGCTGTTTTTATGACAGTGGCTTTGTAGTATAGTTTCAAGTTGGGGATTGTGCTACCCCCTACCTTCTCTTCATTGCCTAAAATTCATTGCCTTCTAGGTTTCTTCCTGTTTCAAATGAATGTTTGGATTTTTTTTTCTCAAGGTCTGTGAAGTATACTGCTGGGATTTCAGTTGGGATTGCATTGAATCTGTATAGCAGTTTTGGAAGTATGGCCAATTTCATTATGTTGATTCTTCTTACCTAGGAGCAAGAGATGTCTTTCCACTTTCTGATCTCCTCTTAAATCTCTTTTTTTAGAGTGTTGTTGTTTTCAGAGTAGAGGTCTTTGATTACTTTTGTTAGGTTGATTCCTAGGTATTTAAATTTTTTGGGTGCTATTTTGAAAGGAATTGATTGCCCATTTCTCTCTCAGTGAGTCTGTTTTTTGTGTACAGAAAAGCTACTGATCTTTGTGTGTTAACCTTGTATCCAGCTACTCTACTGAATTTGGTTATTAAGACTACAAGAGTTTTCATGGAGTTCTGGGGGGTCTTCTATATAGAGTATTATGTTATCTGCAAATAATGACAATCAAATATTTGAAATTATTGTAGAAGTTTTAGAAAGGGTCTTGGAGAAATCTAGCTCAGTATTCTGGCCCAAGAGGCAGATAGAAGAGCTATGCAGATGTTAAAGGGATTTGGTGCAGTTAGCACCATGGTGGTTGAAATAATCAGGGCCTGGTATTCACCAGGATTGTGCTCACTGACAAGTTTGCTCACCTGGAGGTCTGGCCCTTCTGGTGAGGAAAGGGTTTTACATAGGGAGGTAAGTGTAAAATAAAAGAAGCACTGGGGAGATCAGGAAGTGGGAAGAACAGAAAGGAGAGGAATGCAAGGTGTTGGGAGGACTTTTGAGAAGGTGAGGCACTCAACTGATGGCACTCACCCTCCAAGGTAATAAGTGGGAGGGCATATATCAAAGTCAGAATATCGTCCTGCTCTGGGGCAGCTCATGGAACTAAGGACTGTGAATTTAAACTTGTCATTCTGTGAGTATAAGACAAACATTTTTAGAGAGTTATGGAGTCTGTTTTTCCTTCCAGGTAATCACTATCTTGAAAGGACTAATTGTTGTTGTGTTATTTCTCTGGTTGACAGGGGGTGTGGGAAAGAAAGGCTTATGTTTCCAGGAGCACTGAGAGGAGTCCTTGCCTGAACCCATCATTGACTGGGTGTTTGGCTTTGTGGGCTCCCTGGAAAATAAAGAGAGTGAACCAGATTATGTTTATGGTCATTTTAACTCTGAAAGCATGGGCCTGTGCAGGTGTGTCAGGCATGTTTTGCTTTTCTGGGCACATGTGGAAAACCGCAGTCATGAGGTGAGGCTTCTGGAATTGGGATTAACTAGACTAATTGTAGCTTGAAGCAGTCCCCTTGGTTCTTGGTGATGGTGATAGCCCTGTGGCCCTACGTGCATCTCATACACTGTATAGGGAGTATGAGGGCAGGGAATCATGTGGATTAGCATTAGTTATTTTATATATAATTAGCAGTGAACAGATTAGCTGCATTGTGGATTATCTGTCTTTAGCAACCACTCTTCTTCCTGTTGCTCTGAGAGATGGACAGTAGGTTTGGAATTAGGGCATGAATGTGTATATTGTGTGTCTCTCTAGGATGCCTCTCTGGCTGCAGTTGCAAATCCAGTTATCAGTGACTTGGATTAGCCATTACCTTGTGTCTTCCGGTTCTGTGTCCCATTCAGTTGTGCCATTGGTGACCACAAGGGAAATAAATGGAAGCGGCCAGTTCTCTGTCTTTGGCTCACAGGTGGATTTTGTCTGGCTTCATATGTTCTGCACATTTAATTTCAGCAGCTCTCATGGGGTTCTGAAGTGTCCAGGTATGGGAGAGCTGCTGCTTCTTGTGGGTGGTTCCTCTCCCTCTTCACATTGCCATCCTAACGTGGCTCCTCCATCTGTGGGTACTGCCCTGCCCTGTTAGTGCAGTGAGGTTGCTGGACCTGGTTCCTGGGATTGGCTCTCCCTGTGTGAAGACCCCAGAGGGTACTGGGGTTGCCAGCATTTGTGTCTGGGCAGGGTGAGGAGCACTGAGGTCAGGAAAGGTGTGTGGATCGTTCAGCTCTGTGCCATTGCTGGGGCAGTGCACAGGGGCCGGGCTGGATGGTCTGGAGGGGCTCCCCTGCCCTGCTCGGGTGAACATGCTGGGATCAGGGGGTTTCCGAGTTGTTATAAGGCTCCAGGAGAATATGAATGAGAAAACTAGTGCACGTATTTTCCCCTTGGGAATGGAAGGGGTGGAACAGAACGGACATTTATGGAACACCTTTGTGTACCAGACACAGCAGGAAACTAATTCATGTCTTTATAAAAGCTGTATCTCATTCCCTATGTAGATGTAAATATATAGATATAGGTTTATTTTAAAACTTATAGATAGATATACAAGTTTTGCTAAAGTTAAAATTACTTTGGAGACTCAACTGTCTAGATTGTGAAGCATTTCAGGAACTATAGTTATTAGAGGGTAAGCTGATTTTCAGCTCTGTGTATTTGTTAAGGTAGGTTCTTATATCTTCTACATTTTGAGGATGAAATTCTTGTTTTTCTAGCTTACACATTTTCAAGTAATTTCTGAATATAATGAAATTGTATTTCTTTAAATATGTTCATTAATTCAGATTTCATATAATGTCCACTCATTTTGACTTCTCTATCAACCATTAATGGAGGGAACTGCAGAAACAGTTTTACTGTAAAGGTTCAGGGTTTTTAACTTTATCTGAAGACTGACTCGACCTCCTTTGTAAAAGTGAGCACTTGGAAGGCACACTTGATGTGAGTTTTTTGAGCAAAAGGACAGAAGTCTAGCTTCCCACCCCTGAGATATTTTCTCTGGAGCTGTTGGTTCTGCCTAGATATTGCTGCTATCATCATCATCATCATCAGCTCTTAAGTGCTACAGTGCTGTGTTCAATAAACACTAGGCAACAAGTTGAGACTTCTTATCAGCCTTGCTCAGAGGACCTCAGGTGGCCTTGAGCAATTCTGGGAGGCTTCCAGTGTGCTGAAGTTCCAGCAGCTTAGTAGGAAGGGAAGGAAGTACTGCATTTTAGTAAAGTGAAACAAAACAAAACACTTGTACTATTGATCTGCTTGCCTGCCTTGGTTCTGAGTGTAATTGGTAGCACTATATTAAAATAAGATACAGAAAGTATTCAAAATTATCTATAAATAAGTTATACATAACATGTAATTTTCTCAACATATTTATTATATTTTTCTATGCAAAAACTAGCCACTATCTACCATATGAAAATAGAAATCATTCCTTGTGCTGAGGAGTAATATGTGTTTAAAGTCCATACTTTATAAAGAGCTGCCTTATCCCCTGTTAAAATTATACCACGTTTTTCGAAGGGGGTTTTCTTTTCATAAGCTGCTATTTATGCCTCAGTAAATTAACAGTGTTATTTTGACTATATCTCATTATAGCTGCCCATGGACCCTTATGGGTTTTTAAGTAATAAACTAATCATTTATGTTTCATTAAATATTTAGGATTATATATACTGGCCCATTTCTTATAGAAAGTGCCACAAGTAGAATGTCCATGGTATGTGTATGTGCTATGATTATGTCTTATGCATATAGTTCTAATTTGGTGGTTTTTTTTTTTTTTGGTCTAAGAAGTAAAGTATGTGCAGCATCCTTCTATAATCCATCATTCATCCAGATGTCTGCCTCCTCTCCTTCATAATTAAGAAATGTAGTAAATATCTCCTAATTTTGCTTTCCCCGCATCTCACTTGGCAACAGCAACTATGTGTTCTAAGCATCTTGGCATAAAACCAGGTTACTCTAGATAAGCCAGGGAAGGAGGTATTTAACATATTTTGGGACTATTGTCGATCAGTTTGGAATAATATAAAGTGCTATGGGTTATGGAATCTTTGCTTTGAACTGGAGAGAACAGAAAGAATAGCAATGTAGATCGAAGTCAAATTTGTACCATCACTTGGTGTTTAGTGATGTACATGAAGGAGGGTGGGGTGGCTAGGGGTGGGAATGTTGATATCTGAGGAAATATTTTACCTGTCCTCTAGTGATCTTTTAGATAGCACATAACTTTGAATTCTTAAAGTATTTATGTACCACCTCCTTCCCAAAATGCCTAGTTTGAAATGAAAATGACAAGTCGGAAAATCGGAAGAGTGAGGTGAGTGTATACAATGCATTTCATGAGATCATATACCCATTGCCAGTTGGACCAGTATTTGTTTCTTTTCTGTTTAGTAGTCAACATGATGAAGGAAATATAACTAACCACAAGATGTTTAGTATAAATACAGACTGTATTACAAAAGACTGTCAGAGTGGTAATGAAACACAACTCTTT
This sequence comes from Fukomys damarensis, assembly GCF_012274545.1. NCBI lineage: Eukaryota > Metazoa > Chordata > Mammalia > Rodentia > Bathyergidae > Fukomys > Fukomys damarensis. The sequence goes on from NW_022900947.1 coordinate 55,771,337, forward strand.
TTGCCAATGACACCTGAGAGACATTTCTCCTGTGGCTTTTATGAAGAGGACAGTGGGTTAGCTGGTGGTAACATCTTTGACTTCCCCAAACTTTAAGTCGTTGCTCTCATCTATATATTCAGTAAACACAGCAACATTTTTACCAGGAAGGAGCTAATATAGCCATCCTACACATATAGACATAGAGTATTAGCCATCAAGTCACCTATAAAATTAAAAAACTTTATTAGTCCCTGTTTGTTTGCAGTGCACAGTGATTACATTTCTTGTGCAGAGATGGTGCATGTACATAACGCATCTTCATTCTCTTTTCCATCCCCTCCCTCTTGCAACCCTCCTTGCTCCTTCCAACCCTCGGTCCCCTTCCCATTTAAAAAAACTGTTTCCACTTTTTTCTTTTCCTTTTTTTGGGGGGGCGGTACTGGGGTTTGAACTCAGGACCTTGCACTTGTGAGGCAGGTGTATTGTCACTGAGCTGAAATCCCCAGCCCCCCACTTTTTTCTTCAATTATTATTATATTATTTTTTTGAAAAGGATAAAAAAAAGTGAAGAAATCATCTTTCTGGCATGATGGTTTAATTCTTCTAAGTTCTAAATCATCATCAGCAGCAAAGTTGGTGTCTGTGTAAGCCAGCCTGGCTTGAATCCTGGCCACCAAGTTATTAAGTTTTAAGAGTTTTATGTTTGTCGGAGAACTCAGTTTGGCAACAATCAGAGGTATGCAGTTAGGTTAAGCGCCCTCCAGAATTGGGAGAACTGCACATGACAGCCTCACAGTTGTTCCTGCTTGTAACGAAGATGGGGCAGGTGAAGATGGGAAGAAATAACAAGCAAGAAGTGCTTGTTTTTGATGTTCAGAGGCAACCAGGAAAGCCGTATTTTCTTCCTACTACTAGCTGCAATGTGGACTGAAAGATACTCCCAAACCTTTACAGTATGTTGGGACCCACAGTGCCTGCCAGAGAGGCTATGTGGTAGGGTATTTATCTGAACACATGACATGGCAAGAATGCCAAATCAAGGATCACCCTTTCCCCACACACCTAAATGTATGGATTCCAGTAATCTTACTTTGTAGTTCACAGTAGCAAGAGTGTGGCATTTATTCTAATAGCATTTAAATCAATCACCTATTCCTTATTTATTATAGCTGTTTAAGAAAATTTTGCTGTTTCTTTTTTCATCATCTTTGGAAGCAGTTTTTGCTGGAATTTCTAGCAGAGATTTTTTTTTCTGAGCCTAAAAAAATTTCCCTTGTAATAAACAGATAACTATCCCTGAGTCTTTGAGCATCTTACTATTTTAAAGACTCACAGGGTTGGAAAGTTTGGCTGCCAAATCTATCTTTTTCTTTTTACGTGTAAAACAATACCACACCCTCAACATTTGTGGCTCCCCTAGGAATTTGCACTCACTTTCTAAGTTATAATTTAAACATAGCCATCAGTCTTTATGACATATCTCTGAGACAGGGAAAGATATTTTAATCAAAATAAATACTGACTTCCACCTACGATACTCTCATCCACAGTAACCTGTTTAACAGTAATGCTGATCTTATTGATCACAAAGAGGACATCCTGTGGGGGCAATGAGTATTTCTGTTATTTGACATATATGGCTTTTTAAATATTTGGTCATTACTTTGGGAAAGTGTGCCTGCCTCATTGTCATCCACCCAAATGAGGCCACCTTGGCCTCCTGCTGTACATAAAAGCAGAAGAGAAGAGCAGTTAAGTAACTGATAAAGCATTCAGCACTGTTCTGACCTGCAGCAGTCTTCTGTACCCCAGATCATTTCCTTCTCTAGCTGGACACAACACTGAAGAGGAAAACTTAGTTCCCGGTAAAGTGTGGAAGGAGAAGGAGGATGCCCTGGGTTGGAAGTGTTCAGCACAGTGCCACTGTTTCCCCTGGAAGTTGCTGGAAGGCAGGGTCTTCCTCAGGATATTGTTTGACCATGCTGGGGGAACCCCACAACAAAAATAGACAGCCATGTGAGAATTGGAGAACTATGTCTTGTCACCTCAGGCCATCACAGGGGTGGGAACAGAATGGCTGCAGGTGAGTGTGAAGGAACTTTTTGGATTGGTAAAAAGAAGTTGGATTATGGTAATAATTGTACAACTCTTCGTTGAATTATACTCTTAAAATGAGTGGATTTTCTGATTTGTAAATTATATCTCCATAAAGGCGATACAGATGCCGGAAAGGGGAATCCCATTTGCACTTGGTGCCTGGGTACATGGCACTCTGGAGAGCAGTGCCCTGTCTGCAACTTCTCTGCCTGGGAAGTGGCAGCAAGTAGGAGGAGAGCGCGGATGAGTCAGGGGCAGCTGATCTGCCACTGGGAGGGCACCTGTGCTCACAGAGTGAACCAAATGGCCCTGTTTGTGATGGTGACAAGTCACACTTGGTACCAAGAGCTAAGGCATTTGAAGGCTCACACAGTGAATCAAAGTTTTTCATTGTCAGAAATCTTACTTTGAAACCCTGTCAGCCCGTATCTGTTTTTCTTTCTTTCTTTCTTTTTTTTTTTTTGGTACCAGGGATTGAACTCAGGACCTTGTGCTCACAAGGTAGATGGTGGCACCACTGAGCTAAATACCTGGCCCCATATCTGTTTTTTAAATGACTTCATTGAAGATGAAGATTTGCATAACTATATGAAATCTTTGTATGTAATATCCACATGACTAATTACCTTTTCCTTATATTTCCCATTACTTTATATGGTGTAGAAAATATTTAATGACAAGTTTTAAATAAATTTTCCTACCTCTTAATTTGAGAGAGAGAGAGGGAGAGAGAGAATGAGCATGTTCTTTTAATCCCTGAAGAAAGGTGATGAACCTTTTCAGGGTTTGGTTTACTGAAGACATTGGTGGGTTGTGCTCACTTGTGAAGTTGAGACTTGAGATAAAGCTGCAGGACTCCCTCAGTATTAAGAGTGCAGGAAACAATTGACACTGTTTCCTAATTCACATTGTTTCTGAGGCATTTCCTACTTCCTAGTGTTATATAGCTTTCCCATGAGAACAGTTTGATTACAAATGGTTCGACATGATAAATTTCTCATTGGCACATGTTTTGTGGGGATAATATCACCATGCTTTCTAGTGGCAAGTTGTACATGTGTGCGTGTGTGTGTGTGTGTGAGTGTGTGTTGGGGTTGGGGAGTGCTGCTTCATGTAAAGGTACCTCCAGCTGTATTCCAAGTATCTGTGTTTCCTTTTGAACATTGGCTCATTCACAAAAGGTTCTCCCTTCCTTTATTGGAATTTCTTTCTTGAAGCTGCTTGTAATTCTTTTGATCCCTGCCAATTGAAGGGAACCCCTGTCTGCTTTCTGAGTGGCCCGAGGAGTGACTGTGCAGTAGCCCTCAGTGGTCTATGCTGGGGTAGTATTGCAAACGCATTAGGTTGAGGCCTGTGGTGTTACCGCATCTAGGACACATCTAGGAATGGGAAATGAAACCTGTATATGAGACCATCTAATGTAATTTGCAGGTCAAGAGAAGGTTCATATGTATTACTTCTAAAATGATGAGCCCCCATTCAAAAGTTACACTGTATGGAAAATGAAAGGAAAAGTATTCTAAGTTTAAAAAAATATGGAACTTTGCATTCCTGTTTTTGGGGTCTTACCAGATTTTGTAAAAATAATGTCACTTGTCAGTTTTGCAGCTCCTTCCCTCAAGAGAACTGAAAGTATTTCACAGTATTTTTTTCCTCATGCCCTTCTCTTCAAGGCAATTTTTGCTGGGCTGAGTTTATTTTTATCATTGCAACAACCAGTTTTTAGAAACTTTTAGAAATGAAAAAAGGAAAATGAGAATGGCACTGTAGCTGACATTCATTTTAACTGTTTCCTAGTGTGAGCATTTGAGTATTTCTAAAATCTCTCCAAGTATGTCTTATTTTTCTCAGTTTGTCCCAGTTCTACGTCTCTGTTCTGCTGAATGGGTAAAAAAAAAAGTTATACTGTAAAACCTCATCCTCAGCAGAATGACTTTTTAAACTTTGAGGGAGAGAGAGAGCTCTGTTTTTCCAGCCTCAACAGCACCTTTTCCAGCCCCCCTGTCAGCATAATGGTAGACTAGTGAAAGGTTAGAATGGAAAGGCCTCTGGGCTTCCCCAGTTTAAGCCTTTCTTGGATAATGATGAGGTTGAGGCCAGAGTGGTTATGAAACAAGCTGAAGGTTGTCAGGGTAATCGATAGAGGTTATCAAGTATTTCTGATTTCTAATTCAGTATCCTCTGGTTATAGTAAACAAAATTAGTCAACCTGACAGAACCACTGTGTACCCTCATAAAATTCTAATGCCAAGCAACATGTTGAATTATACTGTAGCTAAACAAATATTGAGAAGAAATTAAATTTTTTTGTTTTCGTTTTTTTTTTTTTTTTTTTTTT
>NW_022900947.1:55775879-55781806 GCF_012274545.1 Fukomys damarensis
TTTTTTTTTTTGTACTGGGGGTCGAACTCAGGTCCTTGTGCTTGCAAGGCAGGCGGCAGAACCACTGAGCTAAGTCCCCAGCCCAGAAATTGAATTTTTCCAGTGTGAGTTTTTCAAATATAGAATAGCAATGTTGGGTTTATAGACTTTTCCTCTGACCTGTGGATCGTGTACAGAGAATGTGATTTGAAATGACCAGCGATTTGTTTATATTCCTTAGGCCACCACACCATCTACATTGGAGTCCATGTGCCCAAGAGCTACCGCAGAAGGAGACGTCACAAGAGGAAGACAGGACACAAGGAAAAGAAGGAAAAGGAGCGGATCTCTGAGAACTACTCTGACAAGTCAGATGTGGAAAATGCTGATGAATCCAGTAGTAGCATCCTGAAACCACTCAGTGAGTACGCTGGGCTGTTGCCCTTTCTGCTTTACTCCCCACCCTTGGAAACAACACTTTCCAGAATGCTCTAGCTAACATGGGGAAACACAGCCATCCCAAGGTGGTCTGCCCTGAAGGATAATGTCTGTGGAGATGCGCAGCAGGCTGATATAGGCAGCATCTAGAAGAGTCGGAGCTGATCAGAAGAGATCTAACAAAGGTTAGGCAGAGTTGGGTGTGTACAGTGACAAGTAAAACAGGGTACAGTGTTTCCAGTGGCACTGAACTATCGAAACTAGCAGTGACTGGAAGGCTCTCCAGAGCTTTTTGGATGACTGCAGCTTAGAAGCAAGTTCTCTTGAGACTCCAGGTTAAGGTAAAAGTGTACGTGCCTACGGATGTATCCAAATGCAGGGTCACAGGCCACATTTGAATAGCTCATGGCCCGGGCAATGATGTAGACAGGAATAATAGAGAAGCTTCCTGTACTTCAGAGAGGGACATGCAATGACAGGTCCTGAAATGCGGAACATGGTTACTTGTCACACATTGTTAAAAAGCAGACTAAGGACAAAAAGAGGTCAGAGAACACCTTGGGACTCAAGTGACGGGTGGACCGTGTGTAGGCATATGCTTGTTACGTTTTATGTCTTTTTAATGCGGGGAATATTTGGCTGTATGGGTAGCCTTATGGCAGAGTAGCAATGACTAAGTACAGTAGAGATACATGCCAGTGTGTCAGTCAGTGCTCACTAGAGAAACAGATTTAATGTGAGATATATAAATATGTCAGGATTTACAAGGTAGGCTTACAGTGGCTGCCCGCGGAGTCAAGAGTGAAGAGTGTAGAAGGATCCGGTTGAAGGTCACAGGCCTGGGCTCACTGTAGTGTCCCATGCGGGTCCATATCAGGAGGCTGAAGGCTCTGTCTCAGAAGCCAGAAGTCCAAGGTGAGGGTGAAGAATGGAGCTCCTCTGAAGAAGCAGAAATGATTTTTCCTCCTTTGTTTCCCTCTCATTCCGTTCAGGTGACGAGCCTATTGGCTGGTGCAACTCACACCCTGGGGGTGGGTCTTCTGTCTTCAATAAATCCCTTCAGCCACACCAGAGCTATGCTAGACCCATTTAGTTGGGTGCTCCTTACTCAAGCCGACATAGTCAGTTCACTATCAGACAGCTCAGAGAGACTCTCCAAGAGGAGCCAGGCACCGACATCTCTCCATTGGGCAGAGCTCAGTGCCTTCTCCACCTCTTCCCTGCAGTTCCAGAAATGTGGGCCCTGCTGTAAGATGCACTAAGGGTCATGCAGAGGAAGCTGAGTTGCATCATTTCTGGTGATGACAGGCCGAATCAGAAGGCACGGCTCAGAAATGCTGAACAAGTGAGCTTCAGAATGAGATGAAAGCAGGCATGAAGTATAGTGATGGGAATCTTTCACAGCCCTTTAATTGGAACTGAGCAGGCAGCTCAGAGAACCAAAGATTGAACATTGGAGGACAATTGGGAGATGGACCATTAAACACAAAAAAATTGTTAGAATAAATGTGAGACTTGGAAGGGAACAGAGGGCAAAAGACTTAAATTCTATACTTTTCATTGGACTGTCAGGGGAAATTCTTTCTGAAAGAGACCATTCATGTGTCAGTTAAATTATGGGATCTGTTGTGAGCAAAGTCCTTGAGATGCATATAGAAAAGGCCTCAGTTACTAGTCTGGAGGAACGAAAGTTAACATCACTTTCCAAATAAATTACTGCAGTTTATCTCTGTTTATTGTCTGTTTTTGGCAGGGCCTGAGGCAGTGTCATGGAGACTCTCCTCCCCTCTTCTTATGCACATGGATTGTGCTTTTCCACTCCGTCACCATCTCCCTTACAAGTTATCTCTCCTGTGCAGTCCCATAGCAAGTATTGAAAAACAGAGACACCCAAGACAGCTGGGCCAAGGGGTTGAGATGCTGACTATGGACCAGCATTTCAGGAAGGGCAATGGAGGTGGTGCCAGGCCAGTGTAGACGGATGATCAGGAATGAACAGCTCAGAAAGACATTGAATCTGACGTGTGTCAGCCATGGACAGTGCTGCTTTCTGGTGTTTGGGGACCAGTTGGAGTGCAGCATGTAAAATAAACAAGGTAGTTCGTTGACGGTAGACTCTGGAGATCTCCTCCTGGGAGATGTTGCTTATACTGCGTGCTGGGTTTCCCAGCATGTCTATGGAAAAAAAGTTCTTAAGGACTGAACAGGATAATATTACTTATAAATTTGCATTTCATGGTTGTCTTTTCCTGCTGGTCAGTATGCAGTACTGTAATACGCCTTTGAGATTTTGACATGAGGCATCCAAATTGGCATAAAGGTCTATAGCAATCTATGCTTATTTTCTGTGCTGTTTGTCCTGGAGACTAGAGAGATTAGTAGTTGGTTTATATGGTGCAGCTTTACTTAAAGGTCAGAACTGTTACACCCAGATTTGGAAAAACGATTACTCCTATGGCTGTGGCACCAACCTGACTATAGGGAAAAAGTCACGTACTGAAGTATCTGCCTAATGTGCCTCTGTGACTTCTCAAGAACACCACACATGGATCCTGTTATTCTTGTACCAAGGCTGCTTGGGTTACTGGTGTCTGTAGATAGACATAATGTGTCTTGCAGTCCTACGTGGGCCACACATACATCCTGTGATGCTAATATTTTCTTTTGAAAAAAGTTTTAGTCAACTCACGTTTGGATGGTGACTTAATGTGGGCCATGTTTGTTTGTTTTTTCTCCTTTGCTTTTTTTCTTCTAGCAATTTCCGTTGCTTCTGCTTCTAAATTGTGAGCCTGTCTATCCTTGCTCAGTCTTGGTGCTTCCTTTTGGTAGGGAATTTTCATCTCGTGCTTATATAACAGAACAGGCCTTGCTTTTGAAGTCTTTCTCCGCATGGATGTGACATGATTATGTAAACCATTCTGAAACTGTCCTTTGCTGCTAGAATACAATCTTAGTTGGGCACCTTGGCCTGTGGTGTCTCAGCAGCCCCATTTTGTGCCATTCTCTCCTTTATTCCAGTCACTTTTAGTTCTTGGTGCTCAAACTTTTTCCAGCTCAAGGTGTTTACGTTTGGGAGCCTGTCTTCTTAGAGCAGTTATCTGTTCTTTTCCTGGTCAGCTTTTCTCCTTATTTTTCAGCTTTTAAATTTGACCTTGTCAGAGAGGCCTTTCTTTGCTGCTCTTTCTAGTACAAGTGCCTGAAAGTTATTATTTTTGAGCTCCTCACCGGAGCTGAAACTTGCAGCTTTTGCAGCCTACATTTTTTTCTGGAGGTCATGCTGGTGGTGCGCTCCTTGAGAGCAAGGATTGTGTTGTTTTGCTCATTATCATCTCTGGCCCCTTGTACATTGCCTGAAATGCAATCTGTGCTCAGTGCCAGTTCACTGAAGAGTAATTGGGCAAGTGAATATGGGAGAGTAAATCACAAACACTTTTTATTGGTCTAAATATTTCCCACGTTCTAGATGAAGACCTTGCTGATTTTCTGTCTTAAAGCTTTACATACATCTTTCTATTTCCCCACTTAGCCTTCTTCCCATGCCATGTAAAAGCTGGTCCTAACTTTTCATTATTCCATTTTGGAAAGTACCTCATTATTCCAGCTATTACCACATAGGGTGTGATATGAGTATATGACTCCTGAGTGCGTGGAGGTGCTTGTTACCCAGAGGCAGTGGAAGAAATCGATCTGCAGGGCACATAGGTCCATCAAGTACACTTACAAATGCTTACAGTTCCACCCAGAACCCAGGCAACTCTGGTGCAGAGCCACACTCCAGAGGCATAGAATTGAGGAAGAAAAGGCATTTCTAACATGAAATAGACCACATGTCTTCCATTCCTGAGGCATATCAGGAAGATGGCCTAATTAACGGGTTCATTAAACCTGAGAACAGAGATCTTATTTTCTCCATTGCTCTGGTGTCAAGGAAGGGTTTCTCAAAGTGCATGTGTGTTGGATTTGTCCACATTTGGAGCATCGAGGGAGGAAGCCAGCTTGCTTCGTGCTCCTGTAGAGCTCAGCAGCAGCTCAGTCCTTGCCCAGCTGCAGTCCCAGAGTGGCATCAGAGCCAGTGTCCCAGCTGGGCACGCAGAGAAGGAAATGTGTGTGAGGGGGGAGAGAGGCTGGGGAAGAAAAGTGAACTGGAGGAGCAGGCGGGAGGAGAGACGAGAGAATGTGGAGGCGGTGTGCAGTGGGCGGTGGAGAGAAAAGTTAGATTGTGCTCTTTCTTAAAAATAATCCCTTTGCCTCCTCCACCTTGCACTTTTTCCCCCCTAAGTTAGCAGCTGCCATCCTCCGAGGGTTGCCCAGAAAGAGAGTAGGAAGATGGTCCTGCCTGTTTCTGGCTTACCAACCTGGGGGTTTGATCTCTGCATTTCTCACTCAGCATCCTGGGTTGCTTGGGCACTGGAGGCCACCTGGGTCCTGCAGACACTCTGCAGAGTGTGAACTGTTAGAAGACAGCCACGAGCAGGACACCCTGCTCCCTTTTGATCTCTGGGGATGATCTCTTGACAGGCTAGAGCCTGCCTCGGTGTCGGGAGGCGGAGCTGCCTCGTGCATACAAGTCTCAGGGTAGCAGCATCGGGTGCTGGGCATGGGCATGGGCGTGCAATACCCATTCATTATGACCGAGCTCTCTCTCAGCTCCTGGATGTGTACCAGAGCTGACAGGTTTGTGCTGGTGAACATTGTTCTGGGAGCCTGGGACAGTGGATGCCAGTTGGTGATCCAGTTATATTCAGGAAACTGAAACAGAGAAATGGGCAGCTGCTTTTGTTTGGGTCTTCCGGGTAAATGAACAGAGTAGCTTTTCACAGGAGCCAAGAATATTTGGTGTTTTGTCATTTGACTTCCCCTTTTCCCAGTGCACACCCCAGTGCCCTCCCTCAGCCTGACCTCATGTTTCTTAGTACGTTTCTCTTTTTCCTTGAGTTTAAAAATCTTTTAGGCAAGACTCTTACTTTGATATCATAAAATAAGATTTCTGTAATTTTTCCATATGCCATTGTCATGTTCTAAAAATGAACTGGAATGCAGGAGAGAAGGGAATCTTTGGAATGTTTATGAAATGAAGCAGTTCTGTCCCTGTTTAAAGAAACACAAACACAGGAGAACTAGGCTGTCTTTTTCATCCTCCTCTCAATTTTTTTTTTTTGGTCTTATAGAAGTAGGAGGAAGCACTTTATCTTTAGGTCTGAGAACAAAAACTTTTTATATTAAAAATAATTAAAAACTGAACTTTGCTTCTTCAGAAGGGGCCCTGGTGATATAAGTTCATGGGAAGGTTGGCCTGTCAGGGTATTTAGGAGCACATACCTGAGGCCACGCCCTTGAGTTAGAATCCTGAAAAGGGCTGAAGGTATAGGGGAAGGGGGAAGGGGAGGGGAAAGGAAATAAGGGACAAGAAAAAATATGAGAAAAGGAAAAAATGGCAACAAAGTCTTTGTATGTAGGGGAGGGTGGAGGGGGTGAAGGGAGGGCAGAGGTATGGGGAAAAAATTAGAACC
>NW_022900947.1:55782172-55853344 GCF_012274545.1 Fukomys damarensis
TCATGTAAGGACAAGATCCCAATGATGAATGTAACTATACTGTATACTTAAAAGGTACCAATAAACTAAAAAAAAAAAAGAATCATACCAGCAGTGTAGCCTTGGAAACACACTAGCTTTCCGTGCTTCAGTTCCCTCATCTGTAAAGAAGGGATTATGACAGATTTGATCCGAGTGTTCTGCATATCAAATGAGCATGGCATCTGGTTGGCAATAATGATTAGTGCTAATTATTTTGCCTTACTGTGAATACTTCCCTCAGCCTTACAATTTTCTACCTACTGCTTGCAAGTAATGCCAGAAACTTCAGGCCACAATTTAGCAGAGATCAATTCCTTATTATGAAGAATCATTCTTCCTTAAGCTTGTCTAGCCTTTGCTGCCCCAAACTCTTGTTAGCTATTCTTTCGTTTTAGCCATCAACGTGGCTGTAGGGTTCCATTGGCATCTTTGAGATAATCCACCTAAATTCATACTCTTAACCTTTCAAGGATAGTCAGCCTGGAAGTGGCTCGCAAGGGCAAGGGCCATGGAAATGTGTATTCTCGGGCATTCTGGGGTGGAATCCAGCCAGAAGTGGGTGGCTCTGCTCACCAAGTGTGCCAGCAAATGGGTTTTTCTCTCTTTTACAAAAGAACGCCTTCCTGGCTGCCTCTTTGTCTTTCTCAATTTAAGAACCAGTCGGGAATTTGAAGGCAGAGTTGTGCTGAAAGGGGAAAATGTGTGATGTACTGTGTTTTTGGTGACACCCAGTTGGGGCAACAACATTGTGTTTTGTTGTATACAAAATGTTGTTTACTCCTGTGATGCTAATGGGTATAAAGAGTCTGTCACAGTGCTTCTTTCTTAGCAGGCTGATTATATACATATCTTAGGGGATCTTAACCTCTCTGAATGAAACATAGTTCCCTTGAAGTTGCGCTGAAGTACCCAATGGTGACATTTCTTACACTATCACTTTCTGTTGCTGCTGGCTACACTGCTGTGCAGCCGAGCCATCTTTCCATGCCATGAGTTGTTATGGACAGTGTTTGTGTGTGTTGTGAGAGAGTCAGTGCCGCTGCTGTTTGTAGTGACTCATGAGTTCTAGTATGTCCTGGTCTCAGAGGGTTCTAGTGCGCTCCAGGTACCAAGGTGCACAGGACTAGAAAGAGACCGTGACTTGGAGTAGAGAATGGGGAAAACCAGAACTGTGTGTGGGTTTTAACATGTAAAATATTCTGCAGTGATGTAAACAGGATATACAGGACTGAGACAGGCTTACCACCTAGGTGGAAGATGGGACATGGCTTGTGGTTTGGGTTAAAGTTTATAAACCAGGGAAAAGAGAGAGAAAAAGAGAGATTATGATTTGAATACACTTGAAGAATGACAGATATTGGCAATGATCTTCTTGGAAAAGTATTTTGTTTCAGAAAATTTTCATATAGAAGGCAGTAACTTTTAAAGGACTTGAGTTCTTAATACCAGGGATTTAAATACAGGGTTTCATGAACATGACTTGTTAATTCAGAAGTAGCTGGGGTGAAGGATCATGGGTATAAAACACTGTCCACATTTCTTCCATGAGTACAGTCTAGAGGTGGGAATGTTGGGTTTTTTGGATAACTTTTCCATGGACAGGCGTTTTACTAGATGTCTCATCACACTTCTGTCTAGGAATTTTGAGCATACAGTACCCATTTTCCTGGTTGCCTCTAGAGTTAAAATCATAATGAGTATTGGTTTTTCCCTGTTCTTTTTCTTCCCTGGGAAGCTGCTTATTTAGTCTTGTTGGTTTCCCTCCAGTTTCTCTTGTGTCTACACCTTCCTTGCAATTCCCAAGACAGTGACTTTTTGTTTGGTTTCTTTAGCCTTTAGGGTCTTCCTTAAAATAGAGGAAAGTTATTTCAAACAAGGTTACCACATATCTAAAATAGCAGTTACAGCTAGTTTCTCCTTAATTATAGAAACAAACCAATAGTGAAAACTCTTGTTATTACTTCTGATTACCTAAAATAGTTTTCTAACTTGGAATTCCGAGGTGCTTAGGGGCAAATTGATGTAATGGAGCTTCTTTTACTATTTTCAGCATTTTAAGTAGCACAGTGAAAATGGTATGTTTTCCTTGTCTCAAGTGAGGCTTCTTTAATTTGTTTATACCAACTTGTAATGCCTTCCCTGGTTTTTGAATTCCTGCTGTATCACCTGTGTTATAAATGCTGGTGCCCAGGCCCGTGAAGCCTCCAGTAGTTCCCTGGCTATTCCATTCAGGCGTGTGTCTTTAGGGTTTCTCCCAGCACTGGCTGGGCCTCACACTTCCTGTTTTGCAATCCTGTGCCCTTGGAATGGATAGATGAATAAAATACACAGACATTACTTACTAGTTTAAAATACTCTAGTCTATCCAAGAATATATAATACAGAGAAGGAAGGATTGGGCAGTTATTCAATATTAGAAACTATTTTGATGAAAAATATGCTGATTCCATCCTAAATTCTTATTGAAATGTGATTAAAATAGAAATCACCGAAGAACTCTTCAATAAGGTGAGGTGGATGTTGGTGAAATGAAAAGACCAGGAAAAATAATGTTTTATGCCATAGCTCTACAACTTGGTGTTGCAATAACTAATTTGTAAATAACTAAAATAAAAATTGTCCATGTTTTCAAAGTAAAGATAAAAGTTTTACCCTGTATATTCTTTTTCATGAAGAAAAATATTAAAATATTAAAATTTGTGAAAAATTCAGGCTGATGTGGGCATGCAAAATGTTTTTTATGGTGACGGTTCTGTGAAGAGCCAGATAGTTTGCTGAGTAGCAATATATCTGCCTGTAGACAGCTGTTTATTTAGGGTTCGTATTTTTTGGTGATCAGTGAGGAGAGAACGTGAGAGGGGGTACTTATATAGGAGATGTGCTAATTGCTGGATGCTCCCCAGGCCGGCTTGTGGAGTTTCTTACACAGAGAATTTCAAGAATTGGTTCTACGTGTGCATCTGGGATACACAGATTAAGGTTCATGTTGCTTTTAGAGATGAATTTAGATGACCTTTCTGCATCCTTCTCAGAGTTATGACTTACTGATTCTGAAATGAAAACACTTCTAGAACTGTGTATCCTTTTACTATTTGCCAGTGAAGCAGAATTCTATGTTTAGAAAGCATGATGCACTTGATACCCTCATTAGAAGCCACTTATGGTATTGGAATCCAGCAATTTGTATTAAAATTGCCTTTTTTTTTGGTCAGTTACTGAAATTTGACCACAAAGGTCACAAGAAAGCAGTTGTTTTTAATTGACTCTGCCTCATTTGTGGAGCCTTGGGAAAGAATCATGTGAATGCCATGGAAATGGGACTTTGGTATGCAGGTGTGGACCATATGGATCGCTGTTTTGTTTTTTATTGCAAAACTGAAATTGTTTTAAATTAAAAGTAGGACAATTTCTATTAACAAGGCATAGGAATAGCAATTTCTACAACTAGAAATTCAGTGTAGATTTGCCCAGTCTATAGAACACAAAGCAGGATTAACGATAAAACCCTAATTCAACTCTGTCTAACGGTACTTTGTTACTTCCTGTGCACCTGTGGGTGACCACAGTCAGCACAGATTCACAACACAACCCCAGAACATTTTGGATTATTCATTGAAGTCCACACACAGATCGAACTAGTGTTCTCTCTTGCTCTTTCAATTTCTGGATTAGATTTTGAGCAAGGATGTGGTGGTTAAGAAGGGTTGATAACAAGAAGTGATGGACATCCCAGCGGCCACAGTGATGCTAACCAGATTTGCAGAAAGCATGAAATGTGGTGCCAGGACACTTCTTTGAGCTCACGTTTGCGGACTGAAAACAAACTTGGGAGCTTTGTAAGTTTTTTCCTCCTCCGTGAAGCTATAGAAATCTCTCTATACTACATTTTCTTTAAGCTTGTTTTTTAAAATTTTATTTTTATTTTAATTGGTATAATTGTATATATTTATGGGGTACAATTTGATATTTAAAGACATGTATACAATGTGTTATGACCTAATTAGAGTAACTAGCATTTTGACTCCCTGAAACATTTATAATTTCTTCATGTTAGAAGCATTTGAAATGGTCTCTTCCACATATTTTGTTATATTTGGTAAATTAGCTGTCATCACCCTACTGTGGTGTATAATACCGGGACATCTTCCCCTGTCTAACTGTATCTTGGTACCTGTTGTCTGTCCTCCCTCTGTGCCCCTTCCAGCTCCCCCGCCCAGCCTCTGGGGACCTCTGATCCATGCAATCTCTAAGCTCTTTTTATCCTAGCATGTGATTTGTGATTTTTTATCTTATTTATGATTCTTTTTGGCATTTGTAAAAACATCTAAAGATTCAACATAATAGGGTAAGTTTGAGTGTCCCTTTTGTGAATTTTTTTGCATGGGCAGAAGTGGCAGAGGTGGCCTTCTTGTTTGGAGGGTGAGGAGAACTTGATGCCCTTAATGACCAGAACTGGGACTCTTTAATGAGTGCTCAAACAAGTTTAGTTGAAAATAAAGTCTACTAAGGGTAGTGTGTATGATGAAAAGTCCATCTGGAGAATGTGTTTATTTTTAAATAACAGTTGAGTTAAAAAAAATGTCATTGAGTTCTGAATTTTGGCCAGTCACAGGGACTAGAGGGAGAAAGCACAGGGATGATACTGAAAGTTTGGGTGAGGGGAGGGAGACAGAGGATAGTAGAGGGAGGGAGGGAAGAAGAAAGGAAACAGAGAGAGAGAAAGAGAGAGAGAGAGACAAATCCCTAAATGGGGGGGGGTCAAGGCCCAATATCTTATACAAGAGCCCAGAGCTTATGGAACCACACTTCCACACGTTTTCCAGCCAGTTTCAAGGGGCCTTACTTGTAGTTTTCTAGAGATAGCTTTATTGTTGTTGTTCTGTTCTTTTTTCCTTTAACTGTGAGTATCAGATGATATCAGTGATTCTCTAGGTTTCTTTTGTTTGTACATTCACATTATCTCTTTGTGTTGGTTTTAGAATCATGCTCTAAGACCCTCCTGTTGTAAGGAACTTGGGGCTTGTCCTGTAGCACTGTCAGTCCTTTTCTTAGTATCTGATTTTTTTAAAGTATCAGCACATCATATAATACTTAGCCTTAGCCTTCTAAAGATTCCTTTTAAATATTCTGTAGTCGTAAGGCTGGTTGTGTAGCTCAGTGATAAAGTGCTTGCCTATCATTCCTGAGGTTTGATCCCCAACACTAGAAAAAAAAATGCTATGGTCTTCTATAGTCATTTGATTTAACCCTGCCATTCAGTGTATACTCTGCAATTCCAGGAAATTGCTCTGAAGCTTTGCGCAGCCACAGGACAAAGCTGGACTCAGGTGCCCATGTTTCCCCTTCTCATAAAGATGCCGACATGTAGCGTCCATCCCCCATCCAAGGCTGGCCTTTCTTCTCTGCCTGATGACAGTGGAAATTCAGAGTGAGGCCCTACAACTTTTTGGGAGGACAGCTGGGTCTAAGGGAATTTTTCTAAGCAATGAACCATTCTTTAATTGAAACCACTGGCTATGGTTAGTAGTTTATTTTAAAAACACCATATGTTAGCTCATTCCTATAGACTGTGACAATCATAGTTTAATCAAAAGCTGCTTGTGACATTTGTTTCGTATTCATAAAAGAGATGCTTACTTCCTTGAAATCCTGAACTCTGTACTAAATGCCAACACATTTACAATTATAGCTTTGCTTTTAGGCAATTGCACAACTTTTAAATATGTAGTAGGGTTTTATTTATTTTTGTTACTTTCACTAATTTGTCGTCTTCTTAAAAGGAAAAAATATTTTCTCAGCCCTTTATTGGTAAACAAAATGTTTCCTCCTTTCCCTAAGGTTCCCCCGAGAAGAAATAATCAAATGTAACTGCTTTTTGGTCACAAAACCAATCTGTATGTGAAAGCTTAAAACTTGTCACTATCCTTCATGTCCTGGGGCAGATGCCCTGTCAGCCACCAAAATGGGGAAGAAAGAGCCCAAGCCCTCGCAGTATAGTACAGTTCAGCTCAGTTCCGTTCAGTTCTCTTGATCCAGTCCAAGAGATATTTGTGGAACGCTTTTTTTTGAGGCACAGTCCTAGGCACCAGAGCAGCATAGATGAAAATGTCCTAACATTGAATTCCGTGGGGAAATTGACACAATCAGATAAATTAAAAGAACATGGTAATGACTGTTAGTATTATGAGAGCATAGATGAAAGTGCCTAGGTTGGTGTGGGAATATTGGTAAAGCCACGCAGAGGAAGGGGCACTTATAGGAGATGTGAAACAGGGTCTGTCAGAGGTGAGGCCTGGAGGGTAAGGGACTGGTTAGTTTTCACGGCTCCTTCACCCAGGAATGCACCGTCACAGATGGGTGGTGCCTCTGCCAAAATATCTCTCTTCTTTTTGAAGGAAATAATATGCTTATTTTCTGTCTGTACCTAAATTGACCACGGAAGTCTGTTTTGGGAGACTGCTTAGTCATCTAATAGGCTTTCTCTTCTTGGCTTTATCCTCAGAACTCCAAGTTTGTTCATGACAGGAACGTGCTATCTACAAATCTCAGTTTCCCAGCTTTCCTGGTGGCTAAGGAGGTGGTCATGTGACTTAATCTCGGCCAATGAGATATAAGTTTCAGTGTATTGTGTCATTCATGGAAGGTTAGTATTGGTTCTTGATAGGAAGAGATAAGCAGCATTTACACGTTTTAAAAGGGGCATTGTGAGCCATTATCTACTTCATAAACAGTAAAAAATTTGTGAGGTGTTACCATTTTCTGGAAATAAGATCTGGTATATCTGGACTTTGTTGTCATAGGTAAGCTTGAGTAATTGCTTATGTTTAGTTTAGTCTGGTTATGCATTGTATCTGCCTATTTTTTCTCTACATGAAGGAGAATGGTGAGAAATAGTGGGTGAATGTGTGCATAAGGTGACTTGGTTTCATTAATGTTTCTGATGATGCATATTTGTTCAACACAGTCTGTGTCTAGGTACTATGCCAAAATATGTAACTTTCCTCATCAAAATCTTGAGGTTAATGGCCTTCTTTATGGATTCAAAGGCCTGAAGGTCTCAGAGGTTATGACACCACGATCTGTGGCAGGCATCACAGATGGCACTTTAGGAGTGCAGACCTGGTTCTCCCGGAGCAAAGGCTTTCCTCACTAAAGTGACGGTGATGAAAGTGCTTGGATCAGGCTTACTGATGGCTTTGTGCAGGGTGAGTGGACTTCAGAAGGTGCTGTATCGGCAGTATCAGCTTTTTATTATACTGTACTGTCATCTTGCTTAGGTGGGACGGATGAAGACGCCTTTTCTTTTCTCCCAGGAAATCGTTTATGTTTAATCCACAAATTTTAGCTTATTACAACCAGGATTCATACTATGTATCATTTCCCCCCTCATTTTCCAATCAGTATTACATTTATTATTGGAAAAAGTAAAAAAAAAAGCAACTGAAAAGCTAAAACTAACTAGATTAAATGATAGTATGGTTATATTTTTACTATTGACTGATAATTTTCCTCTAAACCTATTTATATTATGTTAAAACCTGTCTATTGATCCATCTTTTGATTGTCATTTACCCATAATTTAATTTTTCAAAGTTTTGAAATTTGGTCATTTATCTTCGTTGCTTCTCAGAGACGTGTTTTGAAACTACTTTGGATTCAAGTGACGTTATGTGGCCCCTCAACCGCCTCTGCTCTAGGAAAGTTCTTAGCCCTCTAACCTGCTCCTGTTGAACAAATGAAGTCAGGAGAAGTTTCCCAGTACTGAGGAGTCTAGGGATAATCTCTCAAACTCTGTCTTGTGTCAGTATCAGAAAGGAAGAGATGGCTCTTCCCCTCATCCACCCTTTTGTGTAAGGTATATATTGAAACCTGACTGAACCAAGTGCTGTGCTAGACGCTGGGATTGTAATAGTGATCAAAATTAGACATTTGCCACCCTTTCTGAGCTTATAGTCTGATACTAACCAAGCAGCCCTCCAGAGAGATGTTAAGTTGTATCTGTGGTAGGTTCTGATGGGGTGGAGTTTGTGGTACTGAGAAATTTGAAGATAGGTGGGATTGGATGATGTGAGGGAGGCCAGGAAGGCTTCTCTGAGAAAGTCATGTCTGAGTTGAGATCTGCAGGATGAAGAAAATAATTTTGGAGAAGGCTCTGTTGAAGACATTATAGGTTAAAAAATGAAGGCATAAAGAAAGGCCCTGGCTAAAAGCAGGTACAGGAGATGAGGGTGGTGAACTCACCAAGACAAGCTGTTCATGCTGCCTCACCGGGAACAGTTTGATCTAGCAAATATTCCATTACCTTTGACTAATATTTGAGAGAATGAAAGATAATCAATTTTAGGTGGATAATTAGGCGTAGAATTCCCAGTGCATGATAAGTGCACATGTATACTTAAGGCGTACCGTAAGTTAAGGCACTCATTTTTTACGTAAGTTTAAATGGAACTTTGTTTACTGATGTCATTATTGTTTTCCTGAATGCTGTTTATTTAGTGAACTATCCTCAACTTTTTCTTATGTATATTACTGTTTTTTCTGCAATATCCTATAATATCAGTGTGTCAAATAAAGCACAGTGGTACCTCACAGAATTCATTCCACATCCAGAATTGTGGAAAGAATTAAGTTCATGAACCAAGCAACCACTACATTTGTTTTTAAACCGCTAGTGGATGCTTTTGGCATTGGCATTGGCATGAGAAGTGCATTCTTTTCTTCTCTAGTGGTTCCATGATTTTTGTAGTAACCACCTGGCAGCCAGGAAAATCTCGGGAAGACATCAATTCTACAATTGAGAACTATAGGAGAATGGTAGGGGCAGGGCCAAACCATTGCAGTGAATGTTGCAGTAGCACAGATTTTAAATCACACACAGGACTTTTTCTGTGACTCACATGGTATGAAGAAGAGAAGGAGGGCCAAGTGATGGGATTGAGAGGCCACGTAGCCTCAGCCCTGCTTCTGTGAGAGCAATGACTTCCTTCCAGGAGGGTTCTCAGGTATCACCAGTGCGTGGAAGAGCGTTCACTGTGGTGATTTATGCTATAGTTTCAGTTTGTTAACTTATCACAGCCAGGGTACGAAGAGAAACTTGTGATGCAAGAGGACATTTTGTGTAGCTGGAGAAATTTTAAAACATTTGTGAACTAAGTATGCCAGTGTATTTTTGTTTACTCTTTTGCAGTCTGTGATCAGGAAATGTGTTTTCCCTACAAAGAAACCAGAGAAGGGCTCAGGAAGGCCATTGACTGTGACAGTGTTTTTAGAGTACTTTTCATGTTTTCACACTTTGTTCCCAGTTGCATTTTCTGGTCAGAGTTCTTTTGGAGGGGACAGAAATTCTTCCTGGCCCTTTTGTCTACAGCTCTGAGGGTGTTCAGAGGGTTGATGAAGCTGAGCTGACTGCATGTTGCAAATCCTTTATTTTTGTAGTGCTATATGGAGGCTTTCATACTCAGTGCCCCAGTTGTTTCACAGCTCTTAATGAAGTTAGAGCAAGTGTTATCCATGCTGTAGTTATCAACCCCAAGTCCCCTCAGGTTAATCACTTTGCCCGAGCTCTCGCTTCTTCCATCTGGGAAGTCAGACTTAGGACAAGTCCTTGGAGGTCTGGCCTGAGTGTCTTTCTACTGTGTCACGAAGCCAAGATGCTGGAGTGATTGGGACACAAATGAGGCACGTTTGATAGGGTGCAATCAGTTCCTTGAGGATTCCATTATTCATTTTTCCAAAGCCAGACATATTCAAAATTAGAAAATTACAGCTATGAATAGTTGTTTTCCACTTGATTGGTCTAACATCAACTGAATCCTGGAGAAGACTCTTGAAAGCTTGTTGCCTTGGCAATAGATGAGCCACTCCATGTGATAGCCTTCACTGTGTTTGAAATTCCGGCAGTTCAGGTGACACTGTGCTTTCTGAAGGGTGAGGGCAGATTCTGGATGGGCTTTTCCTGTCACTGGTCAGCATGGCCATGCAAGCACTCATCTTCATCGTTGTCTTTGAGAAGTCTTTTGTTGTAGTTGCTGTTTCTTTTCTGAGTTCAGATTTTGCAAAAGCCATTTCTTTTTGGTATATTGCATTGCTTGTCCTCACCCGTCAAGGAGTTGGCAGTAGGAAATGTGCATGGACTCGTATGGGAACTTGTAGCATGTGTTCCTACCTTAGATTTAATAAAGGGTTGTCACCACCCTCACTTGAGTCCTGATCCAGTGTGCTTTGCTTACTGTTCTTGGCTGTTCTAAATCTCAGTTCTTGTAACCTACGAGGAGAGGGTGCATTGGCACCCTTCGACACAGAGCAGTGTTGAAGGTTTGAATGAGCTCTGCCTTTGAAGGGCACTGGCAAGGACAGGGCTCAGGGTATATTTGTTCCTATCACTGAGACCCCTGGTGGTATTTGTGTGGGATCGGGAGCGGAGCTGGGACCTGCACCTCCAGGTCCTACCCCACTGTCTTCCAGCACAGCTCCTTCCTGGGTGACTCCCCTGGGGCAGGCAGCTGCTGTGTTGCGGCGTTAGTTGGGGGTGGGTTTCAGAGTAAAAGACAGAGATTCTTGGAAAAAGTCAACAACTTATTATAACATTGGAGAAACACCTACTGCCTCTATTATTAAGAGGTGGTTGGTTCTAGGCCAAATTTAACTTAAAAATGTACCCTTTCTGGCTCACATTAATTAATAAGATGAAGCTTTTGATGTAGCTGTTGGTGTGCTGTACTCCCTGTCCTTGGTAAGGGTGAGACAGATGTTGGCTTCCTCCTTTGTAAGGCCCCTTGTTGCTCATGAGTTGTTCCTAGGATAAGTCTGGTGAGCGTGAGGGGTGTGGCTAATGAGGGAGCAAACCATGGTCTCATGTGAACCGTCTCTCTGGCAAATCATTTTATTTTTATTTTTATTTTTTTTTGCAAGTCATTTTAGATTAAAGACCAGCACAAACTGGTTCACGATATTTACTGATTAGGGAATGTCCCTGGAAGAGTTTGCATTCATCTCTGTCCTGCTCTTCTCTTTCAGGGAGCCTATTGTGGTGGAAGGCTGCCTTCCACCTCCTTCCTACACACCATCCATGTCTGGTCAGCCCCAGTCTTGTGTGTGTGTGTGTGCATGTGTGCCTGTGTGTGTAAACCTTCACATTTTTTTTTGTACCAGGGATTGAACTTGGGACCTTACCACATGCAAGGCAGGCTGTGGTAATACTGAGCTAAATCCCTGGCTCTTACTCATGTGAACACTCCTCTTCTCTGTACAACTGGTAATGCCTGGCCTTTATGTAGCAGTTGATAAGTTAGGGAGCATATTTGAATACAGAAATTATTCTGAGAGGTCTTTGGAGATTATTATTTCTGCTTTACATGGGAAAATATAGATCTAAAGGTGAGATGAATTGCCCAAGGAGAGGAGCAAGTGTGAGAAAGAGGACTTGAATTTCCCAAATCTGGCATTTTTTTCAATACTTAAATGGTATTTTCTCTTGGAGCTGAACTAGTGGGCTAGTTAATAGCTTTTCACATTTTATAAATATTTGAAGTGTCTATAATAATAAAATATGGATGATTGTAGCAATCAATCTCAGGGAGAATACACATTATGCAGAATTATGAGGACCAGTATTGCTCCTGGGGTTGAATTCAACTTATGTTTGGGCTGAGACATAATCAGTAATATATTTCTTATCAGAGGAGGAAAGGCCTGCAAAGGAGAAGTAAAAATTTTATGAGGATTGCATTCTAAAAGGATTGCTTTATTTGAGGCTTTTGATAAGGGGCAATAAGAATAATTGAACACAATCCTGTCAACAAAATTTTATAGCTGTGCAATGACATAAAAACACAGTGTGTGGGAAGCATTTGTTGGGCACCTATTATGTGTTTGGTGCTCTGTGAGGACTCTGCATTCCTTATTTTATTTTACCACCATAAACATTTAATTATTACTGCTATATTTTGAAGGTATCATTTCATCCACTTAATTATAAGGAAATTCGGTCTCAAAGAATTTATAGTACTTCCTCAAGGTCACATAACTAGAGAGGAGGAACCCTGCAGCTGAGGGCCCAATGGCCCAACCTTACCTGATCCTAGGGCCCGTATTCATGTCACTTTTCATGATGCCTGTAGTGCTGTGGGGAGATAAATGAGCTAAACTCAAACTGTGTGTCAGTAGGTTTCTTGTCCTTAGATTCAGTGAACAACTGTTAAAAATATTTGGAAAAATGCATCTGTTCTGAACACGTACACACTTTTTGGGGTCATTGTTTGTAAACAGCAGTCTAGCTACTTCTCATGCAGTCTCCGCATTGTAATAAATATCATAATGAGTTCGATGATCTAAAGGTCAGCATGGGCAGGATGGATGTATGCCCCCTGCAAACACCGTGCCCTTTGATGGAAGGGCTTGAGCATCGAAGGGTTTTGATGTGCTAGGGGTGGGTGTTCACAGACCCTGAGGGTTACAGTGTATCATCTTCTGGTGGTCTTGCTTTCCCCAGGAATGGGTTTCTTACAGCATTGAGATCAGAGATGCTCCATAGCACCACTGCCTTATCTATGCTTGGGCAGCAGCTGAGTTCCTGCTCTGTTGCTGTGGAGGGTTTTCTCCTAGAGCAGCAACAGTGGCACTTCCTGTTGTGGAGCAGTAAGCATGAGCATACCGTCTTCTTACTCCTCCGTGTGACCCTGTAAGGGAGGCTCCGCCATTCTTCCTTTCTCCCCACAGCCCTGCTAGCAGATGTTAGTGGTTCATTTATTATTATTTTTAAAAATCTTATTGAGTTTATTAGTACTTTTTAAGTATACAGTGCAGTTACATTCATCATTGGGATCGTGTATGCTTACATGACAGATCTTGGTTCTCAGTTTTTCCCCTTACCCCTGCCCTCTTTCCCCTCTCCACTCTCCCCTATTTACAAAGACTTTGTTTCCATTTTTTCATTTTCTCATATTTTTTCTTTTATTGTATTCCCTTTCCCCTACCCTTCCCACTTCCCCTACACCTTTAGCCCTTTTCTTCCTATTTCACATTATCAGTTATACAATTTGTATACAGTTATACAATTTACACTTTTAGTTTTTCACACCAGAGAGACTATTCAGCATTTACACGTGTGTCTTATTTATTTCACTTAAGAGTGTGGCCTCAATATGCATCCATTTTCCTATGAATGACTCCAGTTTCTCATTCTTTATGGCTGAATAGTATTCCATTTTATAGAAAAACCACATCTTCTTTATCCAGTCTCCAACTGATGGGCAGTTGAGCTGTTTCCAAGTTTTAGCTATTACGAATGGTGCCACTATAAACATGGGTGTGCATATATCACATTGATATGTTTCTTTTAATTCTTTTGGAAAGATACCCAGCAGAGGGATAGCTGGGGCAAATGAAACCTATAATCCTAATTCTTTGAGTTATTTCTGTATTGATTTCCACAGTGGTTGTATCAGTCTGTACTCCCACCAACAATGGAGAAGGGTTCCTTTCTCCACACAGCCCCACCAGCAGATGTTATTGGTTGATTTCTTGATAGCAGCCATTCTTTATGGGGAGAGGTGGAATCTCAGTGTTGTTGTCCTCTGCATCTCTTGAATGACCAGTGATACTGAACATTTTTTCATATGTTAATTTCCTGCTTTTACTTTGTCTCAGACATGTCTGTTCATTTCAGATGACCATTTTTAAATTAGGTCTTTATGTTTGGAGGGGATATGATTTTTTTGAATTCTTTGTATATTCTAGATAGTAGTCCTTTGTCTGAGGAGCAGCTGGTGAAACTTTTCTCCTACATTGTAGGTTGTCTCTTAGTTCTGTTGGTGATTTCTCTTGCACTGCAAAAACTTTTTAATAGTGAGATCCCAGTTGTTGATTCTTTGTGCAAGTTCTCATGCTGCTGAAGATTTGTTCATAAAGTCTTCTCCTATGCCAGTGTCTTTGAGAAGTCTACCTAATTACTTTCCACTAAGTTTAGTGTTTCTGTTTTGATATTTAGATCTTTAATTGACTTGAATTTTAGTTTAGTGCATGGTGAAAGACAAGGATCTAGTTTTAATCTTTGGCAAGTTGAAAGCTGGATTCTCCAACACCATTTATTAAAGAGGCTGTCTTTCCTTCAGTGAGGATGATTGGTTCCTTTGTCAAGGATGAGGTATCTGAGTATGTCTGGTATTGTTTCTGCACCTTCTAATCTATTCCATTGATCCTCGGGTCTGTTTCCTTGCCAGTACCACGCTGTTTTTAATCACAGTGGCTTTGTAGTGTAGTGTCAAGTTGGGAATTTTGATACCCCCTGCCATATCTGCCTAGAATGGTTTTTGCTGCTCTATATCTCTTATGGTTCTAAATGAGTTTTTGGATTGTTTTGTCAATTTCTGTGAAATATACTATTGGGATTTCAATTGGGATTACATTGAATCTGTATAAAAGTTTTGGAAGTATGGCCATTTTCAGTATGTTGGTTCTTCCCAGGAGTAGGGGTACCTCTCCATTTTGTTATATCCTCTTCTATCTATTTTTTCAGAGTGCTGTAATTTTCAGTGTATAGGTTTTTTGTCACCTTCATTAGAGTGATTCTTAGATATTTCATTTTTGGATATTATTGTGAAAGAAATTGTTTTCCTAATTTCTCTTTCAGTGAGTCTGTTATTTGTGTACAGGAAGGCTATTGATTTTTTGAGTGTTGACTTTATATCCAGCTACTCTACTGAATCTGTCAGTTAAGTCTAGCAGTCTTTTGGCAGAGTTTTTTGGGACTTTTATGTAGAGTATCATATTATCAGCAAATAGTGACAGTTTAACTTCTAATTTCCTATCTTTATTTCTTTCTCTTGTCTAATTGCTGTGGCTAATGTTTCTAGAACTGTATTGAATAGGTGTGGAGATAGTGGACATCCTTGTCTTGTTCCTGATTTTAGAGTGAAGGATTTCAGTTTTTGACCATTTAGTATGATGCTGGCTGTTGGTTTTTCATGGATAGCCTTTATCAATTTGAGATAAAGAATGTTCCTGATTTTAGCGTGAAGGTTTTTAATTTTTGACCATTTAGAATGATATTAGCTGTTGGTTTTTCATAGATAGCCTTTATGAGGATGAGATAAAGACCATCTATTCCAATTTTTTGTAGGGTTTTTTTTTTATCATGAATGGATGTTAAATTTTGTCGAATGCTTTTTCTGCATCTATTGAGATAATCATATAGTTTTTGTCCCTGACTCTGTTCATATAGTGTATTACATTTATTGATTTACATATGTTGAACCACCCTTGCATCCCTGAGATAAATCCGACTTGGTCAGGGTGTATGATCTTGATTATCTTCTGTATTGTGTTTGCCAGTATCTTATTGAGGATTTTTGCATCTATGTTCATTAGGGAGATTGGCCTGTAGTTCTCTTTTTTGGTTGGGCTTTTCCCTAGTTTTGGAATCAAAGTAATACTTGCTTCCAGGAATGAATTTGGAAGTATTGCTTTCAATTTCATTGGAAAGTTTAAAGAGTAGCAGCGATAATTCTTCTCTAAATGTCTTGTAGAATTCAGCAGTGAAGAAGACACCAGGACCTGGGCTTTTCTTTGTTGGTAACATTTTAATTACATTTTCAATTTCACTAAATGTAATTGAGGTATTTAGACTTTTTATATCTTCTTTGTTAAACTTTGGAAATTCATATGTATCTAGGAATCTGTCCATTTCTTCTGTATTTTCCATTTTATTAAAGTTAGGTTTTCAAAATAACATGATGATCCTCTAGATTTCTGCTAGATCTGTTGTGACTTCACCTTTTTCATTCCTAATTGCATGAATTTGAGCCTTTTCTTTCCATTTTTTCATAAGGGTTTATTTTATTTATTCTTTCAAAAAACCAACTCTGATTCATTGATTTTTTTTTTTTGTATAGGTCTCTTAGTGTCCATTGCATTTATTTCTGCTCTGATCTTTATAATTTCCTCCTTTGTATAAGCTTTTGGTTTGTCATGCTCTTCTTTTTCTAGAAGCTTAAGGTTAAGCATTAGGTTGTTTATTTGAGCTCACTCTGTTTTCTTAGTATGGTCATTTACTGCTGTGGATTTCCCTTATAGAACTGCTTTCGTTATGTCCCATAGATTTCTGTTTGTTGTTTTGGCATTATCATTTAATTGTAGAAGCTGTCTAATTTCTTCTTTAATTTTGTCTCCGACCCAATGATTGTTCAGCAGGGTGTTATTTAATTTCCGTGTGTTTGTGGAGTTCTTGCGGTTTCTTAGGCTATTGATCTCCAGTTTAATTGCACTATGGTCTGATAATATACAGGGATAACTTCAATTCCTTTGCATTTACTTAAGCATGTTCTATGAGCTAACATGCTTTTTTTGGTGAATGACCCATGTGCAGCCGAAAAGAATGTATATTCTAATTTTGTGCAGCAGTGGAACACTCTGCAGACATCTATTAAGTCCGTTTGTTCTAAGAGTTGGTTCAGTTATGTTATTTTGCTGTTGACTTTTTGTCCAAATGATCTATTTGTATCCGTAGAGTGTTGAGGTCCCCCACTATAACTGTATTTATGCTTATTTCATTTTTCACATCCATTAATATTTGTTTTGTGTAGTTGGGGGCATTAATATTCAGTGCATATATATTTATGATTGTCAACTCTTCCTCTTTTATTGTTCCCTCTACAAGGATGTAGTGGCTTTCTTTGTCTCTCTTAATTAGATTTGGTTTGAAATCTATTTTGTCTGCAAATCAGATAGCCATCCCCACTTTTTTTCAGGGTTCCTGTCTCATGAAGCACTGTTTTCCATCCTTTCACTCTCAGTCTGTGAATTTCTTTGTGGATTAAGTGGGTTTCTTATATACAGAATATTGTTAGATTTTGCTTCTTAATCCATTCTGCCAGCCTGTTTCTTTTGATTGGTGAATTGAGGCCATTAACATTGATGGTTATAACTGTCATGCATTGACTTTTCATTGTCATGTTATTTTCCTGTGGTTGGTTCTTTTGTTTTTTATTTTCCCCTCTCTCCCTTTAATTTCTTGCCTTGTCTGTTATATTTACTCTGTTGGCCCTTACAGAGTTGTGGTCTTCATTTTTTTCCCCCAAGAATATTGTTTAGAAGTGTTTATGAAATTTTGGTTTGGTGTTCATAAAATTTTTCAGGTGTTCTTTGTTGTGGAAGTATTGTATTTTCCTATCAAATTTGAAAGATAGTTTTGCAGAATACATCAGTCTAAGTAGGAGGTTGTTTTCTTTTAGGACTTAAAATACCTCATTCCAGGCTCTACTTGACTTGCAGGTTTGTGTTGAAAAGTCTGATGTGATTCTGATGGGTTTTCCTTTACATGTGATTTGTTTCTTTTCTCTAACTGCTTGTAGCAGTTTGTTCTTCTGTTGGGTTTTCAGGATATTGATTACTATATGTCTAGGTGTAGATTTTTTTGTGATCATGGCTAGTTGAGGTCCTATATGCCTCATTTATTTGTATGTGAAATTCTTCCCCTCTGTTTGGGGTGTTTTCTTTCATTAATTCTGTGAACAGTTTATGTCATTTGAACTTTTTCCTGCTACTTCATGGATTCCTATCACTCTTATATTATTCTTCTTTGCATCACCTAAGAGTTGTTGGATTGATTTCTCATAGTCCCTTACTGTTGTTAGGAGATTTTTTTTTTCATGGTCACTGACTACCATCTTATCTTTTATATCTGAACAAACTAACAGCAATAAGGAGGCTAGAAAGTGTAATCACTTCATTGAAAACTAATGGCAATTGAGAGAAGGAAAAAGAGAAGAAAAGGAAAAGAAAGAAAAGAAATTTGAATTAGGATAGGAACAGGAACAAAAAGGGAGAGTAATGAAGATCAAGGTGGGAGAGAGAGAGAGTGAGAGAAAGAAAAGATAAGAAAAAGAAGATAAGGAAAAAAATATGAGAAAA
The DNA here is from genome assembly GCF_012274545.1 of Fukomys damarensis. Taxonomy (NCBI): domain Eukaryota; kingdom Metazoa; phylum Chordata; class Mammalia; order Rodentia; family Bathyergidae; genus Fukomys; species Fukomys damarensis. Next base: position 55,800,101 of record NW_022900947.1, read on the forward strand.
GAAAAAGATAGATAAAATTTTTTAAACGATTGAAGGTAAGAGAAAAATATCAGTTTGAAAATAAAAATACAAATAGAAATTGCGGGTCTCCTTCAGGGTATGCCTCTGTTGACACAATAGACAGTGTAGGCAGGAGTGTGCAGGTCTAAGTTAATTTGTCTCAGCAAGCCAGCAGCTGTCCCCAGATGTTCAGGCTAAATTTTGGTGGCAAGGCCCAAGTTGAGGTCTCTGACCTCCTTCTGGGTTGAACTCTGCAAGGTTCTACTGCAGGTTGCAGCTGTTTTTCCCCTGAAGTTAGACCAGGTTCCAATGTGAGGTGCTGGTCCTTCCAACTTACCAACTGTGGTGGTGTGATGTGCCTTTATTGCAGATTTTCTTCACTTTTCTTGTGGGTTTCAATTTTCATCTAGGAGCCACAGAGAGGCCCTCTTTCTCTTGTTCACAGGGGTGGGGTGGAGGCTTGAACACTGCTGTGTTGGTGCCTGCCCAGCTGGGCTCCTCTGGCATGCTGGGTTGAAGGGCTTTGAACACTTTTAATTTTGGAGGATGTAGTAAAAATGATTTTAGTTGAGCCTAGTTCTTTAGAACTGTTCTTATTGGTAGTCCTTAGACACTATGATAAATTATGTAGGTAATGTCACTCTTATCCTGTGGTATTTCTAATAATAATCCTCATCGATTCTACCAAGTCCACAATAATGGTTGGGAGCATGCACTAAGTACACTTCTGAGGGCCAGACACGTAAGGGTTTGCTGAACCCCATGACAGCCCTCTGATGTGAGCGCAGCTATGAACTCTAAAAATGGAGACATGCAGATGCAGATGGTAAGCAGCTCACCCTTGTACACAGCTGGTCAGCAGTGGGTCCCTTGCCCTGGTCCATATCTGTGTTATGGCAGGGCAGATAAAGATGCTTGTGTTCTTTTTTCCTCTGTTGCAACAGTCCATGTGCAACTGCTCTAAATTCCTTAAAAGTAGAACTTAAAAATAAGGGGCCAGTATTGGAGAAAAATGCACAGAATTGCTTGTTTTTTCATGAACAGACTATTCTGGACAACCCTGATTCTTTCAGTGGGGAAACTGTCAAAAGTACCGAGTATCTCTTTTGAGCTCAGGTAGTTTGACTCATACATGGTTTCAGTCCACAGAATTGAAAGCTAGTGAAAAGCCCAGAAAAGCTCAGTCTTAGAACGTCATTCTTGTTAAGTTTCCTTCCTAGCTAATGCACATTGTTGAATTATCGATAGTAGGTTACATTTGCCTAAGGTCCACTTGTTCCTTAAGCAAGATTGGATTGATGATTCTAGAAATACTTTCATTCATTGAGAAAGAACTTGGCATAAAGTTTTGAAAGAATAGCTAAGTTCTTAAGAATTATCTGAGAATCATGCAGGTTAATCCTTGCATACTAAAGTAGCACTGGCCTGGCTTAGATAATGGCCTTGAAGTAGTTTACTAACTTTTCTAAATCTTAGTTTCTTCGCCTGTAAGATAAGGGTAGTAATACCTAAATCATAGGGATGCTGTGATGATTAAATGAAATAATCAACATAAAGGGATTGGCTAGTGATTGACACAAACTTTTGAAATACATGTGCTCTCTAAGATTGCCCATTAAGAATGGGGTGAGTCTACCAGGTAGAGTCAGTGTGGAGAAGGAAAGCAAGCAGCTTGCTCTACTTGGTGACAAGGATTTGGGGTTACCACATAGAATATTCCTATGTGCTTTCTATGGGAGAAGTTAAATTCTAAAATGTAGCTGGTATCTTTGCAGGAGTTTGAGGCTATGAATATCAAGTCCTGGCTGAAAGGGATGAGGGTGGAACAGAGGAAATACTCAGAAGTAGAGTTCCAGTTAGCTGTGCCCTTTTCCAGCTCTGTGATGTTGAGCATTTCCTCTGATGTTTTTGGACTTCCGTTTAACGTAGCCATGGAACGAAAAGTTTTTTTTCAGCTCTCATAGTTTTACTTCAAATTGGTTTGGGTCATATGAAACCAGATAAATTTGTCAGCAAAAGAAGTTACCAGAAAAGAAATTTTTTCTTTTCTTTTTTTCTTTCTCTCTCTTTTCTTTCCTTCCCTCCTTCCCTCCCTCCCTCTCTGTCTTTCTTTTCAAAAAAGTCCCTCATAATGCAGAGGAAATAAGTGCAAAGTAAAACAAAACTCCAAAGTAGGTTGCTAGAGATTCTGTTTTTTTCCACTTGGAGCCAAATGACCCTATTATTGTCTTTTATTGATTCCTTTGGAGAAATGTCCTAGCATATTCACAGGCCTAGGATCTTTTGCTTCCTTCCTTGATTGAAAAGAAAAATCTTTTAAATTCTCTCACTGCCACAGCAGGAGCTGTCCCAAAGGATGGGGTGCAGAAGTGTCTCGCTTCAGCCGTGCCAGTGCCAGTCCTGCCCTTTGCGAGTTGCCCTGAGCTCTTACCAGTGTGAATGTGTGAATGAACCAGATGAACACGGGAGATAAGCGCAATAACAGAACACATTTTCTTTTCTCTTAAAGGACCTGTTTTCTTGAGCAGAGTCACGTAAACCAAAGATGTGGTGGCAAAATTTGTCACCTTTTTACTACCATACTTTCTAAAGGTGTGCTTTTTATTTGGGACTTGTTCAACGTGGTCACTATACTTTTCCTTAGAATAATAGTGATGGGGGAGGGGCTGGTTAAGTGAGGGACACATTTGAAAACTGGTTTTCTGCCTTTGGAGGTTGAGGTTTCAAAGTAATAATCAGAAAATCAGCTCTTTTCCCTGACAGGGATTGAGGGCAGTGGTGTTTGTGACACTTATGGTGTTTATATGCATTGCACATTACCTGATTAAAGTTCTGATTTTACAAAGGAAATGACTAAGGGAAAGTGACTTAGCCAGGGTGGCACAGACAGTTAACTTAGGACTCTAGCATTGGGCCTAGTGATTTCTCCACCTCACTGGTTTTCTTCCCAAGATTGGGGTGTGACTTCCCATTTCTTATGTAATGCTGCAATGTCGTGGGATCCCTACCACAGTGGCCATCTCTTGCTGTCGAAACTGGAGGCAGCAGGAGGTTCCCCTCTTTCTGAAGCCAGGCTTCCTCAAGAGGCTGAGGGTGTGGATACACCTCTGCCAAGTCCATGAGGATGTGGCTGCCAGAGGATCCTGAAGCCAAGGACAGGAGAAGAGCAAAGTGAAAGTGTACGTGCCGGGCCTGGCTTCCAGGACAAGCCTCCCAGGGAGAAGCGCCAAGTGGAGATGGGGGCCCTGTCCACGTGGAGAGAGCATGGCAGTCAGTCTGGATACTCCCTCAGTGTGCATACTGGCACGACGAAGGTGACTTTCCAGTTTTAACCTTGAAAGAGTATAGGTTTACAGGTTGTTTTAAGAGATAGTAAGAAGAAGTCTCATGCAACATCTCCCTGATTCCCCAGTGTTTACACCTTTAACAATTAAAGTATAACATCAAACCTGGAAGCTGACACTGGTACAATGTAATGTGTACACCGTATCAATTGTAGATTCCCGTAACCATCATGGTTAAGATGCAGAGTAATTTCCTCACCTTGAAGCGATTGCTTCCTGATTGTTACCCTTCCTTCTATCATACCATCCCAATCCTAATCCTGGCAAATGTTTATCTGTTTTCTGTCTCTAAGATTTTATCATTTTATAAATTCTATATAAATGAAATTACATGGCATGTAAACATTTTAGGGCACCCTTTCCACTCATCAGAATGCCCCGAAGATCACAGTTATTGCAGATAACTTAAATAGTTAATTTTTTATTGCTAAGTAATATTCCGTGGTAGTACAAAAGTTTTAACATTTATGTATTAAGAGAAATTTTGTTTGTTTTCAGTTTTAGGGCATTGACAAAGCTGCTACAACCAGTTGTATATGGGCTTTTGAATTATAGTTTTCATTTTTCTAGGATAAATGGAGTACAATTGTTGAATCATATGGAAAATGTATGTTTAATTTTTTTAAAAGAAACAACCTAACTGCCGAAGTCGTTTTCAAAGTGGTTCTATTATTTTACTTTTGTAAGTGATCCAGTTTTCTTTGTAGTCTCACCAGCATTTGTTTAATGTCATAGTTTTAACTTGTAGTTTCTTAAAGGCTAAGGGTGGTAAGTATGTTTTCTGTATCCTATTTGCCATATGTATATCCACTTTGGTAGCATATTTCTTTGTCTATTTTTGCTCATTTTCTAGTTTTTTTAACTGTTAATTTTGGATACATATAATATCTCTGCAAGTTCTATGTCAGATATGTGATTTGCAAATATTTTCTTCTAGTCTGCAGCTTATCTTTATTGGGGTATAATTAACAAACATGTATAAATGTAAGGGACACAACATGCTTGTTTCATATATATATTGTGAAAGGATTACTATAATCAAGTTAGTTTATTGCCTCTTCTGTTACTGCTGTTTTAAATGTGTGTGTGAGAAAACTAAGGTCTACTTTATGACTCTGAATTTATACCCTTTTTCCAACAGTCCTCCACTTCCTTACCCTTCAGCCCTTGGACAGCACCATTCTACTCTTTGCCTGAGTGCGACTTTTTTAGATTTTACATATAAATGAGATTATCAAGATTTGTCTTTGTGTGATTTATTTCACTTACCATAATGCCCTCAAGATTCATGTATGTTGTTCCAAATGGCAGGATTTTCTTCTCTTTTGATAGCAGAATAGCATTCTCATCTTTATCTCTGTCTCTGTCTCTATATCTATCTATAACACAACTCATCCATCATCTTTGTTGGACACTTGGCTATTGTGAATAGTGCTTCAGTGAACGCAAGAGTATAGCTGTCCCTCCAAGATACTGATTTTGTTTCCTTCAGGTATACATAAATGAGATTTTGGTGTACAGTGGTGTTTGGTATTTATTTATTTATTTTTTTGTACTGGGGATTGAACTTGGGCCTTTGTGCTTGCGAGGCAGGTGCCGGAACCACTGAGCCAATAACTTGCCTTGGTATTTAATTTTTTGAAAACACTTCATGCTGTTTTCTATAATGTCTGTACCAGTTTACATTTGCATCAGCAGGGTGTAAGTACTGCACATCCTTACCAATTCTTATTACCTTTGTCTTTCTCACAACAGTCATTCTCATTGTGGTTGTACTTTGCATTTATCTGATAGTGCTTTGGACAAATTTCATATACTGGCTTGCTGTGTATATGTCTTAGAAATTTCTGTTCAGGTCCTATGTTCATGTTTTGCCCTTGCTATTGAGTTGTATAAATCCTTCATTCAATTATTTCTTACTCCACATCAGATATGTGCTTTGCAAACATTTTCCCCTACTCTATAGTAGAGTAGTTTCCCCTTTCCATTTCATTGATTATTTTTTTTTTTTTTTATTGAGTTTATTGGTACATTTAGGGATACAGTACAGTTACATTCATTGTTGGGATCATGTACCTTTACATGGCAAGTCTTGATTCTCATTTTTTTCCCCTTACCTCTGCCCTCCCTTCACCCCCTCCTCCCCTCCCCATCTACAAACACTTTATTTTCATCTTTTCATTCTCTCACATTTTTTTCTTTTCCCTTTTTGTTCTTCCCCTACGTATCACACCTTCCCTACACCTTTAGCTCCTTTCCTCCCATTTCTAAATGTCAGTAATCTTATTAGAATCTTATGCATTGTTGCAGAATATTCACACCAGGGAAACTATTTGGTATTTACACATGTGGGACTTATTTATTTCACTTAGGAGTATATCTTCAATATGTATCCATTTTCCTATGAATGAATCTATTCTCTCGCTCTTTATGGCTGAGTAATATTCCATTTTATAGAAAAACCACATCTTCTTTATCCAGTTTCCAACGGATGGGCAAATAGGTTGTTTCCAAGATTTAGCTATTACAAACTGTGCCGCTATAAACATGGGTGCACATACTTCTCTGTGATATGATTCTTTTAGTTCTCTTGGAAAGATACCCAACAGAGGGATGGCTGGGTCAAATGGAACCTCCAGTCCAAGCTCTTTGAGGTATCTCCATATTGATTTCCATAGTGGTTGCACTAGTCTGCACTCCCACCAACAATGGAGGAGGGTTCCTTTCTCCCCACAACCCCGCCAACATTTGTTATTGTGTGATTTCTTGATAGCAGCCATTCTTTGTGGGGTGAGGTGGAATCTCAGTGTTGTTTTCATCTGCATCTCTCGAATGACCAGTGATGTGGAACATTTTTTCATATATTTTCTTGCTGCTTTCACTTCTTTGTATGAGAAATGTCTGTTCATTTCGGATGCCCATTTTTGGATCGGGTCTTTATATTTGGGGGGACTGATTGTTTTGAGTTCTTTATATATCCTTGATAATAGTCCTTTGTCTGAGGTACAGCTGGTAAAAATTTTTTCCCACATTGTAGATTGTCTCTTAGTTCTGCTAATGGTTTCTTTTGAAGTACAGAAGCTTTTTAGTAAGATGAGATCCCAGTTGTTGATTCTTTCTGCTAGTTCCCGTGCTACTGAGGATTTGTTCATAAAGTCTTTTCCTATACCAATGTCTTCCAGAGTTCTGCCTAACTTACTTTCCAGCAAGTTTAATGTTTCTGTTTTAATATTTAGATCTTTAATCCATTTGGATTTTAATTTAGTGCATGGCGAAAGATAAGGGTCTAATTTTAATCTGTGACAGGTTGATATCCAGTTTTTCCAACACCATTTATTAAAGAGGCTATCTTTCCTCCACTGAGGATGGTGAGCTCCTTTGTCGAAGATGAGGTAGCTGAGTACATCTGCATTTGTTTTTGTGTCTTCCAGTCTGTTCCATTGATCCTCAGGCCTATTTCTTTGCCAGTACCATGCTGATTTTATCACAGTGGCTTTGTAGTATAGTTTCAAATTGGGAATTGTTACACCTGGTGCCATGTGACTGTTGCCTATAATGGCTTTTGCTATTCTAGGTCTCTTGTGGTTCCAAATGAATTTTTGGATTCTTTTTTCTAGTTCTGTGAAATATAGTGTTGGAATTTCAATTGGCATTGCATTGAATGTATATAGCAGTTTCGGTAGTATGGCCATTTTCACTATGTTGATTCTTCCTACCCAGGAGCAGGGGATATCTTTCCATTTTTTTATATCCTCTTCGATTTCTTTTTTCAGAGTGCTGTAGTTTTCAGTGTAGAGATCTTTTGTTTCTTTTGTTAGATTGATTCCTAGATACTTCATTTTTTTGGATGCTATTGTAAAAGGAATTTTTTCCCTTATTTCTCTTTCTGTCTGTCTGTTATTTGTGTATAGAAAGGCTATTGATTTTTGGGTATTCACCTTGTATCCAGATACTTTACTGAATCTGTCAATTAAGTCTAGAAGTTTTTTGGTGGAGTTTTTTGGATCTTCAATGTAGAGTATCATATCATCAGCAAATAATGATAGTTTAACTTCTTCCTTTCCTATCTTTATTGCTTTAATTTCTTTCTCTTGTCTAATTGCTGTGGCTAATGTTTCCAGAACTATATTGAAGAGAAGTGGCGATAGTGGGCATCCTTGTCTTGTTCCTGATTTTAACATGAAGGTTTTCAGTTTTTGGCCATTCAATATGATGTTGGCTGATGGTTTTTCATAAATAGCCTTTATTAAATTGAGGTATAGACCATCTATTCCAATTTTTTGCAGGGTTTTTATCATGAATGGGTGTTGAATTTTATCAAATGCTTTTTCTGCATCTATTGAGAGGATCATATGGTTTTTGTCCTTGACTTTGTTAATATAATGTATTACATTCACTGACTTTCGTATGTTGAACCACCCTTGCATCTCTGGAATAAATCCGACTTGGTCATGATGGATGATCTTCTTAATAATCCTCTGTATTCTGTTTGCTAGTATCTTATTAAGGATTTTTGCATCTATATTCATTAAGGAGATTGGTCTGTAGTTCTCCTTTTTGGTTGTATCTTTCTCTGGTTTGGGAATCAGAGTGATACTTGCTTCCAGGAATGAATTTGGAAGTATAGCTTCTCTTTCAATTTCATTGAAAAGTTTGAAGAGTAATGGTAGTAGTTCTTCTCTAAATGTCTTGTAAAATTCAGCAGTGAATCCATCAGGGCCTGGGCTTTTCTTTGTTGGTAAGTTTTTAATTACATTTTCAATTTCACTGATTGTGATTGGGGTGTTTAAAATGTTTTTATCTTCTTCGTTCAACTTTGGTAATTCATAAGTATCTAGAAATCTGTCCATTTCTTCTGTGTTTTCCATTTTATTAGAGTACAGGTTCTCAAAGTAGGTGTTCATGATCCTCTGGATTTCTTTCGGATCTGTTGTGACTTCGCCTTTTTCATTCCTAATTGCATGGATCTGAGCCTTTTCTTTCCTTTTTTTGATAAGATTAGCTAAGGGTTTGTCAATTTTATTTATTCTTTCAAAAAACCAGCTCTTTGTTTCATTTATTTTTTGTATCGTTTTCTTAATTTCAATTGCATTGATTTCTGCTCGGATCTTTATAATTTCCTCTCTTGTTCGAGCTTTGGGTTTTTCTTGCTCTTGTTTTTCTAGGAGTCTAAGTTTCATCGTTAAGTTGTTTATTTGAGCCCGCTCTGTTTTCCTAGTGTGGGCATTCAATGTTATGAATTTTCCACGTAGAACTGCTTTCATTGTGTCCCAAAGATTCCTGTATGTTGTATTGGCATTCTCATTTATTTGTAAAAACTGTCTAATTTCTTCTTTAATTTCCTCTGTAATCCATTGATTGTTTAGGAGAGTGTTGTTCAGTTTCCATGTGCTTGTGAAGTTTCTATAGTTTCTTGTGCTATTGATGTCTAGTTTGATTGCACTATGATCTGATAATAAACAGGGGATGACTTCAATTTTTTTGCATTTATTTAGACCTGTTTTGTGAGCCAATATGTGGTCTATTTTTCATTGATTATTTTTTTGCTGTGCAGAAAGCTTTTTGATTTGATATAGTCTCATTTTGTTTTGCTTTTTTTGATGGATTCACTTTCAAAAAATTTGAGAGATTATGGTGCAATGTTAGATATAGTGGTATGTCATTATTGCCAATGAAATCTGAGCTGTTGGTTTGTTGTGAATGGTGTACAACATCAGTAACTGAGTTGAGATATTTGAGTCACCTTCTTGCTTTTTGTGTTTTGAATGGAATGACTGCATGGTGCAAGTTATTGCTTCCTTATGTTTTTTATTTCTGTATTTACATAACCTCAGTTCTTGCTCATCCATACAAGTTCAGAAAAAGAGCATTTGTAACTTCTCTTTAAAAATCTGCTAAGAAACCTCAAAAAGTTTGTTTGGAATTTGATGGAAAAAAAATGGAAAAATGATCTGATTTCTTAGAAAGGACAGCATAAGCATTGCTTTGATAAAATTACAAGTAGGTTTCGTGGAAAGCCAGAAAATAACCCACTGGATCATGCAGCATAGTGCATGGCAAGTGCACAGGAACCGAGTTAGGAAAAGGGCAGTCTTAAAACTAATGTCAACTGGGCCCAAACAGTGTGGATTTGTACTAGAGCAGGAAACCTGTGGCTTGTGACTGGATTTCTTAGATGTGCAGAGAAAAAGAAGCCTCACATTCAAAGCTGAGATCTGACAGTGCCAAGTAGACTTAATTTATAAATTTGATGAGCAAGATTTTACTATGAAAATAGCCATCAAATGTCCTGTCATGCATTTCCAAGAAAGTGTGTCACTCTTTATCATCTGTGGTGTCCCAGAACTATTTACCTGTCTCTGTATAGCAGCAATGACCATAGCTCTGCCCATTTGTTTTGTATTTAGGAACCTGTAATCTTCACTTCTCTTGTTCCATCCTGCCATGATCCTTATTTCTATTTTACTGTTTTAACAGGCATTTGAGTGGAAACCCCATTTTCATCTTTATGTACTCTCTCATGGGGCTATTTCTTTGACCATAGGTAAACCTAGAGACACAGGGTGTGCAGTAACTGAGGTTGTGTCACCCTGACACTGGACTCACAGGAAAGCTTCCTTTTTTTTTTTGCCTCAAGAGTCACAGGGCTGGAATGGGGCTGCCTCCATTACTGTGAATGTCTTGGCCTTTGCAGGCGAGAAGTCTACAGAATCTTGGCAGAAGTGTGGGTGAAGGCAACTCTGCTTTCCTACGTGCAAGGCCAGTGCTCATTACTCTTATTTACAGGGAAGCAAATGCTGGCCTGTTAGGGGAGTGGTTTTTGAGTCAACGTTATTGCTATATGATCCCCACTTTTCCCTGAAGACTCATGGCCGGAGATCACCAAATTATACTCATTAAGGATTTATTGCTGTGTACAGAAATGGGAGACCGAGTCAGATTGGGTATGAAAAACATTGATTACTTTCCTTCTACAAAATTTCCACTGGTTTTGCATGCATTCCAGGTCTGGGGAACTTCCCCACAGAGCTCAGTGTAAGCCGATCCCGGACCAGTCCATGGTGTCATCCTTCCAGACAAAGTGCTGGGAGCTTTTTATAGTGCCCTCGCTCCAAGTCCCTCTTCCTTTTACTTCCCTGTTGTGCTAAATGAGGATAGTGAATGATCATCTCAGAATTGTTTAGCAGTCAGCTTCAAGGAATACAGCAGTTTTCTTTTTGCTTTGACTTCTAAAGTTTATAAACTTCTGTTGGAAAAGATTCTCAGCGAAAAGGGTAGGTAATAGGAGTAGTGCTAGTGGTAGTGTGATGTCAGAGGTAAAAATAAGCTTCTATTAGTTATATTTCCCAGAATGGAAAGGGCTTCAGCTTGTTATTTAGACTGGGATCATTCTAGATGTTGCATACTTTGCTCCTCCTTTAATGGTAGAATGATTTGGTTTCTACTCGAAGTATTTTTTGTAGAACTTCGGTGCTGAAGGGGTGTAAGGGCCAGCTAATCTCTCTTTGATCTAGGCAGTAATCCTCCTTGCCATGGTTTTTCTAACTGATCATAATTTACATTCCCAAGGGCAGAGAGCATATTGCTTTTGCACAGTGGCCCTGTTCATCCGTGGCTGGTTTTAATTGCGGAAATGTCTTCTAGGGCATTGAATCAAAGTTGCCTCCTGTGATTTTGACCCTTTGGTCTTAGTTGTTTGCTTGATAATACAATTAATCCTTATTCATGTAGCAGCCTTTGAACATAGGAAAGAATTATAACATCTCCCATCTTTGGGTGACTTGCTGTTTTTGTAAGCTATATTCTATTTATTTATCTTCCACCAAGTCACTGCTAAAACTATCAGAAAAAAGAGTATACTACTTTTTCAAGCATATCTTGGCTTATTGGTGAACTTATCTTTGGTGTGTTTTCTGACCCACCTGTGTGCTCTGGTCTTGGACCCCCCCCCACTTGCTTTACCAGTGCTTTTGCTGCCCTTTATTTTCTCTCATATGTACATATTCCTGTACTTAGGTGTCACTTCCTGTTTCCATCTTTATGTTATCCATTGGAACCCCCTGCTTTGGCAGTCATTTTGGGTGACACCTGCCAGCCTACTTCACATACTGTCAGCTGTCCGAATGCTGCCTCAGTGGGCAGTCTGATGAAGCCACTGTGTAGGCACAGAGTGAGCTTTCCAGCTGCAGTTGTGGGTTACAGATTGCTGAGCATCCTCCACAGCTCCTGGACAATTGGGCAGTCATTAAAAGGTGTCACACAAATGCAGAAGCCATTCGTCATGTGCTCCATGGTGAACAAAAGCCTTCAGCACTGTATCAAGTAATGCAAACAGGGCACAATAAGTCAGTAAGGGGTTAGGGTTGGATATTTTACTGAGCCCAACATAAATGTGGTAGTTGTTTATTAAAGAGAAGAAGTGAGGCTTTTTTGGCATAATGCATTCTTGGAGAATCCGTCCTGGATCCTTCAGGTGGGAAGAGCTTGTGTGAGCCTGGATGGGTGCCATCCGTAGTGTTCTATGAAGAGACCCCCCTGCCCTCCCCTCAGGGACTGGGAGATCTCTTGTGTTAGTTATGATCCTCCTGTTGGAAGTCTGCCTCGGAAAGATGGATGTAGTACTTCAGGCAGGCTCAGCGGAGGCTGGGGCTTGATGAAGCGATGGAACTTCCAAGTGTGTGATGTTCAATCCCTGCCCAACTTGTAGGCACAGCAAGTGTGGGAGAGAAGCAGAGTCAGTGTTTAGAGCACTAGGGAAGCTGACTGACCATAAAGATCAGCTGTAAAATAATTCTCACATTACTGTATGAGATAGCAAGGAAATCATACATTTAAAGGAAAAGTTAAATATTGCTTTCTTTGAACTTTGTCTACTCTATTTTAGAATTTATACCTAGAATAAAGTTGAATAGAAGGATCTATTTCCTTCTTTGTTTTCTAGTAAATAATTTTCCAGTGGCAGGGAGGATTGTGCTTCTTGTGACTTTTCTTAACAAAGTTTGAAATAGCAGTTCAGTCTTCAGTGTGCTTCTTAACCCCTTAGAGGTCTTCTTCAAGTGTGGATTGTTGGGCCTTCCTTTCAGAGTTTTGGGGTGGAAGTTGGGGTGAAGCCCAGGGCTGGTTTATAAAAGTACATCGTCATATTCTCTTGCACATGGTGTGAGACCAAACACTGGATAGCACTGGTGTGAAAGGCAGTGCTTACCTGTCTTCCGGTTGGTGGATGCTTCCATTGTCAGACGATCATTTGCTTTGGAGGTTTGTTTTTTTCTCTTGGCAAGTGTCTCCAGCTGTGTTGTACTGAAATACAGAAACACTCATCCAAAGTGGAATCATCACGAGCAGTTTCTATCTCTGTGTGCAAAGTTAGGGCAAATTGTGGCAGTTATAAAACACTCAATTTCACCTGGATAGAGCAGCATTGCCTTACCTGAGGTATAGGTGTACCATTAAACAGTATTTTCACAGGTGTCTTGAATCATCTTGGTAACCATTTTGTGTGGTTAGTGTTATCTGCATCTTATAAATGAGATGGTTTAGGTTACAAGTAGAAGGGGTACCCTCACTGATTCTATTAGTACTTCAGAGTTAGGCAGAATTTTTTATAAGCTAGGGGCTGTGTTGAACATTCTGAAATTCATTCTCCCTTTGAATCATTCTAAGCGTGTAAGAGTACTTGAAGTGTTATTGCTGTTGTGTTATTATCCCAAGGTGTGTTTCTTTAAGGTGGCTTTTGATGGTTTGAGTAACAGTATCTTCTTGAGGTCATGGCTTTAGTTAATGGCAGAGCCAAGATTTGAGTGAGGTTGGTCTGACGCCAGAGTTCACGCTCTGAGCCTGAGCCTGGGAGGTGTGAAGGCAGATTGCCTGGATTGATTATGGCCCTCTAATTGGATGTCTTTGACAAAGAAGGCTGGTATTTCTAGGGGCATCACCAGCCCACAGCACAGCAGGTTGCCAGTGTGCATTGTACAAAGCCGTGCCACAGTTCACTCTGTAAAGAAGAGAGAGTGAGAGAAAGACAGACTTCAGAGGAAGGAAAGCAGAAATTCCAAGTATAAAAACTGGAGCAAAATGAAAAGAGTTATAATCGTGCATTTTTAGACAACTTGATAAAAACAATGCTACTTTTCAGTAGTAGAAAGTACAAAGAGTAGGAGAGGCAGAAGTTTGGTCCAGACGTAGTCTGATAATGTCATTCACTCTTCTCAGAAAAGCAGATTGTCCTGTGTTTTGTAGACGTGGGAGTTTTGTGCAGTCTTTCACCTATGGAATCACATTTCTATTATTAATTTTAACTGCCATGTGGCCTTTCCTACTTTGCCGTTGGCAGCATTGTCTGTTTTTGATGTATAGTATGGCCTTTGTGTTTTAAGTTAGAAGCTCATTTTCATCAAATGTATCTTGTGTTCTGCTAGTACTTTCCCCACATTGATAGAAAAGTCTCATTGATGGTGAATTTATCCTGGGTTGTTTAAAAAAAAATGAAAGTTCAAAATCAAAAATTTTGGTCCTGGTAGTCTTGGTTGTAATCCAATGATCACTTTACACATAGGAGAAATAACAAAATGTTATTTCTTGTGTTTTGCCCTGAAGCCCTCTGTGGACTGAGTCAAAATAAAGTATTTTTTTTATTAACTAAGTTTCATCGAGTTTCAGCATGAATAAATGACTTGCAGTATCCTTTAAAAAATCCCAAATCCAGCTATTATTCTGACCTTTGTTATACTAATGAAGGTGGTGAAAATTCCTAGGAGCTAATCGCTTGCCTTGTCCTGACATCTTTTAGTTCTCTATCCCCAGAATATATCTATCTGCTGTCCACATCCTTCTGACTCTGATCTTACCAATTCCATAGTAATGGCTCTTGGTTCTGGTGGGCTGTGGGCTGTGTGAGGAAGGACTAGCATTCCCATAGTGTGTGAAGCAGTCTTTTTCTTGAATGGATTCTGTCTTGCGTGTGAGACCTTACTTGAAAACTATGAATGGAATATCAGCGATAGACCAGTGCAAGGCTGGATTTTCTAAGTGCTTTTCCTTCAGAAAGATTCCCAGGAAGTGTTAGAGCCCTAGGTGTGATTGAGAGTGAATGGATGCAGTGCTTGGATCTGGCCCCCAAACAAGGGGTTGCAGAGCAGTGAGGCAGGGTCTCCGAGGGACTCGGGAGTGTGTCTGGAGTCAGCAGGCCAGTGTCTGTGGCTGAGGCATCTTGTGTTGCTGTCATTTATCCAACATGGAAATGATATGTAGTCTTCTCTACTTTTTTCCTCATTCTATTCTTTGAGTTAGAGAAAGTAAAATCTTATTCTCTTTGTTTTCTCCTTCATAACATTGGCACCAAACTATATGTAACCTTTGTATATTTTGGTGAAATGCAGTTTCTTGACTTTCAGGTGGCTGGTGGAATTACATTCCAGGTCACATGTTAGGGGTTGAGACTGAGGCCTGGACTCCCTTGAGAATGTGCTTTGTTATGGCTCTGGGAGTAGCACAGAGCAGAGCAAGTTGTGGAGCCAAGATTCAAGGAACAGGAAGGAAAATGTAATTAGGTTAGGTAAGAATTATTCTCTTTCTTTCCAGCAGGTGGACAGACTAACAGGGAAAATATGAAAGAAGGCAATAAAGCACATTTAAAGACAGAAAGGATCTATAGTGAAATAATTAAAAACTTGTTGTGGAAGAGAATGAGGTCCCCTTTGACCACTGAATGTTCATCTTTCTTTTTTTTTGGTGCTGGGGATCAAACTCAGGTCCTTGTGCTTGTGAGGCAGGCGCCAGAACAACTGAGCTAAATCCCTGGCCTAATATTTGTGTTTCTTATGGGACTTGGCCTATGAGTATGACCTTGGCTACCGATGCTATTTAATTAGTAGTTACTTACTGGTATTATGTTGCATGCGGTTTGTGCAGGTAGTATCAAAATGTTCTAAATATTCTTATATAAGAACTAGAATATTATATAGGAGAGATCTTCAGCTTTCAAGGAGTTTTATAATCTAGCAGTCAGTCATTTGTACATCTGACACGAATCAAGAGCACTTGCAAAGTACCATATCAAAAGTGAAGAAAACATAGTGCAGATGGGATATCTAAGTACCAAACCATGAAAGGAGTGATGCTGAAGATGCGGGGCTGGAGAGGATGGGTGTGAAGTTTGAACTGGATAGTAAAGGAAAAGAGCAACCTAAATTGGCAGACAGAGGTGAAGACGGCATTTCAAGCGGGAAGAAATGTGTGAGCACACGAGCTTGGGCGTGACAATAAGCCCGTCATACATGGTGTTTGCCCAAGATGCTGGCTTGGTACAGGGGACACTTTCACGGCTGTGAGTAATTCAGCATGAATTTGATGATTGATTTGATGCAATAGTAGTATGGTAGTGCTGTAGGTCCTTGAATGTGTGTAGTGGCAGTGGAGGAGAGGGTAGTCTGCAGTAGTACAGCTGGAGGTAGAGAGGATGGTGCTGGGGGCAGTTTTGCAGAGTAGGAATGGTGTAGGATGTTGGGCAGTTCTGTTGGGATGGGAGGAAGTGGGTCAGTTTCTGTGGGCTGTTACCTTTCAGGTGTCAGGGGTCATAGCTGGGATGGCCAGTTGGTGAGTGCAGAGAGGAGCAGAATCTGAGAAGTTAAACATCGATCAATAGTTGTCTGAAGGGCCTGCACAAGGTCATCATTCAGGAATGCAGGTGGTAAAGAAGGAGGGAGAAATGCAGAAAGCAGATTTCTGAACCTCAGGAGCAGTTGTCAGCCAAGGGGGTAGAGGCAGATGAGGAGGACAGTCAGCAAATGACACAAAGGGACCATAGAAGAGGATAGGGAACACTCAGGGAAGCCGTGCAAGGAGAGATTTTCAGCAGTGCTGACGGAAGCACAGAGATCAGGGAGGGAACTGAAGACTGGAGAGAGGCCTATCGGGTTTGTCAAGGGAAAGGTCTTTGGAGACTTAGGAAAAAATTTGTTTCCAGTGAAGTTTCAGTGCACAGATGTATCAGGGATTTTCTATGTATTCTGCATGACAAGGGGATTAATGTTTAATAAATAAATCCCCTCTGTAATTGCTTCAGCATGTATGACTGGGTATCCAGGTCTTTAATATTTCAAGCACTGCACCTCAGAGAGGAATTGACCTTAAGTTTCGCATATTATGCAAACTGGTCAGGTGATTTGTTGTGTTATGTGGGAGAGAAACTCTCAAAGTTGAACTCTTTGACTTACTTGGATTCACAAGATCTTAGTGGCTATGAGGAAAATTGTTGGGAAAATGTAAAACTATTTCCATTGGTTTTGTTGTTTGGTGTGTGTTACGGATGAGCTTCATAGTGCATTTATTTGACATGTTAAGCTGTGGAAAATCATAAGAATTGGATTAAAGTTTACCAAAGTGATTAACATTATGGAAGCAGAGGCCCAAGAAATTTTGGTCAAGATTTAATGACAGTTAAATCTACAGTTAACATTGAGCCAAAAGAACATAGCTATTGTGTGAGAAGCAACAATCTCATTGAGTAAATGGAGGTGATAGGTTAGATGCAGTGAAAAACTCAGATTTTATATGGCAGGAGATACTTTCTCATGACTCAAGGGGAAGCATTTATGGAAAGAAGGTAGACTTTTAAATTTATCTGATATTCAGCTAATTACAGTAATATCAGTGATAAAACCTGAAACTATAATGTGCTGTAACTTACGTGTAACTGGATGAAAATATAGTAGTTTTCTGCTGTGATTTTGGATTTCTGACCATATCACAACTAGTTGTGAAGCGACAAAGACAATGAAGACAACAATAGAATTAAAATTTTCTCTTTTCATTTTTCTTTTTTTTTTTTGGCCATCAGCTCATTATTTTTTTATGTCAAACTCCTATTGCCCAGAACCAACTAGGGGCTAAATATAATTTTATTATAGTTGAGGATATGATGTTATTACTTCCATGTATTTTCATGTCTCTACAGCAAAATATGAATTCATTGTGTTGGTTCTTTGATATAAAATGTATTTTTCCAGCGCTCTATAAAATTTACATTAGATAAATAAACTTGTCTGTTTAGATAGTAATTTGAGACTGTGCTTAAACTTGAATTGCCTGAGATTCCAAGTTTTTCTGGTTGTTCAAGTTGGTACTTGAGTAGATAGTCTTGACAGGGGCCATTTCTTTCTTGGTTTTCTCAGGAGTTGCCATACACAGTCAGGATGGAGAAATATGCACATTTATATTTGAACTAAAATGTTCAAAGGTCCAGAAACATTTTTAAAATATACCTATTTGAGCTCTACCTAGTTAACAGAAATATTAAAGGTGACCTATGGTTATTATATAAGCCAAAAGAATAAAAAATACATTGTAAATAGAAAAGTGGGAAAGGAAAAAAGACTTGAAGTGAAAAAAAAATCATGGAGTAGTAACAGTCATGTGTGTGCATGTGTGTGTGTGATTCTTGTTTTTTCTTACCAGGAAACATATAAAGCTTCTTTATTCAGTATCAAAACAACAATGTAAAAGCAAGGCATTTGCTTGGGAGACACTCAGGTATTACCGACTTAAAATGCAGAAAGAAAGAAAGAGCACATGGAGTAATGTAGTAAACAGTTCCCTGAACAGTGTCTTGAGTGGAAAGCGTGAAGTTGCCAACTTGCGGAGAGTGGGCTGTGTTTCTGTAGTCCAATGGTGTCACATACTGAGGCTCTGCATAGCCAGTCCCACGGCAGATGTTCGTGTTCAGTTAGGTAAATCTTTTTGTGACCATCTTTGGGGTAACGGTTTCTCTTTCTACCTTGTGTGTTCTGAACTTCCAGGGAACACCTTGCACCTTTGGTAAAGCCTCGTCCCTCTTGGTTTCAGTGCTCATGGTGACCACAGTCCCTGCATGAACTGCCTCTTCCTGTGTGTCCACAGGGAGGGTAGATTTTCAGGACAGCAGTGGAGGGTGAGTGGTCATTACACAATCAGTTTTTGGAGAACATGATGAAAAATTCCAAGGAAAAAGTGAGGGTCTTCAGTTCCCCAGTGGAGGTAAGGGAGCATTTAATCTGACAAGGACTCCCAGAAATAGTTTTCATGGTCCCCTTAAAACTGGTGTATTGTTGGGGATTTAGCTCAGTGGTTCCTTCGCCTGCCTCGCAAGTGCAAGGACCCGAGTTTGATCCCTGGTATCAACAAAACAAAACAAAATAAAACAACTGGTGTATTACTTCTTCTGGAAGAAGGTGTAATATTAAGAAAAATAAGTGACATGTACAGTAAGATTTCTATGAATATAAGGGAGATGCAGAGTGCTCCAGTGAAGAAAGGATTCTTCTGTGAGCCTGACTGGAGGTGGTGGTGGGGGAGGTTCCTGTGGAGAGGTGTGGACCTCATCTTCCCCCCACTGAATCATTTGTCCATTGTATTCACTTGGTGTGTAATCTAGATGGCGGGAGACCTTGGTAAAATCATCCGGTTAGATCATGGGTTGACACAAGTTCATCTTTGAATGTTGTTAAATTGGTCTGGGCCTGGCTAGGGGAAGAATGCATGTGTATAGCTGGCCCTGAAAGAGTGAAAACATGTTTGATTTTTTTTTAATGGCAGGGGAGTGTAGTAATATTTCTTTTGCAGGGAGTTAAGCAAGTGTGCCAGTTGGGAGAGCATTCTTGGAGACATGATGAATCAGAGTCTGATTTACTTAGTGTGAGTAAGGCATCTGTAACTGCTGTAAGGGAGAGTTTGCCCTTATAGGAGATGCATATTCTAGCAACATAAGGATTGAAGGCAGGCACTCCCTTGCTTGGAGGCTTGCTGCTTTAGCAGGGTGGCTTGCTTTAGCCAAGGGTATGTAAAGAACAAATGGTATCCAGAATTTTTATTAATATTACATGTATAGTTACATTTAATTTAAAATATATCACCAGTTAAAAAGATGGTTTAGTTTCTTCCTCTCTGACCAAAATTTAGTTTTGGTCCCTGAAACAGATTGTTTAAAACTTACTCCTTGTTATCTTTCTATAATCTAAAGCACTTATAACTGCTGAAAATATAAGGTATAGTTAATCGAACCTTAAGTTTTTAAGTAGAGTTGTTTGGAGGAAATAAATTCAGTGACAGAAGTGAATAAAGCTCATAGTGTAGTAAGTGGTTTTGGAACTGTGGGCAGTTAGAGGTGAAAGATAAGTCTAGGACAGTGATGTTTGCAGATGTGATTAAAACTACGATGAATGTTTAAATTTAAAAAAATTACTTCAGCAAAACGTAGATCACCATTGGTTCCCCTCAGAATACTTCCCTCACTGCCAACACTTGTCCCATTGTTCTTACCAGTTCATGGTGTGGTTTTGGAATCCTCTTTCATGGATGTGATAAAAATACGGCGAATAGTGCTGCCTAGTGCCACCCAACAGAAGGGCAGCCTCGTGGAAGAGTTACAGTGTGTCCTTGTCTACGTTATTCACCAGGTCTGGCACTTTGCTGCTTTTGGGTCACCCCTAAAGCCAAAATGAACGTGTAAGGCGAGACTTTTGAGTTGATTCGGAACATTGAATCAGCCAAAACAGTGCAATAGAGCTGCTCTAGGAAGTGGTAATCATGATAGGATGAATGTGCTCCAAGTGAGGGAGTGTACTGAGGGGGATTAACCACAATGTGTCTTTCACTGAAATGAATTTCAAAAATTCACTGCACACCTTCCGTCTTCTGTACTTAGTCATTTCCCATAGTGCTCCAACACACAGACCCTGGGAACTGTTACCGTAGTTTGCCACAATTAGGGGACAAATTATTTTAGGGGACAGTTTAGACCCAGGAGCTGCAATGCAGCAACCTTTGAAGTGGTTTACCTTTTGCTCTGGAATAAACAAATGTTACCCAATGTAAGAGATTTTCAAGGGCTTCAGTTTGATTTTCCTAAGGAGGTAATAGTAGAACTGTGCCATCCTTTTCCATAACTCTTTAAAATTCACTGGAGAAAAATCATATTTGCATATCTTTCTTACTTGCCCTCCCACCTTGGGGAAGCCTTCATGGTGTTATTTTAAACCAAGATGTGCTTGCTTTCAGGTTGTTAGTGCTTCTGACATGAATCAGATATTTAATCTGCTTTTCCATGTTCTTTGTTTATCCTATCCAAATAAGATTTAAATGTGTTGTTATTTCCATAGCTCAAATAATATGGAAGGAAGAGCAAAATAACTCAGTGAATAACACAGAAAGTCCAAACCTGTCTTCACCCTTTTGCCCTTGAGCCCACCCTCGTTATCCTGTCCCTGATCTGTGGATTGATACACAATTAAATGTGCGTGAAGAAAGATATTAACTTTTGTTTAGCAATAGATGTAATTAGAAATTGACCTAGCTGATATAGAATGATCCATGAACTGTGAATTTAAAAACTCCAACTTGTGCCTTTTGGTGGCTCTAGCATTTCTGTTATAAGAAATGTCTGGGAATGCGGCAAAGCTCTGGTTCTTGAATTGATTTTTTGTTTGTTTTAATTTTGTGTGCAGTACTGGGGTTTGAGCCTATAGCCTTCACACTGAGATTTATTCCTCCTTCCTCTTTTTTGAGACAGTGTCTCACTAAATTGCTCAGTCTGGACTTTAAACTTGCAGTCCTCCTGCCTCAGCC
Organism: Fukomys damarensis; assembly: GCF_012274545.1. NCBI lineage: Eukaryota > Metazoa > Chordata > Mammalia > Rodentia > Bathyergidae > Fukomys > Fukomys damarensis. The sequence goes on from NW_022900947.1 coordinate 55,821,043, forward strand.
TCCCAGTATATTGGGATTAGAGGCATGTACCACCACACCCAGCTTTGTTTATTTTTATTGGCGTTGGATGTATTTTTTATTTGGGACCCATTACTTATTTTTCTACATATCAAACTAAGTCATAATGACTTAAATATCAAAAAACAGGGAGGCTGAAATATTATTTGGTCATTTCTGCTGATTATATGTGGTGTCTCTAATATTTTCTTAATTTTAAAAACTGGTTTATTTGTATGTGTTTTGGCATATTTTAGAATTTGTAATGTCAAATAATTCTTCACTTTTAGATATAATTGAAAATCTGCTCTCTCAGGTTAAAAATTTTTTCTGTCTCTATGGATCAGTTGTTTATAGACTTAGCATTTTTCCTTATTTGTTGGGTGATAGAAAATATGAAATTACCCCACCCTGGCTATTACTTGTTTCTCTCATTTGGATTTTATGTGTTATTAGAATAAAATATTCCTTAATTATTTATTAAAGATAAAAAACAAGCTTACAAATTATAGATTGTTTGCAAGACTGAGTGGTATTAGAAATATTTCTTGGCTCAATGTGCAGGTCACTGTTGAGAGCCATTAATACCAAGTGGCCCAGTTTAGTTGTGATCAGTACTGGGAGACATTCTGAGGTTTCCCATGTATTGGGAGAGGGCCTGAGACAAAGAGTCCTTGTGAAACTTTGCTAGAGACTTGGCCTCAGGACAGAGTCCTTGAAGAATCTGGGTTAACTTTGCCCTGCCCAGTGGCCACTGCCACAGCCCATGTCCAGAGCCCGCAGCCTGGTGGGATGCATTTGAATTTCCAGGTTACGTTCTGAGCTTTTTTTTTTGGTACTGGAGATGGAACTCAGGTCCTTATGCTTGTGAAGCAGACAGAGGAACCACTGAGCTAAATTCTGAGCTTCTTTCAATTCTTGACCTGTGATCATCCCAGAACACAGGAGCTCCCCAAGTATCATGAGGTATCTGCTCCTCAAAGAGAGGTATACATCACATCATGCACAGTCATTATTTTTTTTTAATTGAGTTTATTTGTACATTTTAGGTATACAGTACGGTTACATTCATTATTGGGGTCTTGTACCTTTACATAACAGGTCTTGGTTCTCATTTTTTCCTCTTGTCCCTGCCCTCCCTTCACCCCCTCCTCCCCTCCCCATTTATAAATATTTTATTTCCATTTTTTCATTTTCTCATATTTTTTTCTTTTCCCTTATTACCTTTCCCCTACCCTTCCCACTTTCCCTATACCTTTAGCCCTTTTCTTCCTATTTCACATTGTTAATTATCTCATTAGGATCTTATAGTCATTGTTTTTTTTTTTTAAAAGAACACTCTTTGGTCTAGTTGTTTCTGTAGAAGACAATTGCTTACCCTCCCACTTAACTTTCTGGTTTGGTATATAAATATAAAATGTGTATGCCCATGTGAGTGTGTGTGTGTGTGTGTGTGTGTATGTGTGTGTGTGTGCATGCATGCAAGCAGTTTGGCAAAGAAAATTAATGCAGTGGTGAATTATTCACTGAAGTATAAAAAGTCTGGTGTTTAGAATTAGAAGACCTTGATTCAGGTTATGCGCCTCCCACTTCCTGGTGCTCTGACCTTGCTGAGAGTCTGTTTTCATGCCCCATCTTTGATGGCATTTGTGGTAGTGTATTTAAAAGCATTTTGTGAACCATAAACTCCACACAAATGTTAATTATTGTTATTATTTTAAGTGTACCTGGGTTGCTATAATCAGATATTAGTAAGGAATGCCGCATGAGTTGTTTTAACCCCAGAGAAGATGTATAAACTTACTGAGGCCTACTCTGGTCATCAGATGGCCTAAGGGTACTGCTAAGTACTGAAAATCATGAGCTGATTTCATACAGAGGACCTGTAAGCAGCCTGGGATGGAGGTAGAAGGCGGAGACAGAAATGAATGGTGGCCTCGTTTCTATGCATCCTGCTGAGCCTCCAAGGATTAAGTTCAGTGCCTAAGGTCAGTGGTGTTTCAGAAGTTATATTGATGTATCCGGAATAGCACTTACCAACTTTTAAGACAAAAATTTTGAGAGTCATCAAGTATACAGATAAGGTCAACTGTGGCTCCCACAGGTTTTAGAGAGAAAGTCTGTAGCTTTTTTTGGGTAAAAGAGAGACTCTTTTGGTCACATGGAAAGTGGTATAGGAAAGAGATGCAGTATTTTCTGAAGTGAGTTTCACATCCTGGAAAATGTGTGTCCTCACTTGAACTCTGGGGCCATCTTCAGGTTAGAAAATATCGATGGGAAATAGCTCAGGTTCAGGAACAAGCAGAGCCTGTGTTCCCAGAGAGCCTGTGTTTCTGGCTATCAGTTAGGACCTGTTTTTTGTCCCTCTCACAAGTGAGTAGCTAGTCTCAGCTTGTTGTTTGGTTTCATCTTCAAATTATTATTTTTTAATTAGAAATTTCTTTAACATTTTCACTGAGAATGTTCTGAGGAATTCCAAGTTATAGAAGTCTTGGCATATTTTATTTATTAGTCTGGCCATCATGTGTATTCTTATAGTACAATTTTTGGAGTAAAACACCTCATGCATCCAGCTGATCATCATATAAGCATCACTCATCATTCAGTTTTTAAAAGAAAAGTTTCATCTTGGTTTGAATGAACTGTTGATTTGGCCGAGTTAAGAGATTCATGTTTGCCATCTGTGAGGCAGCAAAGTAGAGGAAGGATGTGTGACTTCAGCCAACTGGCCATGGACCAGCCCCCTGTGGTGTGGACATAGGAAGTAGGGCATTGGGAGACAGGTGCTGAGGAAATGAAGAGTGCTTACTGTGATGTGGCTGATGGTCTGGTTTTGTTTCTGTATTTGGGCCTTGGTGCTGTTTTCCTGAAGAAGGTGGCATTGCCCAGCATGATGTTCCCTTACTTCGGTATCAGAGAGAGTTACGCTGACTGCTGGAGAAATGAGGAGCAGGTACTTATACGAGTTGAGGCTGTGTTGGGGACTTTAGAAGTAGTGATGTTTATTTTTCAGTCTTAGCTAAAGAAATACTTAGAAATGACGGAAAAACTGATGAAAGCATGTAGTAATGGCAGAACGAGATATCTGAGAACAATGAATGTGTGATCTCAGGTTTATGAGTTTTTTAAGCCAAAGAATCTTGGCTTTGGTAGTAATGTGCCAATCTGGACAAGTTGCTTAATGTTTCTGAACCTGTTTTATTTATAAAACAGTATTGCTATATAAATCCTAAAGTTCCTTGTAAATCTAAACTTCTGTGACTGATTTTTTCTGTGATCACAATGATTGCTTCCTTCTAGGGTGTAAACATAAACAGATATCCCTTATTAATGAGAATCACGTCTAGAAATATATGGCAGCCCACTGCTTTGCAAAGGGAATGTGTGGCCGTGGGCCTGTGGACCTTGGACCCAGCTGATTGCCAGTGGCTCCCTCTTGGACTCTCTCTGTCTGCTCTGTTGTCTCTGCTTGCTTGTCTCTCCACCTCCTAGTTCTTGGAGGTTCTGAAAGGTAGGTGCTGTGTCTTCAATGCGTAGTTCTCAGTAGGTGGTCAGTGATGACCTTCAAGGGCAACAGTGCCCCTTGTTCATGTACGACCCTCGGACAACACTGAGGTTGGGACTTGCAATCCTACAGGAATAGATGATGATGCCACGTTAGGCCTCAGTAGGGTATTTTTTGGAGGGATACCATACTTCCTATCCACTCATAGATTTTGGTAATTGGGCTTTAGACAGATTGTTTTTCAAGCTTCATCATGTTTCCTTAAAGTTTTTCACTTTCTGTAGTAATCGTTTTTTTTCCCTTAATGTTTGCAATACATTCATTATAAATGGAGCTAACCATCTGCCATAAAGGAAAGTATAAAAATCAGGCTCTGTCAGTCTTCTTCTCTTCTTCATTTCCATCAGACTCACTTTTCTCTGCATAAGTTCTCCATGAATGGGGTAGTGATCTTGAGTCATGCAGCTCCCCGGGAGATGTGAATTTGAGGATTTGGCAGGAGAAGTGAGCTAGGGGGAGACATGAATGGCAAAATGCGATGTGGGGACGTAGATCGATTATTCATGCAATGCTTCTTTATCAGCACACAAAAGCAGATTGGTTGTTGATAGTAAAATTAGCCCAAATGCCATCTGCACTGTTGTAAGTCTCATTTGCATGCAACGCAATGTGTCTATCAGTGTTTCACTCGTATCTTTGTCACTCTGTCAGATTGTTTGCAGATGACTTGCTGTTCATACTTGAAGTGCTTTTTAATCTTCTGATGTGTTTCCCATGGACCACCTCTTGGGAAACATGTTCTTCCTGTACATGTGGATGCAATGTATCTTTTACATGACTAAACCCCTTTCACTTTTTGATTCTCCCCTTTCTGTTGCTGCTAATAGAAAGAGTGAAATGGGAAACCACAGTTTAACATTATAATCCAGGATTGAAATCGGAGGATCGTATGTCCTTTTGAAGTCTGGCTGCTCTTTATTAACAGAATTATAGCTCTAACTCCCAGAGAGATTTTTTTTTAAAATCAATCTTTTGCTTTCCTCCCTTTCTTCCTTGCTTGTATTTTAAGTTACTTGCAAATAAGTCCAGTTGGAGATTGTGTTTTTTTGTTTGCTTTTGTTATTAGTTGTCATTTATTATTAGTTTTGTTATCAGCTGTTTCAAATGATATACTCAATTCAAAATGTTCTGCCTTTAACACAAAATAAGTCAGTATACATAATACTTAAATTTGAGAATTTTGTAGATCAGATGATGCCCAGTCACCTTAGTCAAATGATTTTTCTTTTTTACTCAGTCTGTAATTGAAACACTAATCTCTTCCAGAAACACGAAGATACACCCAGAAATAATGTTTTACCAGGTTTCTGGGCATCTCTTAGCCATTTAAGTTGATGCATGAAAGTAACCCTGAGATGCTTTTAGAAAAGTGCTTAGTGTGAAGCATTTGACAACATGAGACTAAATTCTGGTTCTAGATTTCCACTGACTCATTCTGTCTTGGCCAAGATTTTTCGTTAAAACTTTGTACTTTCGTGTCTCTAGTTATTAAAGAGAGATAGTAAAAGTTGGCCTAAAAATGTTAATTTGTTTATTTGTGTTCACAGTGGAGTCTTAGTTTCATTTGTACTTTTAATTTTGTGGAACACTTAGAACTGCTTAGTTGAGACATAAAGCCCAACATCACTGTCTTGTCAGCATGGCACTTAATGGAGATATTTATCATCTAACTCAGTTGTTAACAGATGTATTGAATTACGGGGAAAAGTTGGAATAATGAATGAACCATATTCATCAAATACCTGTCATAGGAATCGACACCTTGTTTTTATTATCTCATTTAATCCTTATTCCCATGAATTAGCAATCACTATCCATACAGGTGATACAAGTAAGGTTTAGAGGAGTTAAATAATTTCCCCAAGGCCACATAACTGGTGGGTGATGGAGCTTGGATTTGGATCTCTGAGTGCATAAAAATAGCATAGTTGTTACTAGTGTGTGATTTGGAGTTCCATTTTTGTCTCTTGCTAGCTGTGTAACTTAGGTCAAGTAACCTGACTTCTTCAAAACTACCTTTAGTCTTTAGATTGATAGTCTACTTCACAGGGATGTTCTGAAGATTAAATTCAACTGTGCCTTTACCATGGCCTGACACAGCACGAGAGGTACGCATTGCCCCTGCCCACAGGGCTCTGTCGTGTTAAATGAGATGTGGAGCATGAGGGTGAAGTGTGAACAAAGTTTTATATGTTTCATAATATATGATAAAATATTAATCACGCATTCTTAGTAAACAAGAAGCCTCAGTAAACAAGTGGTGAATGTAGTAAATATATCAGAGCTTCGTGATAAGGCTGGGACAGGCAAACTCTTTCCTATCTTTACCTCTAGCACACTGAATCTTAGAGCACATGACTTTACTCTCCTGTTACTTCTGTGTTCCCCATTCTGTTTTTCATCTGCTCATGCATTCATTAAACATCTCTTAAAAGACAGCAAGGTTTTCAGGAACACTATCCTGGTAATTTAGGGGCTAGAGAAGAACTAAGATGTGGCATTTGTTCTCGGGGGGGGCATGGAACTTGTAACTCAATGGGAGGAGAGACAGGTATGTGTAGACTTAATTGTAACACAGTGTGAACGTTGAAATGATAGTGCTCTGAGTTGGAGGAGGTTTATGAAAGAGTTGACACTTGAATTCAGTAATGAAAATGAGAAGAGACTCTATCTCACTCAGTTTTTTACCACTGTTTCCCAGAACATTGCATCCAGTACCTAACATGCCGTAGACCCTCTGCAGTGACTTGGATGCTGATTTGCAAATCTTGCTCATCTGGAAGATCTGCGCCTCCCTGTGTCTCTTGTCGTCACTCCTCCACCTCTTTCAAATGCAGTTTAGGGCCTAGGATCCATACAGTAGGGTGGTTTAGAGCACAGACCTCAGAGACAGACTTCCTGCTTTTAGTTCCTGTCTCTGCTACTTATTAGCTGTTTGATCTTAGCTTCTCCATGCCTCAGCTTCCTTATCTATAAAATGGGGATAATAATGGTTCCTAGCATTTTTAAATGGGGAAAAAATAAAACCACAAAGAACTTAGAACGAGCACTAAGTTCTTTGAATAGTAATTGCTTAATAGATACTAGCCTGAGTTCATTTATCAGTAAAGTTGCCTCACAAATACTGTTAGCAGCAAAAATGGAATTTTCCTGTGTATTTTCTTATTTACCATGAACGAGAGAATATGACTTATTTTACTTAGCATATTGTTTATTCATGGTTTGCTCTTGCTTTACAACAGATCATAAGGTCCTGCTTAGTGCCCCGAGGAGCTCATGTATATTTTGTTAGTTACAGGTCATGCTTCTTGGAGGCCCCTTTAACTGTTAAGATGACCTCCAGATTCTGATTTTTTTCTTCGCTTTCCTTAATAGTTAACAAACTGTTTAATGCACAGCAGGAAAGCTAAGTAGGCCTGAAACATTCAGAAAATGGCATGTGAATTAGTTGTAAACTGTTTCAGTAAACATGAAAAGGGTGGCAATTATTTAAGTGATTGTCTAAGTTTTGTTAAAGTATTTAAAAGAAAAAATAAGTGCTTAATGCTGCTTTAATTATAAGGAACTTATTAGGAAACCTTAAATCTAGAGTTTACCAAATGGGCCTAGTTCATAACTTTACCCAAGGATCTTTGCAAAAATATTGATTTTACACACACACACACACACACACACACACACACACACACAGAGAGAGAGAGAGAGAGAGAGAGAGAGAGAGAGAGAGAGAGAAAGAGAGAGAGAGAGAGACAGACAGACAGATATACACATAAGTCTCTTAATGAAATTTAGGAACCTGGTCATCTGTGTTTTTTCAAAATTACCTCAGGTGAATCTGATGATTTAGTCTTGTGGGAAAATATTGTTTAGGGGTTGTCTGGCTAAAAACTTGCCTTAGGTTTTGCTTTCAATATTGTAAAAAGAACCCAAACATACTTTAGTATAACTGGTTACCAAGTTAAAATTGAGGGTGTGGAATGAGAGTAGCTGAGACAATGGAAGTCTATGGCTTTTGGTTTGCCTTCTGTGACTGTTAACCCTGATTTGTCAACTTGGTAGGATAAAGAGATACCTGGCAGATTAGGACAGCGCATTATGAGTCTCTCTGGATGGGTCATGGAAGTGTGACCTTGGGAACTACAAATATGTTCCTGGCCCTTTTCTTCTCTGACAGTTTTCTCCTGTCCTGTTTTCTGGCTGCCATGAATTAAGCAATTTTTCTCTGCTACACCCTTCTGCCATGATGTTTCTGCTTGGAGTCAGCTGATCACGGACTCAGTCCCCTGATGTGATAAAACCAAAGCAAACCCCTCTTCCTTTGAGTTGTGAATACTCTTCATAAGGAAAGCTGACTGCTACAGTGGCACCAAGAGTGAGAGTGTTGCTGTGACTATACCTGACCATTTGGTTTAGAAGCCTTTGAAACTGGTTTATGGGAAGAATTTGGACTGATTTAGAGATGTAGGATAGAGCAGCCCTAGAATTCTGTAAGAAGAGTCAGATGGGTGATTTGGGTTAAGGTTCAGAAGACCCAGATGCTGATAGGAATACAGACAGTAAAGGCCAGGGTCAGGGGGTTTCAGTTGGGAAGAAGGACTTCATTGACATTTGGAGTAGTAGCCATGTGTGTTACACTCTGGCAAAAAATTATCTACATATGACCATGTCCTGAAAGTGCAGGGCAGAGGATTGGTTGATTTGGTAGAGGAAAATTCAATATAGCTCAATATTCAGGCTGTGAAATGGGTACCGCTAACTTCTTTAGCCAGATTTATGGTGAGAATTTGGGGCAAAAAGCAGAGGGGAAAAATTTGAAAAACTTGAGCTGTTGACCTCAAAGAAACCATATATAAAGCTGGGGCCAGAGGAAGTATAATTTCCACTAAAAAGGAATTGAGTACTTTGTACAAGGACAAGAAGAAAGATGCCTTAAGGACATCGGAGAAATCAGCGAGACCCCACCATTTTAGGCTCAGGGGTGCAAAAGTGTAAACTTTTCATTGAAGAAGTGAAGCCCTGGGACCTTAGCTTGACAAAGGTTTCTAGGTAATTGGTTCCCCAGGATTCATTTCACTCTCCTCAGCCATCCAGTTTCTTTTTGTTTGTTCTTTTGAGACAATTATGTCTCAATTATGTCATTGAGACCGAGCAGGAACTCATTTTGTAGCCCAGGCTGGTCTTGAACTCACAGCCATCCTCCTGCCTCAGCCTCCCCAGTGCTGGGATTACAGGTGCACACCACCATGCCCAGCCTCCAACCAGATTCTTTTTTTTTTTTTTTGGTACCAGGGATTGAACTCAGGCCCTTGCACTTGCAAGGCAGGTGGTGGAACCACTGAGCTAAATCCCTGGCCCCCATCCAGATTTTGAAAGAGGCCAATGCAGCCATGGTCCAAAGGGCCTGGCTACTGTTCCTACTGACAGGAAACTTTGGTGTTGCCTGTGTGATGCTGGTCTTATTGGCATGCAGAATCCAAGATTGTGTGGTCAGGAGTCTTCCACCAAGATTTCAAAGGAAAATCAGACAAGAAGACCCTGAGATTGAAGTGGGTGAAGCTGTGGCAATGACACTGAAGGTGCAGTGGAGACCCCAGGTAGTTAGAGATGCTGGAGCCATGGAACATGTGATGAATGAAGAAAGCTATAGGCTGTGAGCGGAGTCACCCTGAGAAGCCACATGGGCTGCAGCCAGCAAGGCTGTATGAGAGGGACCATCCAAGTCCTTCAGAGCTCACATCTTACTTCTGTGTGCCTCAGATGCTGGACATAGGCCTCTCAGATTTAATGTTTGGCCTTCTGGTTTTCAGTTTTGCTTTGGTCTTATTCTTTCCTGTCTCCTGTTCCTCCCTTTTAAATGAGAAATTTACCCTGTACCATTGTAACTTGATATTATATAATTTAAATTTAAATCAAATCAAATCAAATTAAATTAAACTTTTTACAGAGGGTCATAGCTAAGAGTTTGCCTTGGATCTCATGGGGGACTTTGACTTGGACATTTTAGCAGTGCTGGGACTCTTGAGATTTTGGAGAAGGGATTATCGTGTCTCAATTGTACATGAGATAGTTTTATAATGTTAGGCAGAATTATTACACTATAATTGTGTTTATTTGGAGACTGTGATTTTAGGTGAGGTGTTTTGGTGTAAAAGCAAAGGGTGAATTGTGACCATTAATCTTGTTTGTCAATTTGACTGGATTAAGAAACACCTAGTAGATTAGTAAAATATTTTTTTGGGTGTGTCTAGGTGGGTCACCAAAGCTTAACCTTGGATACTATGTACGAGCTCTGACCTCCTTCCTTTCTGGCACTGTTCCTCTGTTCTTTTTCCCAGCCACCATAAACTAAGAAGCTTTGTTCCTTCATACCCTTTTACCATCTTTCTTCCTTGGAGCCAGCCAACCATGGTCTGAGTCCGCTGAAACCATGAGCCAAATTTGACTTCTCTCCCTTGCAGTGTGGGTGTTTAGTATTGTGTCATAGCAGCAGAAAAGCTGACAAATTCACTTTTGTAAGCTGTCAGTGGCAGCAAAACCACCACCATTTATTGGGCAAAGACAAGAAATACTATAGCTAGATTTGCTACAAGATTTTTTTTTTAGGTAAGTGAAAATTATAAATGAAAAAGGTAATTTTATAAGCTCTTGTCTGATAAGTAGAAGTGATTTGTTCATGAATAGAGCTGCAAAAGAATGCCGAGAATACTTTTGAAGCAAGGCAGTCTGGCCACAGATTGGAGAAAACAGGTACATTCTTTGTGCATGTGCAGCTTGACTAGGTGTCTAGAGCCACTGATCGCAGCAACAGAGATGTATTCATTGTGGAGAGAAGTACTGCGTACTCAAACCTTTTCACTCCACCACAATGGTGTGGTCTTAGATAGCTTTCTAAGACTCACTTGATTGTGCCGCTCCCTGATTGAAGCCCTCTGCTCTTCCTTATTGGTACTGTAGGAGAAAGTCTAAATGCCCTATCAAAGTTTATAGTGCTGGCCATGATTTATTTCATATCTCTTTTATAGTTTCCTTTCTCTGATTACATTTTCCTACTCTCTGCTCTAGCCTACTGACGCCTACACACACAGTCATCTGAAGTGCGCTGAGCAAATACCCACGACATTATTCTGTGACAGCATAGTGAGTGCCTCACAGGGGCTCAACACACAGTAGGTATTTAATGCATGTTTATTAAACAGATGAGGAAATCAAGACACAATTTCTGTAATTAGCTCTTTGCATGTGGGCTTTCCCTTTGGGACCTAAGCTGACTAAATTCCACATTATAGTGTATATACAGTTTCTGGCATATGATAAATATTCATTAAGAATTTGTGAATGAATCAACAATCTTGGCAGCATTACAGATTATATGGCATATTCATAGTCACCCTTTTATCTGTGCAGTTGAAGGGAGATTAGATAAGCCAAACATACTAAATAATAATATGCTTTATTTTCTTGAAATTTTTAAAATTATCAAGCCAAACAATGTCAGAATCTTGAGAGACAGAAAATTTGACTTACTTTTTTAGGTTCCTCCCTTTCACAGAGAATTCTTTGTATATTTCTCTATTCTGTATCTGTTAGCATCAAACTTAAGGCTCTGGCACATCCCACAGATTTAGGCAGAAGTGATCCCCTTAAGTTTACTTTCCTAATAGAACAAACGTCATAGGGCTTGATAAGGCAATTAGATATTTTTAACTGTAGGAAGACTTTGGTTTGAGTTGAATTTTCTAGAAAAACAAAAAATGGATATGAAATATTGAATGATCATTGCATGACTTTACATAATTTGATTGTGACCAGAGACAGAAAGAAATGAATGCCTGGGAGTTCATCGTGCTTACCTGCCCTGAGGTAAAGCCTCGCAAAGCTGAGGTATAGGTACCTGTTTAGACCACCTTCACCAGGACGGTGATGACTTCCTTCTGCTACAGAGCTCAGCTGCTTGGAGGGTAGGGTAAAGCAAATGTATTTACCTGGAGCATCCCTTTTATTTTGGAAAACATTTTTACAGTAAAATAAACCCAGAACCATTCATTTTAATTGTGAAATCCATGAGAACCTTTAAAGCACAGAGTTTTACAGAGATATTTTTAGGCAGGTTAGATGCTTTTGTTATCCAATCTGATAAATATTTTGAAGATCATGCACAGTAGACTAAAGAATTGGTTTATAACCTGGGAGATTTAATGACTGTAGTATAGACATTTTCAATTCAGTGTACAGATTGATAACAAAACCCCCCCTTTTTTTACTTCATTGGTAAACAACACTGTGAAGTTCCCTTTTACCACTTCTGGTGGATGAAGGATGGTGGTTCAGGCTTGAGCGACACCTTGTTGGGACCCCAGTCTGGGAGAAAGATGCCTTTCTGCCTTTGAGATGGAGTTCAGTCACGAACTGCTCCATTTAGAGTCAGTTGGAGGTAGCATATTGCTGGCAGTTCCAAACTATTTAAAAAACAAGAGTTATGGTTATTAATTTCTGAAGCCGCAGAAGCATGAATCAACATTATAGCAGTGTCAGTATCTCAGTAGGAGCTGGTTTCAACTGAACTGAGGCAACAAAATAAATGCTTGCAGATTGTTTGGACAGAATGTTGTGCTCTGAGCTTCAATTTATTCCCCCCAGCCTTACTTTTGAAACAGAGTTGTGGCACTTGAAATCACAAGAAAATCCTCCCTGTGAACATCTTGGACCTTAGCAAATAACTTGCATCTGCAAGCATTTGTAATGTACATCTGCAGTGTTTTCACTGTATGTTGCTGATAGATGTGCCTCTGAACATCTGTGAGACGTATTTCACGATGGTAGAGACATAAAGCAGAGTGATCAGCTGGTCACCATGGTGCACAGGCCATTCTAATAGGGGGGGTCACATGTTTCCTCTAAATGGGGCTATAAAATAGGAAGACACTTCTGCAACTAATGAGTTGAATTATGACAAGCAGCTATTGACCCTTGGCAGTCTTGAAAATTGTAATACTTTTTGGCTAATTTTTATGAAATACTTTTTCTTAAACTTCTAAGATTGTGTGTGTGTGTGTGTGTGCGCGGGCACGCATGCTGTTAGTTTGGTTTATTCTTATTTTTCTAGTGTATCCCCGTCACTGCAGCCTAGGCACATGGAACCTTACAAAGTTAATTTATTCTTTGAAATGAATGTCTTTCCATGTGTTTTTAAAGTTGATCGATGATGTCTGAAGATTTTTTTTCTGAAGAAGTAAAATCCTTTTTCCAGAAAACTCTGCTTGTATATGTTTGTGTGCATTCTGAATAGTAAGCAGATCTGTAACTTCTAAAGTTAAAGCTGGCACATTTATAGGCCCAGTTATTTGAGCTCTGGAATGAATTTGGACAGCTTCTCAAACCACTTAAAACCAGAGGAAAGTAAATTAAAAGTAACAGCGGATGGCTTGTTGAAAAGTAAACGAGTAATGGCTCAATCCCAAAGCTAGTGTATGAAAAGTTTAACACTCCTTGGAAGGAAATTGGTAATGTGCAGTCCTTGGGTACTCTATGGAGAAAAATAAACAATTAATCATCAAGACTTTTAACAGTCGCACTTTTAAAGAGTTCAAGCTAATGGCAAGGTATGTTTCTGAGATGTGGATTGTGGACTTGGATGCTCTTTGTTGACAAATAGAGTAGAAACAGAAATGGAAGCAGAGATACTCTGTAGCAAGAAGGGTATATAGGGACTTTAGTTATTAGACAAATCTACAGAACTGCACCCCATGTCTGCATCTTCTGACTACCGGATATGGAGTAGTGTGGTGGGTAATGTGTGTAAGCTCCTTGAGCTTAGTGAATGTAGAGATAATGTGTAGTCTGTGTGAGTATTCTGAAGGAATTTGCAACAGGTTCATAACAAGTGGTATTTCCCAGCAGATATTCCTATTAAGTTATATTTCCAACCAACTGCCCTGATCAACACAAATCACAGTTTAAAGTTATTTGGCAAAAACAAAAACCGAGGAAAAAAAAAAGGCAAGCAAGCATTCTCTTTAGTGAGCCCATGTTAGTGGCTTCCTTCTGAAGAAGCCTGTAAGCAGTCAGTCAACAAAAGACTAAAACCTGGGAAAGTGGGAAAACCAAAGCATAAATTTTAGAAGAATGCAGATAAAATTGTGGGGCAAGTTATTGCCCTCAAAGGCATTGATCATTTAAAATAGTCGTAGATTACAGTAGAGGAATAACTCACTACTAAGGTGAGCTAGATTTGGCACATGACAAGGATACTGTACTGTTTGTACTCGGGTTATAGAAAATTAACCAATTGTTATGTATTGTATGTCACATCATATGGATCTTTCAGGATAGTTTTAATTGAGGTTGATATTTTGAAGCAAATTCTTGACATAACCAACTATGTGAATTGGATAAGTCACTCTGTTGGAGAAACTGTAGTGTCAACCAGTTTAATGCTCAAAGAATAAATTTAATATTTAGAAAATGATTGGAAACTATTGGAATTTTTTAGATCATTTTATTAGTACATGTGGCTAACATCTCTCCTGGGAGGGTGTATCTTCAGGCAGAGCAACCGTGTGTGTGGTGTTGAGTGTGGCTCTGAGAAAACCAATATTGTTTAATATTTATTGATTATCTGTCAGAGTGATAATTCTGTATATGTGTTTAAGTCAGATATTACTTGGAGTGGAAAAGTAGGTGATTCTCATACACTTTATCAATTAAACTTGTTCTTACCATAAAATCTCTACATTCATTTCAGTCATTCTTTGTTTCTGGCATAGTTCTTTTTATTTGTGAACCACCATGCCCACTGGACTTCTCTTCTGTCTTGGGGAAATCTCCATTCTTGCTTTTATTTTCCCACAGAAATCTCAGCATCCAGGGTTTTCCCTCCACACCTTGGTCTGGTGTGAAGGATTGAACCCAGGGCCTCCTGCATGGGAGGCAAGTGCTTTACCACTGAGCTACATCCCCAGCCCTGGTTTTAGTTATTTAATCATCTTTAAAACCCAGTGTTTGCTTAGTCGGTTATGTTCCTTTACCTCTTTAGTTCACTCTGAGAGTAATATTTTTGTGACCATGAATGATGAGAAATTCAACAAAAATTTTATCCATCTTACAATTTCTTTCAGTATTTCTTATCTAAACACTATTAGTGTTCACTACACATTTTTTGACTAACCATATGAAGGGTGAGAATATTATTGAGGATTATTTTCCTCCAAGAATATCACATTCAGGTTTTTTAATCTTTGCAGTGAAAACTTGTTGGTATTCTCACAGGGAAAATGAGATCCACAGAGCTATGATACGTGGTGTACTTGGTGCCTCATTTAGTAGAACAGCACTGCCTTGCCTTTCTGAGTAGCTCTTGTAAGCCAGAAGGGCAAAATTCAGTACCAGCAGCAGCACATGTGTCGGCAGTAATTTCTTCATTCTTCCAGTAGTTATTTATCAACAGATGGGGAAGGCAAAGGAACTGTACATTTTAATGATTGACACTTATTAACTGGAAATTCTGTGCCCAGTTAAGGAATAGCCATGCCTCACATATTACCACAGCTTTAGAAATGATAAAACCATTTCTCTGCGGGTTCATTGGACAGAAAGCTGTTAATAGTGAATCTCTTTGAAGTAACACCATCTATCTTGCCCTGATAGACTTGGGTTATCTCTAGACAACTGGAGATGTTACGTTAGAGGCTTTTAATAGATAGCATTAGGAAGTGTTTCATAGAAAGATTATAGTGAAAATATGTTGTTAAAGGGGGTGAATTCTTTATTTTTGTGCGCACGACTGTGGAATGCGCATGTTGTGTGCAATGCACTTTAATAGGGTATTAAAATCCCGTGCCAGCTCATCTACCTGCTCCAATCTGTTTTCCATCCCTTGAGTGACTCAATGATATGAATAATTTAGAAAGAAGTTTACTCCTGTGAGAAATTGTGCTTCTCTACCCTGAAGGTGCTTCTAAAAACTTAGCTGGTCCCGTTTTATTGTTAATTGAAATGGATTTAGCAAATCTCATAATTAGAGAAATCCTCAATAAAACTATCAAAATTTACTTGTTTAATTAATTAGACTCTCTTCATTTACAAGCTCTTTTTTTTTTTGTCCAGCTTTAATTGAGTTTATTGGTACATTTTAGGGATACAGTACAGTTACGTTCATTGTTGGGATCTTGTACCTGTACATGACAAGTCTTGATTCTCATTTTTTCCCCTTACCCTTGCCCTCCCTTCACCCCCTCCTCCCCTCCCCATCTAC
The DNA here is from genome assembly GCF_012274545.1 of Fukomys damarensis. Lineage (NCBI taxonomy): Eukaryota > Metazoa > Chordata > Mammalia > Rodentia > Bathyergidae > Fukomys > Fukomys damarensis. Next base: position 55,836,855 of record NW_022900947.1, read on the forward strand.
AAACACTTTATTTTCATCTTTTCATGATCTCACATTTTTTTCTTTTTTCTTTTTTCCCTTATTACCCTTCCCCTACCCATCCCACCTTCCCTACACCTTATGAGCTGTTTTTTAAAGACAGCTGAACTTGGGTCTTCCAAGTGGTTCCCTAGGTTCTGCCTGGGTTAGAGGTCTTGCAAAATGATTTGCTCATCACATCCCTTCGCAGTCTCTTGGGGAGATCAAATGAGGTTTCTTAGTCTATTTTGTGCTGCAGTAACAGAAAATCACTGACCAGATGATTTATAATGAACAGAAATGTACTGGGTCATGGCTCTGGACGTTGGGCAGTCTAGTATTGAGGTACCAGCATCTGGTGCTGGCTTTCTAGATACATCATAACACAGTAGAAGGCATTACATGCAGGAGGACAAAGGATATTGAAATTTAGCCATATGGAATGAGACCTCTCTGGAGAAGTAGCTTTCGTCTGTCTTCAAGGGCAGAGCTCTTATGACCTAACCATTACATATCAATGCTATCCTAATGAAGGCACGTTCCAACATGACTTTTAAAGGCGCAATGCATTCAATTCATAGCAGAAAGCATAGAAAGAACCAACAACCAAAGACCAAAGCAGTGGGGCTCTAGATGTCAAATAGGAAGTTTCAGTGGACCTGTTAGAGATTTTTTTTCTTTGTTGAAAATATAATTAAACTTCATAGAAGATGAGAATTACTGCCACTAATTTTGGACCCTTGACTTAGAACAGATCTAACTGAGGTAGTAAAGAACTTATTGGAGGATTTTGTTGACATGCAACATTTTGTTGCATTCAAAGTTAATATTAAATCTCTCAGGCCCTGTGACCGTGGGGAATGTCTTCTCTCCCCTTCCCTTTCTGTCTCTCCTTTCCCCTCCCCGCCCCCTCTTCTCTTTCTCTCTCCCATTCTTTCCCCGTCTCTCTCCCCATCTCTTCCTCTCTCTTTCTTTCTTCCTTTCTCTGTTTAGGAAAGCAGAGTCACTCATTTAATGTTTCCTTGATGCCTCCATTCCTCATATACCCCTTTAAAAGAGAATACATTTCTGAATATTCCTGTTTAGGAAAGTAATCAATTTTTTTGGCAATGTGGGGATGAAGTCAAAAGTTCTGATTCTATAAGACTTGGTGCTTTTATATTCTATGCATAAAGAAAGTCTAAAGGAAGGAGGGGCCTTCTTTTTTATCCACATACAGAGAGACATGTAATGGCAGCATCAGCACAGTGTTGGTGACATTAATATTGGCGCCATAAATTTAGTGACTTTGTGTAGAAAATAGTTGCACTTCAGCAAGTTGGTAGTTTATTTTGGGAATTTTGTCTTTTCTTGTCTTTTCCTTCCTTTCTTTTCTTCCTTTCTTTTCTTTCTTTCTTTCTTTCTTTCTTTCTTTCTTTCTTTCTTTCTTTCTTTCTTTCTTTCTTTCTTTCTTTCTTTCTTTCTTTTCTTTCTTTTCTTTCTTTCTTTCTTCTTGTGCTACGGATCAAACTTGGGGCCCTCAGCTTACAAGGCTAAATCCTAGCCCTATTTTGGGAATGTTGAACACACCCTAATGTTGATGAGAACTGAGTCTGACTTGAGAAACCTTGGAGTATAAATTGTGCTGGTAATTGGTCTGAGTTGAACCTTTATGCAGAGAAATCCATCATCTAAACCTTCTCATGGACAATGCCAACGGAGCAGAGAGAGGTGAGTTAGGAGAGGAGAAATGGACACGGTAGTGAGGACATGCACAAGGAGCTTGCAGATCTTTCAGAAGAAGGTTGCTAGCAGGTCATGGCCTTTCCTTTTTACTCACTGGGGCTTCTGCTCGGTGTACAGAGGTTGCTTGTGAAGGCCCCACTCCCATGTGAGCCATGGCATAGCTGTTTGGCTTTTGTGCTGCAGTGAGAACCATGGCCAGACCTAGTGTGTGGCTTGGAACTGGCTGTGCCAGCCCCGAGACCCCAGTAAAGGCAAGTGCTATATAGAATTTTGTCTGTGCTGAACATTTGTTAAAGAAAATAGTCGAGATTATATAGTTTCAAATACTTAACGGAAGTGTCTGGCACTAATTTCGTATGACTGTTTTCAATTTAGCAATTAAAAAATCTTAATTGGGTTGTTTTTCTTATAAATAATGTTGTGAATGTTAATTCTAGAAATTTTAGAACTTGCATGTAAACCAAATGAAGAAAATAAGGATCATCAATAATTCTACTATTTAAGGTTGTTACTATGTATGTGTATTTATTTATTTATTTTATTTTTTTACATACTGTGGAATTCAGTAAGTCTCTGGTTATGAGTAACAAGATGCCCAGTTGTATCTGGAATAAACACATAACCAGCAAGAACAACTTTCTAGATTTATTAAAGAAAGGGTCTGGATTTAGCTGGGTCCTTAGGGAAAGCAACCTGATTTCCACAAAATACTGCAGAAAGTTAAAAACCACAACCAGAAGTAACGATTACCTGGATATATAAAGCGTTGAATGCTTCATAATTTTTACAGGATAAGTAAACCCTGTGGTTAAGTGTGGGTGAATGGAGGCGGCTGTGAGAATTCCCCTTCCTTACTGACTACTGAGTACTTACTTCTCTTCAGGAACTCTGGCATGTGGCAGGTCTCCTGCGACGTGGTGTGAACTCCAGAGGAGACATGCGACGTGGTGTGAACTCCAGAGGAGACAGCATTCGAGCTCTGTGCAGATGCAGCCTTCGTTATCTGTCACGCCCATGTAGACTTTCTTGACTTTGGCTCTTCCTTTTGCTTTGGCACCTGATCATTGCTTCCTTTGGGAGCTGACATCCCTGGCAGGGTCTGACCCGTGTGTGCTGTGCCCTGGCATTGGTGTGTGTAGTGAGGGCCTTCTCCAGGTCGCTTCCTAACAGGGGCACCCTTTCGGCCTGACAAAGATGATTTAATTGTGAGACATCCGAGGGGTGCCTGGGCGTGGCTCCTCTGGGTGATGTGGTCTTGTGATACACGGCTGAAACAGGGGTCTGTAGAGCTAGGTTATTACTGCTCTTCATTTTTCCCTTAAAGGTGAATATTGTTCAAATCCGGCTACATGAAGGAGGGAAAACACTATTATGGAAGGTGAAGTCCAGAAAGAAATGTTAAGAAGCCGGTTTTATCATTAGCGAGCTTAGTTTCGTTACTTAGTTTAGGTCACTGCTGAGTTTACAGAAATTAAATGATTTTATTTGAATTTTGCTTCCCTTTGCAGTAGAAATTGTTAAAACATTGAAATAATATAATACTAGACAAATTAAAATTAATATGATTGGAATAGTTAATGAACAGATCAACAGCCAGAAAGGCTGTGACCCATGGTTATTTAATACGGTGTTCCCTGAGACTTCATGGGTCAAATCTGTTTGGTGTGGAGGCCGTCATCACTGGGACATATGTATACCACCACCATATAGTTCCCTGATTGAATATTTTCAACTCATCGTGTTGGCAGATTTTAAGAAGGAGAAAGATAGGATGAGTTAGGGAAGATAAGAGTGAATACTTTTTTGTTCTAGAAATTTCTAAATATCTTACTCATATGACCTACCTCCTGATTGTATCTTTGTGATGCAAACCAGAGGTAAATCATATTGACCACACTTTAAGGGTGTGAGGGTAAGAGAGAGATGGCTCCCCAGAAGGGTCAGGGTAAACTCTTTAAACTTACTCTGCTCCTGAGTGAACTATAGCTTAATAGGGTTCTGAAATCCAGGCTCTGAGTGCTGTTGAGGCCCTATAGCTGAGTAACAGTGTCACGGAATATTAAGAATAATTGGGAGAATTGACAGCTTTTCTTAAGTGGGAGTATATTAATAATGGATAGCTGTGTATGTTTAAAATTATCCATCTGAATGAATACTATTTGGCTGTTTCAGTTTCTGGGCTAATTTGTGACAGAAAAAGTAACCATCTAATTTACCTGTCTAGAGCTTGCTAGCATGCAACTTGAGGGTAATTTTCTGGATTTGTTGGGGTAACAATAGGTTAAAGCATAGGAAAAAGGTTGTTCAATGCAATGGATTTGGTGAAATGTAACATATGGAAATTAACTCTTCTCTAACCAATGAAATGGAATTATAAAATTGTATATCACTATCCTTTTGCTTCCAAGTGACAGAAAATTCAACTCAGATTTCTTTAAAAGATAATTGTCTTATATGATTGAAGAGTAACTACTTCAGGCATGGCTGGATCTAGCTGTTTAAATGATAGCACCAGGAATCTGTCTCTGCCTTGGTTCTGAGTTCTTCCATGTTTACTGTATTCTTAGACTGACCTTTTCTTTAGGGTTGCATGAATGCTGTCAGTGCTTCACAGCCTTTTTACCATCTTTTTCTCTCAGTGTAAAGATTTATCTCCTAATAGTTCCAGCAAGTCTGACACTTACACTGGCTGGTGTAGGTGAGGTAAGGTGTCCACTCAAAAGTGAGTTGTTGTGATCGGGAGTTGTTGTCTCCTCACTGTCCAGACTGGGTGATGGGGGGAGGGAGAGGCCACCCAGTGGAAACACTTTAGGTATAAAGATGGGTTTCCAAGGGAAACTAAAAGGGGACAATCAGAAAGAGAGGTTCGGGTACCAAGTGTGCGTCATTTACATGCGACCATGATGGTTGTATTTTGAACCTTTATAGGTTTCTGAAATTTTATTCATTTATTCCTCATTTCTTATAAATACAAAATGAAGCTGCATGATTTTTTTATATACAGTTAAGTGTATTTTTGGAGTACAACAGTGGCCTGATAATTATATGAATTGTGGAAATTTTAACAACCATTATATATACTTATAAACATTGTTTCAGAATGAAGAACAGAATCAAATACTTAAAATTATAATGGTGTAAACCAGTTGTTGATAGTGTATTGATAAATAAATAGGTATTTCTTTTTATACTTTGGTTTGAGAGGTAAAACTTTATCAGAGTATAGACTCTGCCTACGAGAATGCCAAGTTCAGAAGTCCTCATTTAACCCACCGAAGGGAATTTATATGTAGACTTGTCATACTCAGTATGAACTACTCATTATGACCATCATTTCTATTAGAAATGTCTTTTTGGTAGCCTGCAGGGTGGCCACAGTGGGATGCTTCCTGGACTGAAAATAACAAGGCACATCCACAAATTGCCTTTTGGTAGATAATGAACCAGATATTCAATTAATTTACTTTAGTACTATTTCATATGCTAGTGTGATTTCTGCCTCTTCTGAGATCTAGTGCATTTATTTTCTGTACTAGTCATGTAACAATCTGTGCTTTACTTTTAATTGGTTTATTTTGAAAAAAAACGATAGCTAAGAAATGAGTTTGAAAATAACAAAGGCTGAGTATGAGGTCATCTTATTTACTTGTTATGTTATCTTGGGTATCTCTTACGCTCTTAAAACTCAGTTTCCCTATCTGTAATATAGGGTTGTATAATGTAAAGGATATAATAAATGGAAAGTATTTAATATAATGCATGCTATATTTTAACAATTCAAAAATGTTTATCACTGTGTCTTACATTTTTATTGGTAACATTTTTCCCTATTTGTTATCATCTCATCTACAAATTCATGAGGACAGGAACTTCACTGTCTAAATATTTTATAATCTTTCAACCAATACTATAGTATATTTGCATACTCTAAAAGCTAATAAGTACAGTTAGCCTTTTGTATCCACAAATTCTATAACCAGGGACTTAACCAATTATGACTGAAAATATTTGAAGACCTACAATCATTGCATCTTGTTTTGTTTTTGTTGGAGACATGGTCTCACTATGTAGTTGAAACTGACCTGGACTTCACTATGTAGCCCAGGCTGGTCTCGAACTCACAGCGATCCTCCTGCCTCAGCCTCCCGAGTGCTGGAATTACAGGTGTGTGCCACCACACCTGGCTTCAATCATTGCATCTTTACTAAATGTGTACAGGCTTTTTCCTTGTAATTATTTCCTAAGCAAGGCAGTATAACAACCTTCTAATTGTATTCAGTATTAAAAGTACTACAGAGATGATTTGATGTAAACAGGAGGTATTTACAGGTTCTATGCATATTTTGGGCCACTTTACACAAGAGACTTGAGCATTTGCAGATGTTGGAACCCATGGCAGAGTGGGGCAGCATTGAACCCATCTCCTAGGGATACATCAGGTTTCCAAATAGCAGTGTGTGATTATAAGGGCACAGATTTTCCATTTTGTTCTGCCATGTCCTTTTCTAAGATACATTTACAGAGAGACAGGGAAAAGAAGAAGAGAAAGATCTTTCTAGAAGAACTGTGGCAGAATACATACTGTTCATTCTTTTCTTCACTCATTTCTAACTCATTTTGCTGTTCATCTTCTTTTTGTGTAACTTTGTGGGCACCAGGCTGAAGGATGAACCAGGTCATTCACTTAGCAGAGGTGTGAAACATAAAGCAGAGCAGCAATGAAAGCACCAAGCAGGGCTGGAAAATGTCCTAGCGGATTGCATGCAGTGGTCCCTTGAGGCAGGCAGATTGAATCTAGCAGAGGAAAATAGCTTACTCAAGGTGTTCATTCTTTTATTTGAGACTCAACCTTGAATATCCTTGTATTGTGTTCATGCATGCCTAATGCCAAGATACAGTAAGGGGTAGGTAGGATAGATTAAGAATAGTTTCTCAAGCTTTCTGTTTCAAAGTTCTTAAGGTGACATTTCCTTTGCAAATGGTATGGATTTATGTATTTGAAGATTTCCAAAGTTTAATCATCCTTATCTAGTTCACTGAATCAGTATTTAAGGCATTATGTTATGAGGCTGGTTCTGGGTCTGTCTTTGAGGAGGACACATAAAACACAGAGCCAGTTTTCCATTTCTCTGGTCTAGCTGGGGAGAGAAGTTACCCGTACAAAGTTAGGTAACAGGGAGCAGCCTGTTTGTACCTAAATAGCTCATTTTGAATAAGGAACAGTCCCTTGGTTTTGGGAGTTAATATGGAATATTGGAAAAGATGAAATTCAAAACTGGGAAATCAAGTCACTTAGAGAAGGAAAGAGTATTCTAATATTCTAAAGAAGAAGAATGAGCGAAAGATAAGAAAATGGGCAGTCAGCTCTTCTGTGGTCACAAGATAACTCTGGGTTTCTGTGGGAGATAAGGTTGGACATGCAGGTTGGGGATCGTGTGCTGTGGTCTGGTCTTGTCTCCTGCACCCCTGACAGCTGGGTGGGGTTGCAGAGTAGCATTGAGCTGAGTAGGGGCGAGTGTGTGAGGTGTGAGTGAAGTCTGCAGTGCTGGGGTGGAGTGAGGATGGACAGCATTCCTGCCGAATATTTGTCTGGCTTCTTGTCACAGTGGGTCTGGGAGTGCTGGGTCTGCTGCTATCCTGAGGGATGACTTTGTCATCCTGCATAGGAACAGTGGTCGGAGATAATTCCATTGAGGTAGGGGCTGCCAGGAAGTTCTGCCCCTACTCCGGTGAGGCAAAACACCTTCTAACCAGAGGACAGGAATGAAAAGGAAATGGAGCAGGTGGGAGACATTAGCTTCACTTTGATCTATGGGTTTGCTGACAAGGTTTAATTTGTTAATTCGGATTTGTTTGTTAATTCTTCTTCCCTGTGAACTTTCTTTTTCCTTCAGGTTTTCTGTAGGATGACGATAGCTTAGAATCACAGTCTGTTCATGTGTGGTGCACGTTGAATTTAGAGTAAGGCTCAAGGGGTTTTACTATTTGCCCTTGTTCTCTGTGGTCTATTTCCATGAATGTGAATGTGGCCCCATCATGAAAGCTACTCAATTCAGTGAAGTAAAACAGGCACAATGTTTGGTGTTTGTCTTTCCTACCCTGTAAGTTTTCAACATGCAGCAGCTCTCAAAGTCAGTAATATCTGAGAATTGTCTTGCTTAGAACCTAAGCAAGTTTTCCTAGACAGAACCAGCAATTTAAACATTTTTAAATTGTAGCTACTGTAATAATAATCATCACCCCATTTTGCAGGCGGGGAATTTGAAACTCAGAGATGTTAATTAATGTGCCTTAGGTCACACAGTTAGTAAGGAATGGAGTTGAGGACTGACCCAGACAGTCTGGCTCAGGTCCTCCACGCAATGTCTTTTGTAGTTAGTCCATTTTCCATATGATTGCGCATTATGGGGAACAATGAATTCCTCACATTGTTCACCACGGGATGCCTCGCTGTCTGCATATCTTTGGGTTGAGAGTTATGTCAGCATTTGGAAATGCTATCTTCTGGCCCCAGAGGAGCTCCTTCCACAGATAGAATTGCTCTGGCCTCTTCTGATTCCTGAGAAATGGCGGGGGAGCAGCTGGAGTAGCAAGCTAGTCTGTGACATGCAAGTTTGGAATTTACTGCCCAAAAGATTACTATACAGATTGCTTAGGGGCCCATATTTAATAAATCAGGTTGTCTAAGAGAAGTGTTAGGCACAGTATCTGGAGTGTCACCTGGAGATTTAGTCCTGGAGGTGAAGGTAATGTCCTGATCTCTCAGTGTTCCATTTTGCAGACACCACACACAGTTGAGATGCTGTGTGATAAAGAATGATGGTGTTTTCTGGATAAACGGAAAATGCTAGAGGGCTCTGTGGGGCAGAGATGAGTGGGGAGTGACACTGTAGTGTATGAGATTCTTTTATTTATTCTTCTCCATTAGAGGTGGACATCAACCTGTGTCACGACTTTATAGATGTGCAGAAAGTGGATAGTCTAACCTGAGACTTCTCTCTAATGAAAGCCACTGTTACCTTTAGAGTCTTTGATGGTGAATGCTGATGAAAAGTTAATGAAATCTGTGATCATTGCTTCCAGAACCACTGTGATGAAGGACCCCCACTTTTAGTGTTGTAACTGGAAGTGTTGCTGGTATTTCAAATTTTGCTTGTTATTTCTTCGTTTTCATGCCCTCCCTGGCCCCTCAAAATAATTATGCTTCCAATTTCTTGATGGGAAGGGCATTGCAGATATTTTTTATACCAAAGCCCTCAATGAGATTTTTTTTTTGCCCAGAGATAATAAGAAATTTAAGCCATTTTCTAGTTATAGACATAAAACATATTCATTGTACTTTATGTCAATGTGTATTCAATTACCTTCATGTTCTGCAAATACTTCTACTGTAGTTAGCAAATATTTTCTTCTTGGCTTATGTACTAATTTATTGATTCACTTAACTAATTAATTGCTTAGTTAATATTTATTTCCTCTACCTGAATGATGAGATCAGGGACGTTTTGCTTTATCTTCTGAGCCTCAGGCAAAGCCTACTGAGAACATAGACCATGCTCAGTGAGTGTTTGCTGAATGTGGACAAATTGTACATACTTCTTTCGAGGTTATATAGAAGTAAATGGAAGAAAATACAAGCCGTAAAGATGAACTTTATAACATGTAAAAAGTACTTGTTTAAGAATATCATATCTAAATATATGGGCATAGAGACCATAAAAATGACCATGCACTTTTTTTTTTTATGGTACTGGAGATAGAACTCGTGTCTTTGTGCTTGTGAGGCAGGCGGCAAAAATGAGCATGAAAACAATACAAGATGACTCTAATAATCTGTGAGAAAAGTTCCTATTGTTTCATGACCTTGAAAAAAAATTTTTTTTTATTATTAGGATCTCCTTTGATGTTAGCTCTAAAGTTACAGGGAAACAAACAAAATAAGCTAAAACTAATAATTATTTAGTGCACAATTAATTTAGGACCTTCGAAACATGGAGATATAAATGGTTTATTGCTGTGGGAAATCTTATCAGTGTCAGTGACCCTTACCTTCCTAACATACTACTCAGAAAATGGAGGGGCACGTTTTCCTTTCAGCATCTGGATGAGCTGTCCTGTCACATTGGCATCTGTTTGTGGCATTTTGTCTTTTGTGATTTCCACGAGAAATGTTCTCCTGGGCTTCTTTATATAGAGATTTTTTTTTTTTTGCCAGTTTCACTTCCTCTAAGACATTGTCTTTTTCCTATCAGGACCATTTTCCTTCTGTATGCTGGTAAGATTGCTTTCACTGTGATCCAGGGTCTCTCGAATGACAAATGACAGCATTGCCAGCATTCTGCTGCCTGTGACATGATTCATGTTTGGTTCAAATTTCTTTCCTGATGTCACTGATTTTTATCTGTCTGCCACACCTTCATCTTCGTTGGCCAGTTTTCTCTTTTGTGTACTGGTGGTACCATGTGGATTTTTCATGGTGAGACAAGAAGACGTTTAGCGGTTGAGTCTGTGTGTGAACTGAGTCACATGCATGTGGTTGTCAGTCACTTACAGACAGAAGTCTCCTGACCGGTCCATGATTGATCAGTTGTCAGTCACGGACTTGTCTGTGGCCAGAAGAGCAGCGTTGCCCTCGCACTATATGTAATTATGAGTTAGCACCCAGGGTCAGCCCAAAGCGGAGCTGTGCATGGAGGGAGCAGGACTGTTTATACCACAGTGACTGGAATGCAGTACGTGCGTGTTGGGACTGAGGGAAGTGAGGGCTGTATTTATGGATACACATATGTGTTGTTTTCTTATTTTTTCCACTTAATTTTATATGACATCAAAAAAGCAATCAACTTCATAGCTTACGATCACATAATAATTTTATTGTATATTTGTACCATACTTCATTTAACTATCCCTCCTTTTGCATATTTAGGAGTTTTCTATCTCAGCTACAAACACTGTTGTGGTGATCACTTTGTAGCAAAAGTTTTGAGATAACCACTTGCAATGGGCGACTTTTTGTGGAAGAATTGCAGTGTGTATTTTCATACCCATCCTTCTCACTGTCCTTTAGAGTGATGTTTGCATTTAGGCCCATCAGCACCCAGCATCAAGAGATACGTTGCATGGTTCCTGAACATTGAGCATTGTTGGTCTGTTTTTAACTGTTGCCATTTAAAATTTCTTATTACTGCACGTACATAGTACGTAGTGTTTACATTCCTTGTGTGAAGTTGGTCCATGGACATAACACATCTAAATTCCTTTCTCATTCCCTTTCCCTCTTCCTCCATCCCTTCCCTCCATTTCTTTCATTGTTTCCATTTTAATAGGTAAATATATACATATTAAGAATTAATCTTTATTATAATTAGCGTAAATGTTTTTCATGAATTTATTTGTAGTAAGTAAATTTTGTTCTACACAATCATATTCTGTTCTATGTTAAATTCACTTGTATGCACCATTCTTGATTTTTTCCAGGGATTATAAAAGTTTTGTAAAGTGGCCATCAATTTGATTTCCAAGTGTGTTTTCCTTTTCTGTCTTTCCTTCTCTCAAGAGAGAGAAAATAACCCAAAACCTGAAGTAAATTCTAGTTAATTTTTCATTACATGATTTTCAGGAGATGGGGTCAAAAGGAGCTAGTAGGGCATTCAATTATGTGCGTAAGTTTGTTGGAAGGGTTTTTCCCCCCTCAGGTGTACAATATTTTACTTGGGGTTGTTTTTCAAGTGCATTGAAGTGTGACTAAATGTTTTCGGGTACTGCCATTATGTAAAGAAGAGGTCCTATCTTGTTAAATATTCCTTCATCAACTCTGCAGTTTGCAAAGTTCCGGGCAGTGAGGACCGGCACAAGGGCATAGGCTTCAACCCTGGACAGAGGGAGGTGGTGCCCGAGGAAAACTCAGGATTGGGGTGCCCTGTTGCCCCTCCCACTGTACGTGAAGGAGCGATTGGTCCACTCTGATCGCTGTCTTATGATCGTGGACAGGTCATTTGTCGGGAGGGAGGGGATAGTGCGAGTGGACCTGTCGGAGGGCTCATGGTTCTTGGTCATCCACCACACTAAGCTGGACACTGTCCTTGTGGAAAGTGGAGGAGAACGGAGCTCTAGTTTGAATTAGAGGAAGGGAGACGGGCTTCCATGTCTCTCTGGCTTTAGGTTGGGGATAAGGGAGGCTCCACAAGAAAGATGTCCATTGAAAACGTGGAAGGGAAGCCCAGGGACCTTGGAGAGAGAGGAAGAGCCTGGAGCTTCACTTCCCTCAGGGTTGTCCAGCCAATGTTTAACCACAGTATTTTCACTTCTGCAGTTTCTCCTGCCGCAGAGCGCATCCGCTTCATCTTGGGAGAGGAAGATGACAGCCCGGCACCCCCTCAGCTCTTCACTGAGCTGGATGAGCTTCTGGCTGTGGATGGGCAGGAGATGGAGTGGAAGGAGACAGCAAGGTGAGCGTGACGGTTGGTGGGCGGTGTTGTCTGGGACACGGGGCAGGGAGGGACGAGCCCGGGCGGCCACCCTCCAGCTCCAGTCCTCGCGTGGCTGCTGAGGTGGTGTGGGGGCGCCGACGGGCCAGTGGTCCTGTTCCTCTGCCTTCTACATTGGTGTGGCCAGGGGCCGTCTCTTGCTTCATTGGTCTGTGTTGCTCTGAGTTTGATTTTGTAAAGAATGAGAAATAAATCTCAATTTATGTGCTATTTACTAATAAAATATTTTATAGAAATGATAAACTCAAGCACTCAAAGATGACAGCTAAGAAATGTGTTTTCACTTATCTACAAATGGCAAGGTGTCCTGCTGGCTTATTACCACTCTCAGATAAAGGGGAGGTGAAGACAGTGTTGATTATATGACACAGTTGGTGTAATTTCAAGTAGAAACCTATTGCCTCCTAAGTATCCAACTGAAAGCAAGCAGAAGGTTCGCCTGATTTTGATGTTTAGAGTCTTCAGTTTACTTTTATACCATGTCTTCACTTAGTTACATGACATTCATTTTCTTAGAACTTTGGTTTTGTTATCAATAAAGAGTGAATACTAATGTCTACCTCATACAGCATGTATATATGTTATTTAAAATATATAATATAGAAATGTCACATTTAATACATGTATAATTGTATCATGAATGTTTATATCCATACATGTAAAAATGTGTATAAAATGCTGTGTAAATTACTGAGCACTACACAAGCCCCTTAAGTTTTTATGAATTATGTGATAAAGAACTTTTTCTCATATATACTCAATTACATATTTATGTGACATATACAAATTATATAATATAAATGTAATAGTTATTGCTTTCTCATTGTCATTAATACATAGAGATACCAATGTACTTTTCTAAACAAAATAATTTAAAGATATGCCTTTTATGGCCTATAATTTAATTTGAGTCAGTTCACTCCAAATAGGGCTTTTTGAGTGAGTGTATATATATATATGTCAAGCATTGTTTTAGGTACTGAGAATTCAGCATTTAAAAAAGAAACACATTCATAGATCTCTATATTTTATCAAAAGGCTGCAAATGAGTTCAGGATTATATCTTACCATCTGAAGAATACCAATCATTATCCCAGCTTTGAGTTTAAGAAAAATAAATAAAAAACAAATGAATTTCTTCAATAAGTGAATTTCTTCTTCTTTGGTAACAGATGGAATGGGATCTATGTCTGCTCTTCTATTCAAGATAGGTCGTGTTGGAGTTAAAAAGAAGTTGTTATTTTTATTATTGATTGTAAGAGAAAACAAACTCTAAAGAAGCAATTAGTCAGTAATTTTTTTTTCCTAAATGAATCCTTTTTTTAAGAGTTAAAGGAAGAACTTTAGTTTCATGTATTATACTATTTATAATCAAGCCTCATCAAGTTAATTAGATGTGTTGTAGGTTAGGGCATCAGACTTACAATGCTTTATAGATTTATGGATTCTAATTTTCACAATTTTGAGTATTACCAAATATTACCAAATGTCTTTAGCTATTTGGTATTTTTAATACTAGAAGAACTTTGTAAATTAATTCATTTGATGATAGTGGAAAAACTTTTATTATTCAAGAATTTCTAGGTATTGGCCTTGTAGACACTTTTCTTCTTTAAAAGTTTAATAGAATCCCTCAAGAATTTCTTATCTTTTATAACTTAAACCATGGCCTGAAAAGAGAAAAAGGTGTTATGTTTTATTCCTAGCCTTCATAGTAGCATTAAAACAAGAGACCCAATTTTAAAGTATTTTGTTTGCCATTTGTTGGGTAATTCCCTTTTAGTAGACACCTACACATTCTTCTGCTTGATAACTAATCATCACTTTCATCTTTTACTTAGAAAACTCTTGGTAGCGCATTTCTTCTCCATCTTTAATGTTCCATCTTGAAGCTCTCTATTTTTTTTTTCATTGAATTTATTGGTACATTTTAGTACATTTATTGGTACATTTACATTCATCATTGGGATCTTGTACCTTTACATGACAGGTCTTGGTTCTCATTTTTTCTCCTTGTCCCCATCCTTCCTTCACCCTCTTCTCCCCTCCCCAGAAGCTCTCTATTCTTTGCTCTTTGCATGTCTGCCTATGATATGATCATTGTCCTTTATTCCTCTCTCTAAGAATCAGTCACTTGTGTACCAACTGTCTTCTGTACACTTTTAGTTTATAAAGCATCCTCCAGAGGAAGGTTTCCAAAGCAAAATCTACCGATATCTGTACTTCGTTCTTTTCCTTCTTCCTGATGGAAAATATGGGGTAAGACTTGTACTGTGCATGCTCACTTAAGCAAGTGTTGGGTGATGTTGATGTGGTCTTGGTCTTGTGGCTCACTGTCTTTGTGTTGAGACTTAATCACAGAATCTTCTTAAGCTTGAATTTCCTATTCTATAAAATGGTTTCTTTCTATCTAACATTGTGCATACTTTATTACTGTAACAGTTTATCCCTGTGTATACACTGGAATTCTCACTGTGTCTCTAAGAGCTGCTTTGATTCTTATTTCCATTTGAAATTCTGTGAGTAGTTGCAGTAGAGTAGAAAGCAGGGGTGGTTTGCTCCTCTCTGCTTCAGTCACATGTAGACTATGCTTTGTTTCCCTTGACTGCAGGTCCCAGAAGGGTAACACAGTCACAGTTCATTATATATTATTAACCCAGTGCTAATGAGATGGGCATAATATTTTTATAAGATTCTTAAAGGTTACTGTGGCCTTGAATTCTTTACCATCCTTAAAAATCTATTTTTGGGGAGGGGAAACACATGTGCCATTTTGGTGACAGCCCCGAAAGACTGTACTGCTGACAAGGGAGGGCTTGGGAGGTACTGTGTGCCAGGAGGGAGCTGTCCGGAAAGAAAAAGTACATACAAATGTTCTATACTTTATAATTTCTCTTGTATAGGACTTGTTTCTATTACTGCTTAATTCACTGTGTTTGTGATATTACTGCTGCCATCTGGTTTCCTTCATTTCACCATTCACATAGAGTCAGGGTCTCTGTGCTTGTCTTTTTACTGTGGTGTCCCCAGCCATGAAGGGCCTGGCTCCTCCTAAGTTCTCAGAAAGTGTTTGCTGAATGTGTGATTTCTTGAGAACTGATTGCCTTAGAAATAACTGTTCCAAAAATAATAGTTTCTTAGAAACATTAATTGGTCAAAGGTGAAGTTCTATTATAAATTAGGTCCCTTGGACTGATGGATAGCTACAGAATGACAGACCGAAGGTGTCCAGGATATCACTGATAGGATGCTAAGAGGGCCTGTGTTCAGTGTTCCAAGGCAGTTCAACAGTGTGCTGATAGCACCTGAATTTTTCTCTAATCTCAACTTCTTTCCTTATTTAATTGGAGTTAGATACTTAAAGGAGTATTACGAGTCTCAAAATCGATATACCTAGATCTGCTGTTCCTGCAGATTTTCCTATCTCGATGAACAGTTCTCATCTTCTAGTGTGTCTTCTAGAACATTTAGTCTTCCTTGACTCCTGTCTTTCACCGCACCTGTTATCTGACCAATTGGAACATTTTCTTTCACCTCACAGGTGTTCAGGTATTCAAATATCTCACCAGACTTCACACCCGGTGCTGCCACCGCTGCCACTGTCTATCTGAGGTCATTTCTTGGTCTCCCTTCTCCTGCCTACTTGCTGAATAAACTGGTGTCTTTGACCTCATCTCCTGTTTCCTTCCCTCCCTCCTGTTGCTCAGTTGACTTGGGCCCCCTGGCAGTCATGCTGCTCTGTCCGGGCCTTTGTGCTTATGTTCCTTGTGTGGTTCCTTCTTCACTTCCTTCAGGTCTTCATTTGAATACTCCCTTCTCAGTGATTGTCCTGGGAGTGAAAGCTTTCTTGCACACTTGTTACCGTGTCTCACATCACTGTTGCCTTTACCTCTCAGTGCCAGTCTGCATGTTGTATGATGTTGTTATTGTTTCCTCTTCAGAGAAGGAAAGATCCTCGAGGCCAGGAATTTCCAGTTGTGTTTATTCACTGCTGTGTTCATGCTGCATGGAACTACTTGGCATGAAGTTAAGACTCAAGAAATAGGGATTAATTGAACAAATAAAAAGGGAATGAAAACCTTGATTCTCAGTTTTCAGCTATGTCTAACTTCTGTAGAGAAGTTTGGTGATTATGGTTCCAGAAATGTTCATATTTTCAGCAATTTGTGACATACTCTGCTTCAGAATGTTTGTGCAGTAATTTCTGACTTCCATTTTGGGGTCTAGTTTCCAGACATGAAAAGTTTTTTTTTTTTTTTTTTTTTTTTTTTTTTTTTTTTA